>NC_091982.1:867682-1193976 GCF_044704955.1 Pristiophorus japonicus
ACTTTATGGAACTCCATGGTAAAGTGCACTTTTCTAAATGTACCGTCTTAATCAAAGCAATAGGGAAGGGTTCTTTCAGTTTCAATCAGATTTTAATCTCAGCTGGGCTGCAATGAAAAGTTCCAAAACTTGGCACTTACTGAGAGGTGAAAAGTTTTGAGTCAGTTGTTTTTGGGCCAATTTTGCATTCCTCCAAGAGGCCAGCTCACTGCACCATGAGTGGAGTTCTGGGATCAGGTTACCGACATTCTTTTCTGTAAGTGGTACGTGCTGCCCTATGATCAAATTGTTGATATTGTGATCATTATAAATGTATTTCCATCTCCTGAGTTCAGGTGTGACAAGGGTTATTCACTATTCTTAGAAACATAAAAAACAAGAGTAGGTCATTAGGTCCTTGAGCCTGATCTGTATCTTAACTCAATTTTTCTGCCTTGGTTCCATAACCCTTAATACACTTGCCCAACAAAAAATGATCAATCTCAGTTTTGACATTTTAAGTTGACTTGGCCTCAGCAGCTTTTTGGGGACAGAGTTCCAGATTTCCATTATTCTTTATGTAATGAACTGCTTTTTGACATAAGGCTAGATTTTACACTTTTGTGCAGATCACCCAAAAATGGGCATTATTTCCAGCATGGGCAGTAAAAATGGGTTTTCAGATCGCCGGCTTGTCGCCCATTTTCCAAGCCCCTAGTCTCCATTTTAAAAATTGAGCATTATCGCGAGCGTTATGAAATAGGCGTTAGCGTTAAATCTCTCTGACCTTCCGCCGTAAAGTGTCGCCTTCCTTAGCAACGACATAGCATCGCACGATTCCCGCGATTCACGAGGTCAAGGATCATAATGTCATGCGCAGAAGAGGAGACAGTGAGAGAGGGAGCTGAGAGGGAGTGAAGGCATGTTTGGGTGTGGTGTGGCTGCTTTGGGAGGAAGGAATGTTTCAAGCTTTATAGCAAATTGGGAAAAAACAATTAGCTGTTACCAGCCAGATATTTTCGCGAATTTGGTGCCTATAATGGAGGAAGGGGAGGTGGTGACACAGCACGCTGTGGAGACTGACACTGGTGAGAGCAGTGAGCTGGGAGAGGAGCACATTGGAGGGCGCAAAATAGCGAGGAGGATCTCGGACGATGCAAATGCCTCCCTCCTGCAGGAGGTCGAGTCACACTGGGGTGATTTGACACAGGGAAGGTGTGGGAAACCCACCCCAAAGGCCTACCAGAAGATATGGGCTGAGATAGCAGAGGTGGTGTAGAATTTACCAATATTTTGCAAAGATTCCTTGTACCTTTCCCCTGCAGAGGAGAAGAATCCATTTTTGGACTTTTAAAATGGAAGGATAAACTTCGGGACACAAATGAGTTTAAAGGGCAGACGAGGCCTGCAGGGGATAAAAGGGGGTGCATTCATGGAGACCACCCCCAATGTTTGGACTCATAGGAAATGGAATTTAATTTGGAACTCGATGAACATTTTGGTATCCTAGGAAAAACTCTGAGGAAGATACCTAAGAGCTTTACAAGTTTAAGATCTCTAAAGGAACAGGTTGGAACAGACTGCCAGAACAGAGGGTGGGACTTCACTCAGGAATTGGGTATTGGAGCTAATTCAATTTGTCTGGGAGAATGAGTCAATCGATAACTAACAAGAACTGTGAGACATAAAAATGCGCTCCCTAGGACATAAACGCATCAAGAGCGATCAGGCTAATCACCGGAGACCATTATTGGCATGCATGTGCAAATAGACCGATTGAAATCATGGGCCCAGCCAAACGGCCCAAGAGTTTAAACACTGCTTCAACAATGCCAACCGGTGATTTTCCACATTACCACATCATAATCAAATTACTGCTGAACGAGCCCGCCAAATTCTGTCAAAGAAGAGAGCTCAAAACAAATGAGCAGCTCCCTTGAAACAAAGAGCTGGGCCAGATTTGGCAGGATATAAGGGTATATCTATTCCCAGTTTTAAAGGGGGAAAAAAAGCAGCAGAAGGTGGGGAGTGAAGAAATGGAGTAGTGGAGAAAACTACAAGAAACCATCAAGGACTGACCGAGCACGCCAACAGCAAGAGGCCCACGAAACAGAAGGTTGTCAGCAACCAAATTGACAACCCGGGCCACTACAACCAGCGAAACGACCAACCGAAAACATCTCAGCAAAACCCGAAGAATCGACATTTATTTCCACTCTACAATCTACTTCTGAACGACCAACGGGTGAGACATTACCTAAAAGGACTAACTAAAACTATTCCTAACCAAAGAAAGTGGGTACTTAGCTCATACATCCAAAACGCGACTTACTGCATCAGCGGACTCACCCCAACTGAAGACTACGAGTCCGAAGTCCTCTCCTCCGTCCGGGATACAGCTCGCCTAGAAGGCAAAGTGCAGCGAACCCCGAAACCGTGATTCACCGGCAACTGTCAAAATGGATTGGTGAGCATAGCTCCTGAACCCCCAGAGCTATAACTTAGTTAGTTAGGGGAATTTGGAGCGGGAGGCTGGGATAACTTGTGTAAATGTTTCTGCATTCTCCTCTTTACCCCATTTAGAGTTTAAGCTGTATTCTTTTCCCCACAGACTGTATTTTGACAATTTATTCAATGTGTTGTACCCCTCAGTGTGTATTGGTCTGTGTGTGTTATTAAAGATGTGCCTTTTACTTCTTTTTAAACACAATAAAGCCATACCTGCTTCCTACCTTGAAACCGATTGTCTGTCCAAGTCTGTCACAGTTCCTTCATAATTCCAGAGTCTAGAACCAAGGGTGTGGGAGCGATTCGGAACCGCTCATATAAGGTCAGAAGGGAAAGCTGACCCCCTGAAAACCACCCCTTACAGATAATGGCGACCACGAAGGGACTCTGGGGCAAGGAACGTGATAAGAGAGAGACTGGTTTCAGGAAAAGAAGCAAAATGGAAGAGGGGATTTCCTCGTATGTGTTTAAGAGGGTAAATGTGGCTAAGGAGTGGGTACTCGATCTATTGTATGCTGAGTGTCCAGAAGATGCTGCAGCTCAATGGACCGAGAGCAAGGACCATAAAACATTGATAAAGAAGGCCATTTGGCTAATTTGCCTTCAGCAACAGATGAGGAGAATGAGAAATTAAAGGGAGTATTGAGGCAGGCAGAAGAGAGGTCCAGCGCAAGGGCCACAGTCGGGGAAAGGCTGTGGACAGAGGTGGGACAGTTAAAGGAAAGTAGAGAGCTCACTAAAGAAAGGCACAAAACCCAACTGGACCTTTTACAGTGTCAGATTATTGAAGCTAAGAATAGCGAACGGGCATTGCGGGAAGAGAATTCCTGCCTCGTCAAGCAAGTTAAAGAGTACGGGGAGAGGGTGAGAGACATTCAGGTAGCCTATAAGGTAGCCAGTACCAGGGAATTTGAGGCAGGAGACCACGGCCCCTGTCAGCATCATATCCAAAGCTTGAACCTTGCTCTATCCCAGGCTAAAGGCATGGGGTGCCTGTTAAACCCGGGTTTAGCCCAGGAACACCTGGTTGGGCAAGGAGAAACCCCTCAGTCACCGCCTGCAGCTCCCAGGAATGGCCCGGGGCAGCAGGGGTGTCAGCCAGAGTGCGGGGCAGGCAAGGATTGCGAACTACCAACACCGGCAGCCCCGAGTTTTAACTCGGCTTGGCAGCAGGGGGAAGCGGGCGAACCAATACAAGAAGGGCCGGAACCAGGGCCAATGCACCTGGTCCGGCAGCAGAAGTTTGGCCCGCCTGGCGCTGATGGGGCAGCAGGACCCCTAGAAAGCAACTTCGTTGTCCCCCACGACCCCCAAAAACTGAGGGCTATGATAGGACACCTAAGTAAGCTCACCCAACAGGGGGATCCCTCGGTACACTTCCTGGAAGTGGAACACACAGGGGATACATAAGAACATAAGAATTAGGAACAGGAGTAGGCCATCTAGCCCCTCGAGCCTGCTCCGCCATTCAATAAGATCATGGCTGATCTGGCCGTGGACTCAGCTCCACTTACCCGCCCGCTCCCCATAACCCTTAATTCCCTTATTGGTTAAAAATCTATCTATCTGTGATTTGAATACATTCACTGAGCTAGCCTCAACTGCTTCCTTGGGCAGAGAATTCCACAGATTCACAACCCTCTGGGAGAAGAAATTCCTTCTCAACTCGGTTTTAAATTGGCTCCCCCATATTTTGAGGCTGTGCCCCCTAGTTCTAGTCTCCCCGACCAGTGGAAACAACCTCTCTGCCTCTATCTTGTCTATCCCTTTCATTATTTTAAATGTTTCTATAAGATCTCCCCTCATCCTTCTGAACTCCAACGAGTAAAGACCCAGTCTACTCAATCTAGCATCGTGAGGTAACCCCCTTATCTCCGGAATCAGCCGAGTGAATCGTCTCTGTACCCCCTCCAAAGCTAGTATATCCTTCCTTAAGTAAGGTGACCAAAACTGCACGCATTACTCCAGGTGCGGCCTCACCAATAGTCTGTACAGCTGCAGCAAGACCTCCCTGCTTTTATACTCCATCCCTCTCGCAATGAAGGCCAACATTCCATTCGCCTTCCTGATTACCTGCTGCACCTGCAAACTAACTTTTTGGGATTCATGCACAAGGACCCCCAGGTCCCTCTGCACCGCAGCATGTTGTAATTTCTCCCCATTCAAATAATATTCCCTTTTACTGTTTTTTTCCCCAAGGTGGATGACCTCACATTTTCCGACATTGTATTCCATCTGCCAAACCTTAGCCCATTCGCTTAACCTATCTAAATCTCTTTGCAGACTCTCTGTATCCTCTACACAACCCGCTTTCCCACTAATCTTTGTGTCATCTGCAAATTTTGTTACACGACACTCTGTCCCCTCTTCCAGGTCATCTATGTATATTGTAAACAGTTGTGGTCCCAGCACCGATCCCTGTGGCACACCAGTAACCACCGATTTCCAACCCGAAAAGGACCCATTTATCCCGACTCTCTGCTTTCTGTTAGCCAGCCAATTCTCTAGCCATGCTAATACATTTCCTCTGACTCCGCGTACCTTTATCTTCTGCAATAACCTTTTGTGTGGCACCTTATCGAATGCCTTTTGGAAATCTAAATACACCATATCCATCGGTACACCTCTATCCACCATGCTTGTTATATCCTCAAAGAATTCCAGTAAATTAGTTAAACATGATTTCTCCTTCATGAATCCATGTTGCGTCTGCTTGATTGCACTATTTCTATCTAGATGTCCCGCTATTTCTTCCTTAATGATAGCTTCAAGCATTTTCCCCACTACAGATGTTAAACTAACCGGCCTATAATTACCTGCCTTTTGTCTGCCCCCTTTTTTAAACAGAGGCGTTACATTAGCTGCTTTCCAATCCGCTGGTACCTCCCCAGAGTCCAGAGAATTTTGGTAGATTATAACGAATGCATCTGCTATAACTTCTGCCATCTCTTTTAATACCCTGGGATGCATTTCATCAGGACCAGGGGACTTGTCTACCTTGAATCCCATTAGCCTGTTCAGCACTACCCCCCTATTGACGGGTGCGATGATTCGGAGCAGGCTACGCTGTTGCTCTTCTCACTAGACACCAAGCTATGCCATTCCCTCTCTGCAGACAGCAGAAAGGGGCGAAACACGTACGCTACGGTTAAGGAGGAGGTTCTAGAGGCCATGGGTATGAACGACGGGAGTCCTTTCTCCCGAGTGGAGAAGACAGTGCAGCTCGATGGGGAGACTCCACAGGCTTTCGCCGACAGGTTGTGGCCGGTCTAGAAAGGGCCTGTAGTGGGGTTCTTGACCGGGCCCACCTGACCCCTAACGAGCTGGCTCACTGGCTCCGCAGCCTGGTGACAAACAGCTTACCTGGAGTAAAGGCAAAAGCCCAGGTCTGGTTCGATCCAAGAGATCCCAGAACCACCGAGGAGACAGTGGTCAGACAGTTGACACTGGCTTACCGGAACAGTAGAGGGACAGAGGAGCCCTCCTCTAAAGGGAGGGTCCATGAGATTAAACCCAGCCAAGGCAAGAGAGAGTGGCATCAGGAAGGTGGAAACCCTCCCCACAAAGGGGGCAAGTGTTTTGGGTGTGAGGGAAGTGGGCACTGGAGGAAGGACTGTAGGAACCCCTGGGAAGAGACTAAGGGAAAGGCCACTCCAGCCCCAGCCCGTAAGGCCGGGGCAGGAACACCCGACTCATATGAGACACTCGTAGTCGCCCTACAGACATTCATAAACGGACAGGGAGCAGTAGCTATCACAACCGGTGCAGTAGCCGGTACGGTAAAACCCTCTGCTCCAACCCACCCAGATGCATGACTAGAGCCAGTGCAGCCTGTGTACCTGTGTTCCCTAGAGTACGATGTCTGGAAGAGACCGTGCATTACGATGGAGGTGGAGAAAGTGAAAGGGACCTACATGCTAGATACTGGTGCTTCCAGCACCCTTGTATATGCAGATAACCCGGCTACCTCACCTCTATCGAACGGGGTCCCGTACAGTCTAGTGGGGTTCACAGGCAATGAGCAAACTGGTTCATTTTCCATCCCGCTCACCATTCAGTTAGGGACACTCAAAACCAAATGGAAGTGTGTCCTGATGAAATGGGAGCAGAAGGGAAAAGGGATCCTGGGGGCTGATTTTATCATTGGCCACCAGATCCTAGTGGATCTCAGGAACCACTGTGTATGGGGAGCCATAGTGACTGACAGGGAAGGTGAGGTGGCGGTGATCCCAGAAAAAGGGGCCAAGGGAACATTGTGTACCGTGAAGCCAAAGGAGGGTTACGACTTGGAATTACTGGTCAGTAACACCCCAGTGGAGTACCAGACATATGTACGGGCACACCTTGCAGCATTCGCCATCCACAAACATGACTGTGGCAGGGTAACGGGGGTGGAAGTTAGTATAGTAGGGGACCCCATGACCCGACCACAAAAGCAATATAACTTCCCCAGGGAGGCAGAGGCAGACCTGACAACGGCGCTGGGATCACTGATAGAGCAAGGGGTGTTAAGGCAGATAGCTACCCATGTGAACTCTCCACTGTGGCCGGTGGGCCACCGTGGACTATCGAGTACTAAATAAGAATATCCCTGCCTGTGCACCCACTGTAGCAGCCGTAGCGGATCTCATCGGGAATATTCCAGCATCTGCGACCACTTTCACGGTGCTGGATATTTCAAATGGGTTCTGGTCCATTCCTTTAAAACGGGAGAACCAGTACAAGTTCGCCTTTACCTTTAAGGGCCAACTATACACGTGGAACTGTCTTCCCCAAGGCTTCCACAATCGTCCCAGCATTTTTCACCAATGCATGGCGAACTGTTTAAAGGCCTTTAGCAGACCCCAGCAGTTGGTGCAGTATGTGGATGACCTGCTCCTGTTCACCGATCAGGGGGAGGAACATGGCCCACTGCTGGCTGAGCTGCTGGAGCTGCTGAAAGAAGAAGAGTTTAAAGTAAACCCCAAGAAGGCACAGATCGGCCAGAAGGAAGTCAAATTCCTGGGGCTGACTGTGCGCGCTGGGGAAAGGGCCATAGACAAGGCTAGAAGGGAGGCAGTACAGGAGTTACCAGCTCTCAACACAGTGACAGGGGTAAGGTCCTTTCTAGGGGTCACCGGGTACTGCAGAGGCTTCATTGAGGATTATGCAGCCACCGCAGCCCCTCTGCTCAGGCTCCTACACAAGGGGGTAGAGTGGGACTGGGATGAGGGTTGCGAGGCAGCATTTAATCAGCTCAAGAAAGATTTGCAGACCGCGCCAGCCTTAGGAGTGATAGATGCAGGAAAGGAGTTTTTCCTGGAGGTGGCAGCCAGCGGGGACAGTTTGAGCTCAGTGCTGCTTCAAGAGCGGCACGGTCAGCTGAGACCGGTGGTTTACTCCTCCAGGATCCTCACAGATGTGGAGAAGGGGTACTCCAACTGTGAGAGACACCTCCTAGCCACACATTGGGCAGTGAAAAGATCCTTTATCTTCACGGGAGGGTCTCCTCTAACACTCCTAACCCACCACACACCTACTCAGATGCTCCTAGATGGGAGGATTAGGGATGGGACGGTGAGCAGTGCCCGCATTGCTTGCTGGACCCTGCTCCTCTCCCAGATGGACCTCAGAGTAGAAGGTCCCCGCGAGCCAAGGCTCGCAGCCAACCTAATCTAACCAGGGAAAGCCCACAGGTGCTCCATAGAAGGGGTATGGGAGGTAAACATTGGCCTTCGGGCGGGGTTACACCCTACAGGCCGGGACATCTACGTGGACGGGTCCAGCACGGTATCTGCTGGCGAGCGACTCACTGGGTGCGGAGTCTATGACCCAAGGGCAGGTATTGCCCTGGCAATCAAGCTCCCCAGCACCATGAGGGCCCAGCATGCTGAACTGTCCGCTGGAATGTACGTGGTGACCCACCCCGAGGAATTCCCTACCCCGTACACGATTTGCTCGGACAGTATGTTCACCTGGCTATCTGGTCCCGTCGCGGATACACGTCCGCTGACGGGAGACCCCTGGCAATCAAGCCCCTGCTGGAGAAAATCATGACAGCAGTGGGGGAAGAAGGAAAGGTCCACATACATAAGGTGAAGGCCCATTCAAAAACCGAGCCCAGTGCAGAGGGAAACCAACAGGCTGACAAACTGGCCAAAGAAGGTGCCCGCACGGGAAAGTTCTGGGACCCCTATGACACCGGCCGCATAGTAGCGGTCAAGAATAAGAACAGGGCAGCAGAGAGTACAGGGATAGCTTTGGCCCCGGACTTAAAAACAGTTCAGGCACAGGACCCGGTCCTGAAAGCTGTCCTGAACGCGCTAGCTAGAGGAGAGAGTGTAGAAGGTCCGTACGGCACAGCAGCCATTACCGTTAAGGAAGGCCTGCTGTTTAAAGAGGGACAATGGGTCGTGCCACAGCAGCACCAGAGGGAATTCCTAAAACTGGCCCATGAGGGTCCAGGAGCGGGACACCCCGGGCCTGAGGCCACCTGGCAACGGGTGGAACAGGCAGGATGGTGGCCGGGACTCAGGGAGGACGTCCGCGAGATCTGTGCGAACTGCCTGGTGTGTGCGGCAAACAACCCTGACCCCCAGAAAAGGAAGGTGTCCCTAGGACACGTCAGGAGGGTAGAGGGACCATGGCAGTCAATCCAAATTGACTACATCGGGCCCCTACCCACCACCCAGGGAGGCTACAAATACTGCCTAGTCCTGGTGGACGTGTTCTCAAAATGGGTTGAAGCCTTCCCCTGCCGAACAGCCACCACACTAGGGACAGCTAAGATTCTAGTGAGGGAAGTGTTCTCCCGGTGGGGACTCCCACAGTATGTGGAGTCGGACCAGGGGAGCCATTTCACCGGGCAGGTAATGCAGGCAACCCTTAAGGTGCTCGGCATTGAGGGGAAATGGCACGTTGCCCACAACCCACAGTCATCGGGTAATGTGGAGCGTTTAAACTACACCATTAAAGAAAGGCTGCGGAAGGAAACGGGAGACTCACCCCAAAAGTGGGTGGTGGTCTTACCGTTGGTCCTAATGGGGATCCGAGCCAGCCAGTCAAAGAGCACGGGGTATTCCCCATATGAGCTCATGACTGGCCGGATCATGCGGACCCCCATCCATGTCCTAGCCCCGGTGCTCACAGAAGGTCAGCTCAGAGAGGTGAACCAGGACCGGTTTGTCAGGAACCTGTTTGAACACCTAAAACAGATTCACTGGCAGGCTGCTCGTAACATGGGCAGACAGCATCAGGGGAACCGATTGCTGCTGGAACACCAGCAAACACCACGAATGGGAGATAGGGGACCAGGTCATGGTGAGGAACTATGCTCGGGTCGGGGTTTGTGAAGCATTATATATGGGGCCATACAGCATTGTCGACAAGGCAAGCCCGATGGTCTATGCCATAAAGCTGCCCCGCCGTACTTAGTGGTTCCACATCAACCAGTGCAAGCTGCACAACCCAGGGTCAGCCAAGCACAGAGGGCAGCCGGGAGGGGTGAACCGTCCTCAGGACAGGGACCCTCCGTTGGCCGCCCCCGACGGTGGAGGGCCCACAGGGAATGTGGCAGGCTCAGAAACCGTGCCTATAGGGGCAGTGAATTGCAGTACTGGAGGGGCTATCTCACCCATCGTTTGGGATTCGGACGCACCCCCAGTAACCCAAGCCCTGAGAAGGACCCTCCGTACACCACGGCCAAAGATACCGTGGTCACCGGCATCTGAGCCTCAGCGATTCTACCCTAGGGGAAGGGCAGCCTGACAGGAAAGGCCGAAGGTCAGAAGTACAGAGGCCGCTCAGAGTAGGGACCACCAGCCAGCCGCCTCCAGCGGTGAGGGACTCTCTGGGACAGCTCGTTGCTACTGCTCCTGGGACAAGGGTCTCCAGCTCACCGGCTGTGGGGAAACCCGAGCATCCAGGCGGCTATCGGGCCGCACAAGTCATGGGCCTGACAGGGATTAACCAGGCCACCCGGAGATAGGTGGCAGTTGTACCTAGCTCTAATTTTTAGTTTAAGGCAGCTGACTGCACTGTTTTACATTTTAAGTTTAGTTTAGAATGAAGGTTAATGTTGCAGTCATGTTTAGGTGATTGTTTTGAGTTTGTCTTGTGTGTCAGCCAGCCTGAGAGCAGTTCTCAAGGGCAGGGCGGTGTGTTCTGTGTGTTTTACAGGAGTGGAAAGGAGGGAAGGAACCAAGATGAGAAGGATCCTGTGTCTGCTTGCCCTGGCAGGGGTAAGCATCGGGGACCGAGGTGACGTGGAGGAATCCCGCATTTATGGGTGCTCAGGGGGGAGAGCACCAATGGTGATTACCGGAGGTGGCACACGGCGGGTAGAGGAGATTTCTGTTTATTCCCACGAGGGACGGTGGCCAGGGTCTAACTCCACTCGATACTCCAGCCAGGACGGGTTCACCCACAGGGAGGCTTCCATCCCATGCCCCAGGGTACAGGTCGTTGCGGCGTAGGTTAGTGTGACCGAGGGAAGGGTATGCCTTACCTGTAAAGGGCAGATTCCTCTGGATAGGTGGTGGTGGCTCAGAAAACTGCGCAGTGACATGGGAGTCTTCACAGCCGATTGGGAACGGCTGGGGAACGATACCTACCGGACTATCACGGGGACACAGCGGAGGGTGAGCGTGTGTTGGAATAAGTGGTGGGAATCGGAACAAGGGATCTATGTCTGCATGTGGGGGTCAGGGAGGGTCTGTCCCACAGGCATGTCGGTCGCCTTTGCCAGAAGATGGCAAGATAATGGGGAAGGAATGGAATGGGACGCAAGTCTGCTTGGATGTGAGGTCCTATATGCCCCGGTCCCAGTTAATGCCACTGAACTGCTAGCACGCCCCAAAAAGCCCCTGCCTACAATCCCGACTGGACGTACAGTAACTGATAGGTGTCCTACCACCACCGAGGGACCAGGGAATGGGCTGGTCCTCATACCAACCGACAAGGTTCTCTACCAGGGGGTACACTACGCCATAGCTCCAGTCATCCTAAACCTAACTGAGGTGCACTTACCTGGATGGTGCCCCAAGGAAACAGAACTATTATACCAAGCATTGCTACGAGACATGTTTAAAAAATTTACGAGTTAGACTTTGGTAACGTAGACAAAGCAGACTTTTATACATTCTACGCCAAAACCGACAAGGGTACCGGGAGACACAGGAGGGGAACCTGGAATGACATTTTCACAGCATATAACAGGGGTCCTCTGTGGTGGAACTACAACTACAAATAAAGAACCAGCTACGTAAAATCCTAAAAGTGGAAAACACAGTGGTGGGCTCGGAACTACATGAGGATCAGGCCATGACAGTTCATTTAAAAGAAATCATAGAAGAATTAGAAAGACATGCTAAAACGGTAAATGCACTGATACGGGAGGACAGGAATGCTTCAGATCAGGCTGCACAGAACGAGGTGTGCGTGCTGTACGGGGCATGGTTGCTGGGCGAGAGTCGCAGCAACCTGGAGGATTTAAAACAAGGTTCAGTCCCCTCCTGGATCAGCAGCAAGCACCTCGCAGCCCTCCACCCGTTTAGTAATTCGCTAAGTCCGTTTCAACTCCGTCTAGTTTCGGAAGCCCAGTGGACTGTGGGCGTTCCAATCACACCATTATGGGGATAGTAGTGAGGATGCTGGTCATGGGTGGGACAGCCCGACCCGCACCGGTATACAGGGTGGAGAATATTGGGGTGATTCAAGGGGGTGCACACGTCCGTTACACAGCGGGCCCACCTTATGTCATAAAGTGGGAGCACGCTATGACAGTACTGACCTTTCTGGATGCCGGAGCCGGTCACACACATAGTGCCGTGTCCCCAGCACTTGAACGCCTACCTGAGACCACAGTGTGGGTTTAAAGCTGCTGGCGCACAGCCTATTAACTGTACCATGGAGGTGACACAAGACCATGTTCCCCCACAGGTAACATACATAGGGGGTGGGACATATTGTGTCACCACCAGTGCGCCCCACTACCAATATGGACAACACATATGGTGTCCGGTGAGTGACAGCAGTTTTTGCTTTAAACCCGAGGCAGAAGCTCGAGGGGCCCAAGAACAGATTGTCCCCATTCCTGAACCCTCCACTATTCACCTCACTGTAACAGAAAACTTTACCAACTTACAAAACTATGTCACACATTTCGGTTATGCAATTCCTCCTCTACCCGAACATCTTACCTCTTTGTTGAAATCTGTGGAAGTATCGCAAAAACATTTCTACACACTAGAGCAAAAGGCAACCGTAATAGAGAGCGAGATTTCAGACATCACAGTTCCACCCTGGTGGGACATTCTCAACAATACAGAAGTCCCTCCTTGGATTAGGATAGTCTCCCATCTTTTAGTGGTTTGCCAGCTTGGAATGATTCTGTATTTATGGTGTTCTAAGTGTAAGGGGAGAAAACAAAAGCGCCGATCCAGACATTACCGGGTGATGGACAAACCTCAGGAGACCAATTGATGTTGTTTAATTTTAATCTATGTTCTTCCTTCTGCAATATGGTTGTACGTTGCCTACATGCTGGTGAATATAATGTAATTGAAATGAAATGTAACTGTGCTGAAATGCAATTGTAGTGATTGAACCCCCTCCAAGCTGGGAGGGTATAAATGTAAAAGGTTTGTACCTGTAAAGAGAAAAGTGTGTATCTATGGTGATGTTGCATAAGTGTAATGCAATTTGGGTATTAGTTTAGTTAATTTACGGGGAAGGTTATCTCTTGGGAGTCAGGAATTTTGCTCGCCTGGAAGATGATACCATAATGGTATAGTACCACAGGGGGACTGTAGAATTTACCAATATTTTGCAAAGATTCCTTGTACCTTTCCCCTGCAGAGGAGAAGAATCCTTTTTTGGACTTTTAAAATGGAAGGATAAACTTTGGGACACAAATGAGTTAAAAGGGCAGACGAGGCCTGCAGGGGATAAAAGGGGATGCATTCATGGAGACCCCCCCCAATGTTTGGACTCATAGGAAAGGGAATTTAATTTGGAACTCGATGACCATTTTGGTATTCTAGGAAAAACTCTGAGGAAGATACCTAAGAGCTTTACAAGTTTAAGATCTCTGAAGGAACATGTTAGAACAGACTGCCAGAACAGAGGGTGGGACTTCACTCAGGAATTGGGTATTGGAGCTAATTCAATTTGTCTGGGAGAATGAGTCAATCGATAACTAACAAGAACTGTGAGGCATAAAAATTATCTCCCGAGGACATAAACGCATCAAGAGCTTTCAGGCTAATCACCGGAGACCATTATTGGCATGCATGTGCAAATAGGCCTATAGAAATCACGGGCCCAGCCAAACGGCCCAAGAGTTTAAACACTGCTTCAACAATGCCAACCGGTGATTTTCCACATTACCACATCATAATCAAATTACTGCTGAACGAGCCTGCCAAATTCTGACAAAGAGAGCTCAAAACTAATGAGCAGCTCCCTTGAAACAAAGAGCTGGGCCAGATTTGGCAGGATATAAGGAAGCCTTTTTGGGGTATATCTATTCCCAGTTTTACAAGGGGAAAAAAAAGCAGCAGTAGGTGGGAAGTGAAGAAATGGAGTAGTGGAGAAAACTGCAAGAAACCATCAAGGATCGACCGAGCACGCCAACAGCAAGAGGCCCACAAAACGGAAGGTTGTCAGCAACCAAATTGACAACCCGGGCCACCACAACCAGCGAAACGATCAATCGAAACCAACTCAGCAAAAACTGAAGAATCGACATTTATTTCCACTCTACAATCTACTTCTGAATGATCAACGGGTGAGACATTACCTAAAAAGACTAACTATAACTATTCCTAACCAAAGAAAGTGGGTACTTACCTCATACATCCAAAACGCAACTTACCGCATCAGCGGACTCACCCCAACTGAAGACTACGCTGTCCGAAGTCCTCTCCTCCGTCTGGGGTATGACTCGCCTAGAAGGCAAAGTGCAGCGAACCCCGAAACCGTGATTCACCGGCAACTGTCGAAAGGGATTGGAGAGCATAGACCCTGAACCCCCAGAGCTATAACTTAGTTAGTTAGGGGAATTGGGAGGGGGAGGCTGGGATAACTTGTGTAAATGTATCTGCATTCTCCTCTTTACCCCATTTAGAGTTTAAGCTGTATTCTTTTCCCCACAGGCTGTAATTTGACAATTTATTCAATGTGTTGTACCCCTCAGTGTGTATTGGTATCAATATTCTGTGTGTGTTATTAAAGGTGTGCCTTTTACTTCTTTTTAAACACAATAAAGCCATACCTGCTTCCTACCTTGAAACCAATTGTCTGTCCAAGTCTGTCACAGTCCCTTCATAATTTCAGAGTCTAGAACCAAGAGTGTGGGAGCGATTCGGAACCGCTCATATAAGGTCAGAAGGGAAAGCTGACCCCCTGAAAACCACCCCTTACAGTGGTCTCATCGGCAACCAACGAGGTGCATGAGGGCAACCAATGCTGCAAGCGATGGAACGACCTTGTCAGATCCGCAAGAGTAAATATTACATTTAGTTACATGTACTTTTATATTTATATAATTTGATTTGTAAGAGTCATGAGTGACTATCATCAGATGTGAGGTCTTTCACTTTTACCGGGAATGTTGTACTCAAAGCCTGCGGTCACGATGTACGTCTTTAGATAAAGAATGATCATTCTCATAATAATCATGATTACATCTGTCGGTTATGCATTGTATCAGTCTCTGTGACAGTACCTAGCAATGATATCATGCCATGTCATCCTGTTACCTATTACAGAAGAAGCTATCGAAGATTAGGTCTGAGCGGAGGCGAACAAGTGGGGGGCCACCAGTCACCAGTGATATCATTGAGATGGAGGAGCGGGTGCTCACACTCATGGGGAGGCAACCTCGGACAGCCACGGACACATCTGCAGACCCTGAAGTGATGCCACGTGAGTAAAGTGTACACCATTGCATGATCTAAAGTCAATTGTTGCCACACCCACTCATAATCCAAACAATAATATATGATAGATGGTTTCTAAAATTCTCATAGAAATAATGCTGGTCCAATGAAAATAACTGCAATGCACAATGTGTTGATGGTCATTAAATGTGTTGTCTGTGATGATTTTGATAGCGGTGGTGCTTTTGTCGTGCATATGCTGTGTGTAGCGCTGGACTCACCTTGTGATCCTAGCACCCTCTTCTCCTCTAATAACCTCATTTGTGTTTTGCAGCTCAGCCAGCAGCGCGTCCCAAGGCAAGGCCACAGAGACCAGAAGGTGGGGGCGCGGGGCCGGACTCTGCGAACGATCCTACAGCTGCTGCTGAGGAGGTACTGGCCCCAAGCACCTCGCCACAGAGCACCCCATTTGTACCCAGGACGGCGCTGACCCCGCGGAGGTTTCGTGGACACGACAGGTCTGGTCCACGAGCGCCAGATGAGAGCGGAGAGATGGTAAAATTGTCCAGGAGAACTGTAGACATAGGTGACCAGATCCAAAATGCATTGGGGGGCATATCCCGATAGCTGGCCAGCATCTCCGGCATCATGACGGAGTACGTTCCGCGGATGACGGAGGCCCTGGAGGCGATAGCCAGGAACACTGCTGGCACAGGCCTCCCAGTGGTCCCGGAGCGCAGCACTCCACCCCTAGGTTCCGCACCACCACTGCGATTGACAGATGAGAGGCAGGACCAAGATCCTGTTTCTGGATCCGAGAATGTTCCCACCTCGGTACCCCCCGCTCCCATACCCGTGCAACCACCGCCTCTGCCTTCATCCCCCCCAGTGAGACACCACCTGAGGAACTCCTCGACCAGGCTGTGTGGAGCAAGGAGGGGAAGGGGTAAAGGGGGGAAGGAAGGTGAGGTGCATGTCTACAGGTGATGGCTGTGTTATATCTCCATCTGGGTGAATGCAATTTGTTGCAATGTATGGGGGAGGGGTCACCCTACTGATTTGCATTTGTGTTTTGTGTTGCTGGACATGTTGACCATTTGGTTGATGGCAATGGTCGAAAAAGTGGTGTGGGGTTGGGGTGTTTCTGTCCGTGATACTTATAATTTCAGACCAATGGTCGTATTAACGGTTTTTTTTATTCAACATAACCTTGTTGCCTATTGTCTCAGATACCTGGACCGTTATACACTGGTGATTCCTTAACATGAAAGGGTATAATTAAACTTAACTTGAATCAACTTAAACTTTAACTGGCACCAAGGTGATTCCCACCATTGATGTTTGAGCTGCACACACACAGCAGTGTGTCAGCTTTGTCAATTACAGTAACGTTCTTTCAGGCAAATCGCTCATTTATGAGCTCCTGACATAAGAGTCTTGCAGCTGTGTAGCCACCACGGGCCCTTTCCTGTGGTCTGGAGGGGACGTGGGTATGGTTGCATAGCCAGCCTGATTGTCTGGCCCTAGGTCAGCATCCAGCCCCTAGTCCTCCTTTTCCTCTCTCTCCCGAGGTGGACCATCTGGCAATTTTTGTCCCCTCCTGATAGCCAGGTTGTACAGCATGGAGCACATGACCATGAATTTAGCGACTTGCTCAGGGTTGTATTGTAGCTCCCCTCCTGAGTGGTCCAGGCATCTGAAGCGCTGCTTAAGCACAGTTATTGTTTTCTGGACCACATTGCGTGTGTCTCTGTGGCTCTGGTTGTATCGCTTCTCAGTCTCAGTGTGGGTGTCACACAGGGGGGGTCATCAGTCAGGTGGCGAGGCCATATCGGTTGTCACCAAACATCCAGCATTGTCCTTGTGGCTGACTCTTATTAAACATATCAGAGACAGCGCTTTCACGCAGGATGTGCGCTTCATCGAAGCTGCCCGGACATTTGGCATTCACTGCCATTATTACCTGGTTGTGGTCGATAACTAGTTGGACCTTCAGGGATGAAGTCCTTTTCTGTTACGAAAAAGCTCCGGATCCTGGGAAGGTGCCCGCATGCAATGTGGGTGCACTGTATAGCTCCCTGCAGCCTGGAGAACTTAGCAATGTGGTAGAATGCTCCAGCCCTGTCAGTCTGAGCCTCCGTGGTCATGGGGAAGCTGAGAAAATCCATCCTATACGTGTACAGGGCCTCCGTGACCTGTCTAATGCTACGATGTGTGGCATGGTGAGACAGAGGGGAAATGTCGACCGTGGAGACCCGAAAGGAACCGGACGCGTAGAACAACAGTGCCGCGGTGATCTTAACCTCGACAGATAGTGATGTCCTGAAGGTGATGGCAGGCTGCAGATCTGCCCAGATGAGCTGGCATATTTCAGTGATCGCCACTTTGTGGAAGCGCAGTCTCTGAAGGCAGGTGTTCTCGGATACGTCGAGGTAAGACCTCTTCTCCCTGTAAGTGTGGGGTGTGTATGGTCTGGACCTCCTCCTCAGTCTGGCATGTCTTAGATTGGGCACATGATGCTGTGCATTGGACGTTGTGTCATTTGCACTCTGCAGCATCTGCATAGTAACCGATGCAGGCTGAGAGATGACTGGCCCCATTGCAATAAAAGTATAATGCCGATTATTCAGTAGCAATAATTTCCACACTAAAATACACCTACAGTAAAATCCAATCATCCACAGTCTGAAAATATGTCTGTTGAGATGGTCACTTCACCCGAGTAGAACTCCAGAGTCAATACAAACTCTCCCGAAGTTGACGCAGCCTTTTCAATGAAGCGACCTGCGATTTGAAAAATGGCTTCCACACCGCTGTGATTAGTGCAGAACAGCTCCACTTTTTCAGAGCGTTATTTTGGGCAAGCAATATTGTGGGCGATATGTGTGCGAGGTGGTGAAAGTGACGCTGGGCGATATACTCGCCGTTAGTTTCGGCAAATGTGATCTTTACAATAAAAAAAAGTGGACAGTCGGTATTATTGAATCTCGGCATTAAGTACGTACCGAAAGTAACGCTGGCTGATATTATGGGCATTGGTTTCACCCATTCTAATGATTCCGCCCAAAAAAAGTGGGCAGGCGGTATTATTTTTTTCCGGCGTTATATACATGCCGAAAGTAACGCTCGGCAATAAGTGTCCGAAAAATGGGCGTCAATTTCCATTTAGTGGCTAAATGGGCAATATATGGGCGTTGTACCTCATTTCAGCATTGAAATGAATATTAAGTGGGCGTTATGCATGCCAAAATAATGGAAAAGCAAGCCCATGGGCTAGAAATTCCCCAGCCTGTCATTATTTGCTAAATAACGACAAAATAGTGAATAAATAAGAATAAAAGTTTTACCATTTTATAAGGGGGTACATTTGGCCACAAAATACACCTGTTGGTAAAAAACGGCATTCCAGGATGATTTGTGTTAAAAACCGTGATGTCGCCAACTTTAGCCCGAGGCCTATCAACGTGAAAAATACAGTCTGGGAGGGGAGAAAACACAAAAAAAAATTTCAAAATACAAAAAATCAACGATCACAAAACATTTACAAGACCCTTAACTAAGTAATTGCTGCAAAAGAATTAAAAAAATAAAAACTTCAACTCAGCTTTTTTGCAGCTCTTGCTACTTACAGACGTTTCTGAGGCTGCAACACCTGCTTTTCTTGTGTGTTTTTTTCTTCTATAAACGGGTTCGCCGAATGGCCAAACTTAAGTGGTGCAGTTTTTTTTTGCATTGCACAAGGGTGATTCGCTTTTTGGTGATATTTTGAAAACGCCGTTCTTAAGGTTTGGGGAATTTTTAGTACTTTATTTTTTGAATAAAAAAGCACTTTTAATGCAAATAAATCGCATTAAAACATGTGTTAGGCTGGGGAAAATCTAACCCTACAAGTCTAGTCTATGCAACCTGGCCTCATAATTTTAACCCTATATGCCCCGGTATCATTCTGGTAAATCTACACTGCACCACCTCCAAGGCCAACATATCTTTCCTGGGCCCAGAACTGAAAGCAATATTCTAAATGAGTTCTAACCAGAGCTTTATATAACATAACTTCCACCCCTTTATATTCCAGCACCCTTGAGATAAAGGCCAACATTTTATTAATCTTTTAAATTATTTTTTGTATCTGTCCACTAGCTTTTGTGATTTCTGTACTTCAACCCATAAATCTCTCTGCTCATCCACAGTTCCTAGCTTCTCACCATTTAGAAAATACTCTATCTTTCGTAGGTCCAAAGTGGACTCCATCTGCCAACTCACTTAACCTATCAATGTACCTTTGCAACTTTCTTCTCCCATCCACATTAGTTACTGTGCAACCTAACTTGGTTGTTGTCAGCAAATTTGGATATATGGCTCTCTATTCGTTCAGCCAAGTGATTTATAAACATAACAAAAAGCTGAATGCCCAGTACAGATCCTTGGGGGTCACCAGCAGTCACATACCTAATATTACTACACTCTGTCTCCTACCTCCGAACCAATTTGCTACCCATGTCAATACATTACTTCCAATTCCGTGTGCTTTCATTTTTGTTAGAAATCTCTTATGTGGAATCTTATCGAATACCTTCTGGAAGTCCATATAAATAACATACATAGAACCTCCAATTATCACCTAAAAATGGGCATTATTTCCAGCGTGGGCAGTAAAAAAGGGTTTTCAGATCGCCGGCTTCTCGCCCATTCTCAAAATATCTAGTTTACAGTTTTCAAAATGGACGTTACCACGAGCGATATCAAATGGATGTAACGTTAAATTTTTTTGACCATTGACTCCATCCCTCTCCCTATCAGCAATCTGAGGGTGAACAAGACTGTTTGCAACCTAGGTGTCATGTTTGACCCTGGAATGAGTTTCCAGCCACATATCCGCGGCATAACTAAAACCGTCTTATTCCACCTCCGTAACATTGCCCGCCTCCGCCCCTGCCTCAGCTCTTCTGCTGCTGAAACCCTCATTCATGCCTTTGTTACCTCTAGACTTGACGACTCCAACTCACTCCTGGCCGGCCTCCCATATTCTACCCTACGTAAACTTGAGGTCATCCAAAACTCAGCAGCCCGGGTACTAACTCGCACCAAGTCAAGATCACCCATCAGCCCTGTGCTTTCTGACCTACACTGGCTCCCGGTTAAACAATGCCTTGATTTCAAAATTCTCATCCTTGTTTACAAATCACTTCATGGCCTTGCCCCTCCCTATCTCTGTAATCTTTTTCAGTCTCACAACCCCACAAGATGTTTGCGCTCCTCAAATTCTGGCCTCTTGAACATCCCTCATTATAACTGCTCAACCATCAGTGGCCGAGCCTTCAGTTGTTTGGGCCCTAAGCTCTGGAACTCCCTCCCTAAACCTTTCTGCCTCTCTTTCCTCCTTTAAGATGCTCCATAAAACCTCTCTCTTTAAACAAGCTTTTGATCTTCTGCCTTAATTTCTTCTTTCATGGCTCGATGTCAAATTTATCTGTTTTGTCTTGTAACAGTGTTGTGAAATGCCTTGGAACATTTGACTACATTAAAGACGCTTTATAAATAAAAGTTATTATTATTTATTATTAGTAACTAAATCTGGCTCATTACTCATTACTAAATCTAGTTGGGCCTGTCCTGTTGTTGGTTCTGGAACATATTGCTCCAGAAAACTATCTTGAATGCACTCAAGAAATTCACTGCTGTAATATAAAACTCCACCGAGTGGACTAGTGCTCCACCTAATGGACTACTGTGGTAATACAACTGCTGATGAATAATAGTAAAAGGGTCATGTGACCAGGTCACCTGACAAGTTTTCGGTGGAGCCATCTTGTAGTCTGTATGTTTATGATGTCGTAAAGAATATCTCACATTGATGATGTAGGATAGGATAATCGGATTCCCTAGCTGAAATCTTTGTTGGTAGATGATCCAGCCAAGCAACAGAGCGACTTGGAGAGGCTCTTTGTTTTGCAGAACAGCTAAAAATCCAAGGTAAATTTCAAGCACACTGCTGACATTGCCAGAGTCCAGATGGTCGTGCCTATGGGAATAATAGGGCGCTTGGGTGAGTTCCATTGTGACCGAGAGACTTTCGGATCATATGTGGAGTGTCTAGAAATGTTTTTCACCACAAATAGTATCGTCAAAGACCCCAATGATGAAAACCATAACTGGGTGGTTTTGGAAAGAAAACCGGGCTATTTTCTTGACTGAAGCAGGCCCTGAGGTGTATGAAACCTGGAAAAATGTGCTTGTTCCCGTCAAGCCGAAGGACAGGCCACTGACGGAGAACAGCACTACAGTCCTGAGCCCCTGGAAATTGCTGAAAGTTATCGTTTTGGAAAATGAGATTAATTAACTGACGAGGGTATCAGTGAGTACATTGTAGCCTTAAAAAAGCTATCCATTCACTGTCATTTTGGAAACTTTCACGACCGAGCATTGCGTGATCGCTTTGTTTGTGGGATGAAAAATGAACACATCAGAAGAAAATTGTTGACAACACCTAACTTGACTTTTGATTTAGCTTGTCAGACTGCTATGTTGATGGATATGGCCGACCAATACTCCCTTGAATTTCACGCTATTTCTAGTCATCAGACAACCGAGGTGAATCTCCTTCAGGTTAAAAGTAGAAGGCAGTTGGGCCCCAAGGCCTCAGCATCTGGCCACGGTAACAGTAAATTGAAATCGTGCCATCGGTGTCTGGGACAACACATTGCTCAAAGCTGTCCATATGTGAAGGCAGAGTGTTTCTTCTGCAAGAAAACTGGGCATCTTGCGAAGACATGCCGATGGAAGACCAAACCGACTTTCGAGGCTATAAGTAGAAATCACCAGAGACTACATAGCATTGAAGAGAAGCAATAGGACAAAGAGGTTCTGGAGATGCCGTCAGCAGGAGCACGAAGGTATCTCACAGCGATACATCATCCAAGTAGATGTTGCAGGAACCAAGATACCCATCGACATTGGTGCATCCACGAGCGTATTACCAGAATGGCTATATCTCGACAGGTTGAGTGATTTTCCACTGGAAAAGTCGAAGATAGAGCTGCGATGCTACTCAGGAGAGCAAATCCCTGTTGTAGGACATATTACCATACCAGTGAAATACAAGGATCAGTTTCAGAGCTTGCCTCTCTTGGTAGTGGCAGGGGACAAGCCGGCCTTAATAGGTAGAAACTGGTTGGAATCACTGAAGCTGGATTGCAAAGAGATTTTTTGTGTTGAATCGAAATTTGCATTGAGGGATGATGTCATCAAGCAATATCCAAAGGTGATCCGCAAAATAGGAAGTCCGATTCAAGGTTTCAAGGCGAGTATCAGAGTGCAGAAGGACGCTAGACCAGTTTACTGCAAGCCATGTCCCATACCATACGCACTCAAGGAAAAACTCGAGCAAAAACTCAAAAGACTAGAAACTGAGAACATTATCTGTCAGGTAGATCTAAGTAATTGGGCTACACCAATTGCTGTTTTACCTAAGTCAGATGGTAAAGCTGGTGTTATGTCCAGGTTGCCATCCCTATCACAAGTTACACCCAATAGGGAAGAAGTGTTCTATTTTTGATACATTGATGAGCTGCCAGTCACAGCTGAAGAGTTTGGTAGAGCAACTAAACGTGACCCAGTTATGTCAAAGATGTATGATTACATAGCAAATGCCTGGGCAACCCAAGTATCAGAGAAAGATATTCATCCATACTTCATTCATAGGAATGAATTATCAGTGGATAAAGATGTATCACGTGTCGTGCAAGAGTGGTTGTTCCAAACAAATTAAGGTCTCAATTGTTAGGATATCTTCATGACCAGCACCTGGGAATGTGCTTGACCAAGAGTATTGCACGCAGTTACTTATGTTGGCCAGGTCTAGATAAAGATATGGGGCTAGAAGCTCCACTTTTGTGCTTATCGTCCAAAAATGGGCGATATTTCCGGCATGGGCGGTAAAAAAGTTTTCACATCGCCGGCTTCGCGCCCATTCTCAAAGCACCTAGTCTCCATTTTTGAAAATGAGCATTACCTTGAGCGATATGAAATGGGCGGTAGCGTTACATTTTTTTTACCTTAAATTTTTTTGACCATAAAGTGTGGCCGTCCTTAACAGCGGCATGGCAATGCTCAATTCCCGCGATTCAGGAGGTCAAGGGTCATCATGATATGTGCAGAAGAGGAGACAGAGAGAAAGGGAGCTCAGAGGCACTGAAAGCGTGTGTGGCTGTGGGGTATGCTTGTCTGGGTGTTGTGGGAGGCACGACGGAGATTCACCAGCAGCAAAAAGCCCACTAAGCACCAAGAACATAGTTGGCACCGAGTTTTTGTCCAACAAATAAGATATAATATGGAAGGGATGGAGGAGGCCCTGGAGCTGGTAGCCAGGAACACTGGTGGCAGAGGGATCCCAGTGGTCCCCGAGCGCGGCACTGGTTCCGCACCATCACTGCGAATGACAGATGAGAGCAAGGTCCAAGATCCTGCTTCTGCATCAGAGAATGTTGCCCCATCGGCACCCTCTGCTCCCGTACCCGTGCAACCACCGCATCTGCCTTCATCCCACACAATGAGGCACCGCCTGAGGAGCTCCTCGGCCAGGTGCCGTGGAGCGAGGAGGGGAAGGGGTAGAGGTGGGGAGAAGGAGAGGGGGGAAGGAAAGTGAGGTGCATGTGCACAGGTGATGGCTGTGTTATATCTCCATCTGGGTGTATGCAATTTGTTGCAATATATGGGCGCTGGGGACCATGCTCCTGTTTTGCCTTTGTATTCTGTGTTGGCAGACATGTCACCATGTCAATGGTGGAAAAAGTGGGGTGTGGGCGGGGGTTAGGTGTTATTGCCTGATACTTATGATTTCAAACCAATGTTGGTATTAAACTTTTGTTATTGAACATAACCTTGTTGCGTATTGTCTCAGATAGCTAGACCGTTTCCAACATTCCATTGACTCTGGATCAGTTCCTATGGAGTGGAGGGTAGCCAATGTAACCCCACTTTTTAAAAAAGGAGGGAGAGAGAAAACAGGGAATTATAGACCGGTCAGCCTGACCTCAGTAGTGGGTAAAATGATGGAATCAATTATTAAGGATGTCATAGCAGTGCATCTGGAAAATGGTGACATGATAGGTCCAAGTCAGCATGGATTTGTGAAAGGGAAATCATGCTTGACAAATCTTCTGGAATTTTTTGAGGATGTTTCCAGTAAAGTGGACAAAGGAGAACCAGTTGATGTGGTATATTTGGACTTTCAGAAGGCTTTCGACAAGGTCCCACACAAGAGATTAATGTGCAAAGTTAAAGCACATGGGATTGGGGGTAGTGTGCTGACGTGGATTGAGAACTGGTTGTCAGACAGGAAGCAAAGAGTAGGAGTAAACGGGTACTTTTCAGAATGGCAGGCAGTGACTAGTGGAGTGCCGCAAGGTTCTGTGCTGGGGCCCCAGCTGTTTACATTGTACATTAATGATTTAGACGAGGGGATTAAATGCAGTATCTCCAAATTTGCGGATGATACTAAGTTGGGTGGCAGTGTGAGCTGCGAGGAGGATGCTATTAGGCTGCAGAGTGACTTGGATAGGTTAGGTGAGTGGGCAAATGCATGGCAGATGAAGTATAATGTGGATAAATGTGAGGTTATCCACTTTGGTGGTAAAAACAGAGAGACAGACTATTATCTGAATGGTGACAGATTAGGAAAAGGGAAGGTGCAACGAGACCTGGGTGTCATGGTACATCAGTCATTGAAGGTTGGCATGCAGGTACAGCAGGCGGTTAAGAAAGCAAATGGCATGTTGGCCTTCATAGCGAGGGGATTTGAATACAGGGGCAGGGAGGTGTTGCTACAGTTGTACAGGGCCTTGGTGAGGCCACACCTGGAGTATTGTGTACAGTTTTGGTCTCCTAACTTGAGGAAGGACATTCTTGCTATTGAGGGAGTGCAGCGAAGGTTCACCAGACTGATTCCCGGGATGGCGGGACTGACCTATCAAGAAAGATTGGATCAATTGGGCTTGTATTCACTGGAGTTCAGAAGAATGAGAGGGGACCTCATAGAAACGTTTAAAATTCTGACGGGTTTAGACAGGTTAGATGCAGAAAGAATGTTCCCAATGTTGGGGAAGTCCAGAACCAGGGGTCACAGTCTGAGGATAAGGGGTAAGCCATTTAGGACCGAGATGAGGAGAAACTTCTTCACCCAGAGAGTGGTGAACCTGTGGAATTCTCTACCACAGAAAGTAGTTGAGGCCAATTCACTAAATATATTCAAAAGGGAGTTAGATGAAGTCCTTACTACTCGGGGGATCAAGGGTTATGGCGAGAAAGCAGGAAGGGGGTACTGAAGTTTCATGTTCAGCCATGAACTCATTGAATGGCGGTGCAGGCTAGAAGGGCTGAATGGCCTGCTCCTGCACCTATTTTCTATGTTTCTATGTTTCTATGTTACACACTGGTGATTCCTTACCATGAAAGAGTTAAATACAACTTAACATCAATCAACGTAAACTTTAACTGGCACCAAGATGATGGGCACCATTGATGTCTGAGCTGCACACACACAGCAGTGTGTCAGCGGTGTCACTCATATCAACGCTCTTTCAGGCAAATCTTTTCGATATCAGCTCCTCACGTAAGAGTGAGATTTAACAAATGCCAGCCACACCACTGGTGTTCATTCTGGTTAGTTCCACTTTTTGTGGGCAGTTTTTTGAGCGAGCGATATTGTGGGCGACATGCGTGCAAGGTGGTGAAATTAATGATGGGCGATCTCCATGGCCGCTAGTTTGGAGAAATATGCCCTTTATGACAAAAACCAGTGGCCGAGCATTCATATTGAATCTCAGCGTTAATTCCGTGCGGAAAGTAACGCTGGCCGATATTATGGCCGTTGATTTCACTCATTCTGCTGATTCCGCCCCCAGAAAATGGGCAGGCGTTAATATTTTTTCCCAGCGTTAAGCCCATTGGGAAAATAACACTCAGCAATAATTCTCCTAAAAAATCCGTCAGTTTCCTTTTTGTGCCAACATGGGCGATATATGGAGTTATACGTCATTTCAGTAGGTAAAATGGGTGTTAAGTGGGAATTAAGCATGCAAAAAAAGTGGAGGTTCTAGCCGATAGACATTCTCTGTGATCTACCATAGAAATATAGAAAATAGGTGCAGGAGTCGGCCATTCGAGCCTGCACCACCATTCAATATGATCATGGTTGATCATGCAACTTCAGTACCCCATTCCTGCCTTCTTTCCATACCCCCTGATCCCTTTATCCATAAGGGCCACATCTAACTCCCTTTTGAATATATCCAACGAACTGGACTCAAGAACTTCCTGTGGTAGAGAATTCCACAGGTTCACAATTCTCTGGGTGAAAATGTTTCTCCTTATCTCGGTCCTATATGGCTTACCCCTTATCCTTAGACAATGACCCCTGGTTCTGGATTTCCCCAACGTCGGGAACATTCTTCCTGCATCTAACCTGTCCAATCCTGTCAGAATTTTACCATGTTAGTTACCTCCTCAAAAAATTCAACTAGGTTTCTTAGACATGGCTTACCTTTTACAAATCCTTATTGTATTACTAGCAGAGACTGGCAAAACATTTGTGGTCAAAAAAGATTACTGTAAAACTGATAGAATAAAATGTTTCTTCATTACAAGTAAAAAAGATTAAGAGGTACATAATTCAGATCTTCAAAGTATTAAAATGATTCAATATTTTGGATGAAGCATATTATTTAGTTTAAGCTGTGAGTGCAGAGCAAAAGATAGATTCATATGAAGAAGATCCTTCAGCCTATTTGATTTCAACCTTTCACAATAAATAATCCTCCAACATCTAATTGTTTCTTAAATTAGACCAATGTCCTGGTCTTGTCATTAGTATCAAATAGGTAAGCCTAAAGGAAAAACAAAAACTAGAGCCCAAACTTGAACTCAAGATTGGGAATCGGGGCTGCGGGGTCCGAAGTGGACAGCAATCAGTCCAGTCCCCCAGAGTGAGAAATAACAAGAATGCATTTATTTGTACTGTAAAAATGGCCGCCCTTGTCTCTGATTGGTGCCCTTGGAGGGTAAGCCACACCCTGAAGTTTCTCTGGAATGTGTAACTGGAACCGGCCAGCCCAAGTTCTCACTGACTTCGCAAATTGTAACTCCATCCACTTTGACTTAAAAAACCTACAGATGATAGATCTCCCCAGATGTCACCAAGTGCCAGAAGTCCCTTAACCCAGCGCAAGAGTCTGTCCACTCTCCCCCCGCCAGAGATGGGGCACTGTGTGGGAATTTTAACAGGTTTATTGGGTATGAAGTGAATAGTGACAGTGTCGTGACTTCTGGATTGGAAGAATCTCTCCCCCTCCGATCCCCCCATGTCTCTCACTTACCCCCACCCCATCTCTCTCTATCCTCACCCCCGCTGAGTCTCTCTCTAACCCTCCCCCCCAGGCTCTCTCTCCCCTGCAGTCTCCCTCGCTCCCCTCCGCCCCAAACTCTCTCTCTCTTCGCCCCCCCACCCCCAGGCTCTCTCTGATGCCCCCAAGTTCTCTCTCTCCCCCCCAGTCTCTCCTCTCCCCCCAGGCTCTCTCTCCCCCCCCCCCAAGGCTCTCTCTTTCCCTTCCCCCCCCCAGGCTCTCTCTCCCCCCCACCCCCCCCAGGCTCTCTCTCTCCCCCCCCCCCCCCAGGCTCTCTCTTTCCCCCCCCAGGCTCTCTCCCCCCCCAGGCTTTCTCTTCCCCCCCCCCAGTCTCTCTCTCTCTCCCAGTCTCTCTCTCTCTCTCTCTCTCCCCCAGTCTCTCTCTCTCTCTCTCCCCCAGTCTCTCTCTCTCTCTCTCTCTCCCCCAGTCTCTCTCTCTCTCCCCCAGTCTCTCTCTCTCTCTCTCCCCCAGTCTCTCTCTCTCTCTCTCCCCCAGTCTCTCTCTCTCTCTCTCTCTCTCTCCCCCAGTCTCTCTCTCTCTCTCTCCCCAGTCTCTCTCTCTCTCTCTCCCCAGTCTCTCTCTCTCTCTCTCTCCCCCAGTCTCTCTCTCTCTCTCTCTCCCCCAGTCTCTCTCTCCCCCAGTCTCTCTCTCTCTCTCTCTCTCCCCCAGTCTCTCTCTCTCTCTCCCCCAGTCTCTCTCTCTCTCTCTCTCTCTCCCCCAGTCTCTCTCTCTCTCTCCCCCCCCAGTCTCTCTCTCTCCCCCCCCCCCCAGGCTCTCTCTCCCCCAGACTCTCCCCCAGCCCCTCTCTCCCCTTACCACTCAGAAGGTAAGAAGGTCTGGTCAGTGGAACGTGGTCAGAATGATTGCATGGTCCTATTTTCGGTTCCGGCAGCACTTCCCGGGGGCGGAGCCTGGACAGGGCGCATGTGCAGAAGGACAGGACCAGTGCGGTGCAAATAGACAATCACTATTGTTAACATTTTCTGTAATTTGGAAGAAGACAAGCGATAAATAGCAGGGAGCCTGGGAACCCCAATATCAACAACAGGATCCTGAACTTATTGCTCAGTGTTGTCGGGCACCTTTCAGCCTTCATAAATGTAATGCAAAAATTATGAAATAAATTGGATTATTTCGCTATTTAGCAGCAGCTCCATTTTATAAATACCGAAAATATCAAACCAGACAGGTGCACACTCGTGTCCTCATCATCCATGTGGTTCATGCCCCCAGCCGAACACTTGTGGCTTTTCCTCACCTGCTGCATAAACTCAATGTTATTAATCACTTAAATTAAAGTCTGGTCAGTAAGATAATGCTGAAGACACACTCAGTCAGCGGTGTAATCATTTGCAATTTTTACATGAATTTTGGATGCTATAATTTTATTTTTGTGCAAATGTTTTCTATTTTTCCCCTTCCCTCCCAAAAGGCATATTCCTTGCTATGTAGGAATCCAAAACCTCATCCAAATGGCAATTCCTCACACATGAGCCTGGCCAGCGATAGTCTGACAGCGGGGCTCAATCCCCTTCACACATACATGTATTTTCAGCAGGTGTCGCCAGAAAACAACTCGAGGCAGGGCTGATTTGTGCCTCTCTAATGCCAGGCTAAATACTTGCCCCACTGTCCTGGCTGGATCAGGACTGAACTCGAGACCTTCGTAGTCTGTGTGGCTCAACTATTCAATCCATAAACTCACTGAACCACCGAAGTTCCATTTCACAGACATCTATTCCAACCACAGGTGGGAAAACGGGAATTAATCTGCTGAAAGAAAAGGAATTCAAAGGAAATATTCATCGGAATGGAATGAACTGTTTTGCGCAAACGCGGATGATTTCGCTAACAGAAAGCGATGTGCTGCATTATTTCTGTATAAGGTTGCATGCTCGGTAGATTGAAGGCTGTAAAATCATCAGAGCTCCAGTTCTCTAATCTTTATACGATTGATTTCACAGATGCTGGCTGGATTCCCGGGCCTCCAAAGGGAATAAAAATGAAACGTGGCTACCGACACTCAGATTACGTGACAAGGTTTTATTTTCAGCCTCCCTCATATTGCAGAAAGGTGGTTTATAGTATCCTCACAAAACCCCAAACACTTCCT
The DNA here is from genome assembly GCF_044704955.1 of Pristiophorus japonicus. Lineage (NCBI taxonomy): Eukaryota > Metazoa > Chordata > Chondrichthyes > Pristiophoridae > Pristiophorus > Pristiophorus japonicus. The sequence continues at coordinate 897,542 of NC_091982.1, forward strand.
TATCGGGTTAGTGAAATGTCCTCGTTTGACACTTCGCTTTCACAAGCCTCGATTTTAATCTAACTCGCCCGGCAGGCACATGGATGAGGCATTACATCGGGCAGGGTGTAAACCAGGCATCCGACCTGAACCTGCCCCATTCCCACAAAATCGGGGCTAGTTTTAATTCTCAAATTGAATAATCTCACGAAAAATGTGTATTTTTTAAGCTCTGTGATCTGTGCAAAGGATCACTCCTGGAACTTTAACAGAAGGCAAAGTTTCAGCCGGTAGTTCAGTGTATTTTACACTGCCACCTTTGAACTGATTTTTAATATTTTTTAAAGAAATGATTATAATTAACTCATCAGTGCTCTTTTTTATCTTAAATCCCCGTCTAATTTTCTCCCCTCGTTACCCAAAGCCGCTGTTGTATGCTGGAGTACAGCTTCATGGCAGCTCTCCCGTAGATCACTCAAGTGTCCAAACCTCAAGTGTGAAACTCGTCACAGGCAGCAAGCTATTCCACACATGGTGCATCACAGCCCAACCGATCCTGTCCACACAAACACATATCCACTATACAGTAATCACTGGGCAATTATCACCAGCCGCAAAGCTCGTGATTTGTTGTCCTTTCTTGGCTCTAATGGAACACAGAGAAAGTTTGGAGGCCAATGTACCAAATCAAATTAGATTTACTGATACCCAGGCGGTGTAAATGGGCCCCACTGCCCATCCAGACCAGAGAAGTGGCTTTAACCCCAATGATGAAGACAGTTAATAAAAATAATTAGTATTGGTCCCTTTGGAGCAGCGCAAAAATTAAGTTAAACAAACACTTTGGTTCTGTCTTCACGAAGGAAGACACAAATAACCTTCCAGAAATACTAGGGGACAGAGGGTCTAGTGAGAAGGAGGAACTGAAGGAAATCCTTATTAGATGGAAAATTCTGTTAGGGAAATTGATGGGATTGAAGGCCGATAAATCCATGGGGCCTGATAGTCTGAATCCCAAAGTATTTAAGGAAGTAGCCCTAGAAATAGTGGATGCATTGGTGATCATTTTCCAAAGGTCTATCGACTTTGGATCAGTTCCTATGGACTGGAGGGTAGCTAATGTAACATCACTTTTTAATAAAGAAGGGCGAGGGTTAGCCTGACATCAGTGGTGGGGAAAATGTTGGAATCAATTATTGAAAATGAAATAGCAGCGCATTTGGAAAGCAGTGACGGGATTGGTCCAAGTCAGCATGGATTTATGAAAGGGAAATCCTGCTTGACAAATCTTCTAGAATTTTTTGAGGATGTAACTGGTAGAGTGGACAAGGGAGAACCAGTGGATGTGGTGTATTTGAACTTTCAAAAGGCTTTTGACAAGGTCCCACACAAGAGATTGGTGTACAAAATTAAAGCACATTTTATTGGGGGTAATGTATTGACGTGGATAGAGAACTAATTGGCAGACAGGAAGCAGAGAGTCGGGATAAATGAGTCCTTTTCAGAATGGCAGGCAATGACTGGTGGAGTGCCGCAGGGCTCAGTGCTGGGACCCAGCTATTTACAATATACATTAATGATTTAGATAAAGGAAATTGAGTGTAATATCTCTAAGTTTGCAGATGACACTAAGCTGGGTGGCGGTGTGAGCTGTGAGGAGGATGCTAAGAGGCTGCAGGGTGACTTGGACAGGTTAGGTGAGTGGGCAAACGCATGGCAGATGCAGTATAATGTGGATAAATGTGAGGTTATCCACTTTGGTGGCAAAAAAACGAAGGCAGAATATTATCTTAATGGCGGCAGATTAGGAAAAGGGAAGGTGCAACGAGATCTGGGTGTCATGGTACGTCAGTCATTGAAAGTTGGCATGCAGGTTCAGCAGGCGATGAAGAAGGCAAATGGCATGTTGGCTTTCATAGCTAGGGGATTTGAGTATAGGAGTAGGAAGGTCTTACTGCAGTTGTACAGGGCCTTAGTGAGGCCTCACCTGGAATAGTGTGTTCAGTTTTGGTCTCTTAAACTGAGGAAGGGCCTTCTTGCTATTGAAGGAGTGCAGCGAAGGTTCACCAGACTGATTCCCGGGATGGCAGGACTGACATATGAGGAGAGACTGGATCGAATAGGCCTGTATTCACTGGAGTTTAGAAGGATGAGAGGGGATCTCATAGAAACATATAAAATTCTGACGGGACTGGACAGGTTAGATGCAGGAAGAATGTTCCCGATGTTGGGGAAGTCCAGAACCAGGGGACATAGGCTAAGGATAAGGGGTAAGCCATTTAGGACTGAGATGAGGAGAAACTTCTTCACTCAGAGAGTTGTTAACCTGTGGAATTCCCTACCGCAGAGAGTTGTTGATGCCAGTTCATTGGATATATTCAAGAGGGAGTTAGATATGGCCCTTATGGCTAAAGGGATCAAGGGGTATGGAGAGAAAGCAGGAAAGGGGTACTGAGGTGAATGATCAGCCATGATCTTATTGAATGGTGGTTAAGGCTCGAAGGGCCGAATGGCCTACTCCTGAACCTATTTTTATGTTTCTAAGTTTCTATGTTTCTCCAGAGGAGAGATTAGACATCCTCCTCCTGATGGCAGCCAGGTATAGAGTTTCCAGCAGCATAGGGCTGTTGGGTACCCATAGTCGCACAGGCACCTACTAACTCCAAGCCTTTCACCGACCTACAAAATCTGGTGAAGCCAGTTCTGGAAGGCACTGGAAGATGTGATCACACCATAACTGCTGGATGGGCGGCCTCCGGGAGGAGCTATGGGACGCAAAATAGATTTTGCCCGGGCGCAGCGCAGAAATCGCCCCCGCGGAATTGGTTGGGGGTTTTGCGGATGCGCTACAACCCGCTCCTGCCATGAGTGCCCCGTTTGGCTGCGTGCGGAGATGATGATGTCATCACCGTGTGCATTGCCCACTTACCACACCAGAAGTTAAATTGCCCCACGCAACCTACCTTAGCGCCTGGTGATGACAATGACAGCTTGAGCTGTCGAGTTGCAGTCGGGAACCAGATGGAGCAGCACTATTTAAAGGTGCCATCTTGGAAAGTATTTTCTGTCAGCCATTATTTTTTTCTGCTGTCCAACAGTTAGGCAGAGTGGCTGGTGGGCCGATAACAGTGATTTCTAGCTCAAACTTTTCCCCAGTATAACTCACAGAACTTTCAACTATTTCTGTCACTTCATGGGGGCTGTGCTGGCACTCGACCCCTACTCCGACATCACCGTCAGAGGATGCTTCGACAAAGACAAAGGTGGCGCCAATTACAGAGGGAAAGGCATCGAGAGGGAGAGAGAAAGGCTACGACAAAGAGAAGGAACACCACAGGGAGAGGCACAGGGACAAACACAGGCAGCACAGGGACAAACACAGGCAGCACAGGGACAAACACAGGCAGCAGCACAGGGACAAACACAGGCAGCACAGGGACAAACACAGGCAGCAGCACAGGGACAAACACAGGCAGCACAGGGACAAACACAGGCAGCAGCACAGGGACAAACACAGGCAGCACAGGGACAAACACAGGCAGCAGCACAGGGACAAACACGCAGCACAGGGACAAACACAGGCAGCACAGGGACAAACACAGGCAGCAGCACAGGGACAAACACAGGCAGCAGCACAGGGACAAACACACGCAGCACAGGGACAAACACAGGCAGCACAGGGACAAACACAGGCAGCAGCACAGGGACAAACACAGGCAACATAGGGACACACACAGGCAGCAGCACAGGGACAAACACAGGCAGCACAGGGACAAACACAGGCAGCACAGGGACAAACACAGGCAGCAGCACAGGGACAAACACAGGCAGCAGCACAGGGACAAACACAGGCAGCACAGGGACAAACACAGGCAGCAGCACAGGGACAAACACAGGCAGCACAGGGACAAACACAGGCAGCACAGGGACAAACACAGGCAGCAGCACAGGGACAAACACAGGCAGCACAGGGACAAACACAGGCAGCAGCACAGGGACAAACACAGGCAGCACAGGGACAAACACAGGCAGCACAGGGACAAACACAGACAGCACAGGGACAAACACAGGCAGCACAGGGACAAACACAGGCAGCAGCACAGGGACAAACACATCAACATGTTGCCAAAGGAAGAAGGTGTCACAGGGCTGGCAGCAAAATCCGGCAGCAGCTCTCTTACATCAATCTCACTGAGGAGCAGTGTGTGTGAAAGCTGCTTTCAGGAAGGACGTGGTTACAGAGCTTTTCCATCTGTTGCAACCAGACTTTGAGCCTCAGACCAGGGTGAGGACGGCTCTCTCAGTCGCAGTCAAGGTCACCATCGCTCCCAATTTCTACACCAATGGTTCTTTTCAGGGAGCAACAGGAGACATCGCCAACATTTCCCAATTTGTCGTCTATTTCTCCATCCGCGAGATCACAGATGCTCTGTAAAGAAGGAGGAGGGACTACATCTCCTTCCCCATGAGCAGAGAGACGCAGCATGAGTGTGTATGTGGCTTTGCCAGGATAGCAGGCTTTCCCATGGTGCAGGGTGCCATTGATTGCACCTATGTCGCTTTGAGGGCACCGCATCACAATCCAGAAATCTTCCGTAACCGCAAAGGCTACCACTTACTGAATGTCCAGTTGGTGTGTGACACACAGAATAATGTCCGAGAATGCCCACTATCCTGGCAACTGTAACGATGCCTTCATCCTGTGTCTGACCAGTGTGCCAGCACTGTTCCAGCCCCCAAATTAAACTCGCAGCTAGCTGCTCGGAGACAAGGTCTAGCCGCTATCCACCTGGTCCATGACTCTCCTCCGCAACCCCACCGCTCCTGCCCAGCACTCGTACAATGAGAGCCATGCTGTCACCAGGAACATCATTGAGCAGACCATCAGAGTGCTCAAGGAATGGTTCTGCTGCCTTGAACACTCAGTAAGAGTCTTCCAGTACTCGGTTGAGCGGGTGTCCCTATTCATTGTCATCTGCTACATGCTGCACAACCTGGCCATCATGAGGGCTCAGCCATTTCCACCAGGCAAAGCCACACCACCTCAGGAGGAGGAGGAGGAAGACTAGGAGGAGGAGCAACAGCAGCAGGATGAGGAGGAGCAGGAGCAGCAACAACCGCGATGGAAGAGGCAACGACTCCATCACGGTCCGCAAGGGAGGTCCGTGATCGTCTTTTCAGAGCTCGTTTCCACTGATTTCCATCCCACTTCCCAGTTCCTGTGGACTTCACCATCACCACATCAATTTGCCCTTCTATACCAAAGCCCCAATGCTGAAATGATAAACAACAGCAAACATTAAACATTCCAATCACCATTTATAAAACAACAATAACATCTATAACTGTGTATTTATTCATCACTATTGTGCATTTCCTTATAACTCCTTTTTCATTCACCCATTCTAATACTCCTCTGCAGTGTGTCCCCTGCACCTGTAGCATGGTTAGTGGAAGGCTGCTGTGTGTCAGGGACAGATGGATGGATAGAGGATTGGCTAACAGAAAACAGTTGGGATAAATGGGTCATTTTCTGGTTGGCAAACAATAACTAGTGGGGTGCCACTGGGATCGGTGCTGGGACCTCAACTATTTACAATCTATATTAATGACTTTGATGAAGGGACCGAGTGTAATGTAGCCAAGTTTGCTGATGATACAAAGATGGGCGGGAAAGCAAATTGTGAGGAGGACACAAAAAATCTGCAATGGGATATAGACAGGCTAAGTGAGTGGGCAAAAATTTGGCAGATGGAGTATAATGTGGGAAAATGTGAGGCTATCCACTTTGGCAGAAAAAGTAGAAAAGCAAATTATTATTTAAAGGGAGAAAAATTATAACGTGCTGCAGTACAGAGGGACCTGGGGGTCCTTGTGCATGAAACACAAAAAGTGAGTATGCAGGTACAGCAAGTAATCAGGAATGCATTTATTGCAAGGGGGATAAAGTACAAAAATTGGGAAGTCCTGCAACAACAGGGTATTGGTGAGGCCACACCTGGAGTATTGTGTACAGTTATGGTCTCCATATTTAAGGAAGGATATACTTGCATTGGAGGCAGCTCAGAGAAGGTTCACTAGGTTGATTCCAGAGATGACTTATGGATAGGTTGAGTAGGTTGGGCCTGTATTCATTGGAGTTCAGAAGGATGAGAGGTAATCCTATCGAAACAAGTTAGATAAGTCTCGACAAGGAAGATGCAGAGAGGATATTTCCACTCATAGGGGAAACTAGAACTAGGGGACATAGTCTCAGAATAAGGGGCTGCCCATTTAAAACTGAGTTGAAGAGGAATTTCTTCTCTCAGAGGGTTGTAAATCTGTGGAATTCTCTGCCCCAGAGAGCTGTGGAGGCTGGGTCATTGAATATATTTAAGGCGTAGATAGACAGATTTTTGACCAATAAGGGAATAAAGGGTTATGGGGAGCGGGCAGGGAAGTGGAGCTGAGTCCATGATCAGATCAGCCATGATCTTATTAAATGGTGGAGCAGGCTCGAGGGGCAAATGGCCTAATCCTGCTCCTATTTCTTATGTTCTTCTGAGCCCAATGATGTTGAGGCTTATGAAAGAAGGGTGGAGGCCAAGCACTCCCAGATGTTGGGGGCAACGGCAATGGTGCCCGAGAGCCTGTCGCGAGTGGTCAGGAGCGTGGAGGAGTCCACCTCCCGCATTGTGGACAGCTCTGTGCACCATGGGGCCCATCATTGCCAGTGTGCAGACGATGGTGGACTCCCAGAGAGACCGTGCGGATCCAGCTGTGATGCTGCATCTCGTGGGCGATGTGGCAGCTGCCATTACAGCACAGGTGTAAGGGAACGAAAGTCTGAGTGCTGCTTTGGAGAGGATGGCCGCTGCCCTGGAAGCTCAGAATGCTCTTATGCACTCTGGGCAACAGGCCACGGAGCATCTTACTGCTATCGTCTCTGGTGGCTTTGAGACTGTGTCTGCTCTCATGCAGTCTCAGCTGGATGCCATGCGAGAACTGACTGTTGCAATCGCGGCTGGATCCACCACGGTCCACGGGGGACCTTCTGGTGTTGCCCCACACCACTGACCTGTGCTCCCTCAGATTGGTGGCAATGGTGATGTGCTGCCCCCGGGGAGTGGCACAGGCTCCTCTGATCAGGATGATTATGTGCTCCCTCAGCAATCCTGATCTCAAACCTCTCACTCCGCCATTGCCGACAAACATGGATTCGCCCGAGCCAAGGCTGACTGAACGCACCGAGGAGGTTGCGGCCCAGTCTGCAGCGGGCCCTTCCAGGGCCAGAGCTGGTCGAGGATATCTAGAAGGACATTTGTAGTTTCAACACCTGAAACACAGCAGCCTTCCCAGACCCATGATGCAACCACAGAGGAGACACTGCAGCATAGTTCAAGAATAGGCTTACATCAGATGGGTGATAAATGATTGTGTATGTGTTTTGCCCCTTTCGTTCTTGTGTAAAAAGTCTTTGTTTTGCATTCCCATATCTGTGTAGGTCTCTCATTTCATTGTGGGCAATGTGTGAAAGGGCTCATTGGGATGGCCATTGAGATGCAAAGGTGAAAGGTGAAGTGGGCATGAACTCATCGGAAACGAGCAGCAATGAGACGGGTCTGCACTTCCCTTGCAGGGTTTGGTTGGCGACGCCTCCTGCTTGGTCGGCGACCCTGGTCCTCCTCTGGCTCCTCCTCCTGGTCCTCCTCAGGTGGTACTGGCTCATTTTCCAATGGCTGTGCCTCATGATTGGCAGGTTGTGAAGCATGTAGCAGATGACCACGAATGGGGCGACCCACTTTGGCGAGTACTGCAACACCCCACCAGAGCGATCCAGGCAATGGAACCTTTGTTTAAGGGTCCCGATGCACTGCTCACTTAAGCACCTGGTAGCTGAATGAGAGTCATTGTAAGTTTTCTGCGCAGCAGTCCAGGGTTTGCAAAGGGGAGTCAGCAACCAAGTGCACAATGGGTAGCCCTTGTCTCCAAGGAGCCAGCTGCAATCTTGGTTTGGGCCAGCAAACACAGCTGGCATTTGTTGATAGGATGAAAGCATCGTGGCTGCTGCCAGGATACCAGGCATCAACAGCCATGATTTTGCGGTGATGGTCGCACATCAGCTGCACGTTGAGGGAGTGGAATCCCTTGCAGTTTCTGAACATCTCAGGATTGTTTTGTGGCACCCTCAATGCGACGTGGGTGCAGTTTATGGTGCCCTGATCTCTGGGGAAGCCCGCAATTCACACGAATCCGGTCTGCCGCTCCAACTGCTTTTCCCTGCTTATCGGGAAGATAATGTAGTCGGTCCTTCTCTTATAGAGAGCATCTGTCACTTGATGGATGGAGCAATGCATGGCAAACTGAGAAATGTTTGATATGTGTGCTGTAGCAGCTTGGAAAGAGTCAGTGGCATAGAAATTGAGTGCTATGGTCACTTTGGTTGCGACGGTCAGAGTTGTCCTCAGCCTAGTCTGAGGCTGGAAGTCTGGCTGCAGTAGATTGCACAGCTCCCTGATGATGTCCTTCCGGAATCAAAGACTATGGAGACATTGGTCATCCGCCAAGTCCATGGGCAGGGCTGTAGTAATACCTGCCCTCCTGTATGGCTCAGAGACGTAGACCATATACAGTAGACACCTCAAATCGTTGTGGAGAAATACCACCGATGCCTGCGGAAGATCCTGCAAATCCCCTGGGAGGACAGACGCACCAACGTCAGCGTCCTCGATCAGGCCAACATCCCCAGCATTGAAGCACTGACCACACTCGACCAGCTCCGTTGGGCGGGCCACATTGTCTGCATGCTGGACACAAGACTCCCAAAGCAAGCGCTCTACTCGGAACTCCTACATGGCAAGCGAGTCCCAGATGGGCAGAGGAAACATTTCAAGGACACCCTCAAAGCCTCCTTGATAAAGTGCAGCATCCCCACCGCCATCTGGGAGTCCCTGGCCAAAGACCGCCCTAAATGGAGGAAGAGCATCCGGGAGGGCGCTGAGCACCTCGAGTCTCGTCGCCGAGAGCATGCAGAACACAAACACAGGCAGCGGAAAGAGTGTGTAGCAAACCACACTCCCCACCCACTCTTTCCTTCAATGACTGTCTGTCCCACCTACGACAGACACTGTCATTCCCGTATTGGACTGTTCAGTCACCTGAGAACTCATCTTTGGAGTGGAAGCAAGTCTTCCTCGATTTCAAAGGAGTGCCTATGATGATGATGAATGAAAACTGCTGCCTGTAGACCCTTGCACAATAGGGCCTTCTCCCCCCACATCTATGCTCGCGTCTTCTTATGGCAGCTGCCTCATTGCTTCTCCCTCATTCTCTTGCTGCTCCTCACTCTCTGTAGCCTGCTGCTGGCAAACATCTGCCTCCTGTGCATTCTGCCTTCTTTCGATTTTGCCCACTATCTGGTGCGGGTGGTGGGGGTAGCGTACCTGACCTTCCTCCTGATGGCAGGTCTTTCCTGGTCCACCTCGCTGGGTTGAGGATGTCGCCATTTCCATGGCCTTCTGCATGTTCGGCAGCCAAGTGAGCTGCATCCCTTGCCCGCTGTCTCTGGAGCCATTGGAGCTGGCTCTGCCTTCTCCTGCGTGCCTCCCTGCCACGCACAATGGGCAGGAGGCGTTCTGCTGCCAGCCCTGAGCCCATTGCCTCCACAAGCACAACCTCCATGTTGTGGCCTCTGTGTTGTCGAGGTTGAGGACCTTAGCCCACTAGAACTCAATGCCGCTCTGAACAAGGCAACTGACAAACTTGTGAGAAGTCCGAAAAATTCTCAGCAAAAAAAATGGAGATACTCCAACATGCCTTTAAAGTCCGCTGGCGGTCTTGAGCCAGCAGTGTGTACCGATCCAAAACATTGTGAGGGGCACCGACAGGCGCCAGAAGACTTTTTCACCTGAATTTACCTTCTGGGGCAGAGCCGCTGTGGTGCGCCATCATTGAGGATACATCTCCAGGAGCGGGGCAGAAGTGGGGGAGCAGGGCGGATCTGCGAACGTCAGACAGTCCACCGCAAGTTGACGGCCATTCCGCGCCACCCCATGGCCGCCGCTTATCGGGAGGGGCAATTTCGGCCCCACATGTCTGTGCAAGCAGAATGGTAAATAAGAAATGTTGCAAATAAATGGGCCTGAAATTCGGGTCGGAGACTTCCTTCTGACGAACGCCTCCAACCCAAGAATTTTTAAGGAAATGACCTTTGGTCACAGAGGCCTGCGATCCCCGTGCTCCAGGTTCGGTGACTGCACAACCGATCAGGTCCAGTATTCTCAGTAATGGCAATGGGAACTCCGTCTCTACCAGTTTATTGCTATTAATGAGAAAAAAACACACTAAACATAAAAAATAAAAAACACACCTCACATAATTAAAATGAATTGAAATTAAAATTTATTAAATGCTTTAGAAAAAATATTTTTTGGATTTTAAATTTTTTAATAGGGTTTAAAATTAACTTACTTTAGTGAACAGGGTTTTTAACATAAAAATGTGTTTAATTTTTATTTTTGTGTTTTAAAACTCTTACGCTGGCAATAGTAGGCTTTGTGCCTGCTTTTACCAGGCACAAGAGTTTTCAGGACATTTGCTGGGCTAAAGTTGGGCAAATAGCTGACTCTCTCCCGCGCACATGTCCTGCCTGCGGCGATGCGGAGGATCTCGACAGATCGGAATAGCTGGTTTTTAAGCGTATGCTCACTGCGCACCGAAAACCGGCTTTTGCAGGGCCTCGCCGGGTTCGTGCGTATTCTGTCCGGACCCGGCAAGGCCGGAATTTTAGCCCCAATATTTCCCAGCTGCAGAAATCACTAGCGAGACACTCATCAGGCCCAGAAACGTTTCACTTGTGCTCAGCGATGCCGGACAGTCCTCAGTCTCCGTCTACTTTGCCCCGAGTGTAAAAGCAGGAAACTGTGAGCTGTAACGCCAATGGCCCTTATTATAATGGCCAAGAAATTGCTGTCAGCGGCGTAGCTATGGAGTACGCCGCCGATCTCAGAAAGGAATTCCTTGGTGCGAGACCCCACACGTAAACTTGCTGTCAGATGCTGCAGAGTTGTGCGCAGTGTGTGTGGGGCGGTATCAGCAAACAAATCTCCCACCAGCATTCATAAAATGTTTAGTCACACTCGCTAATTATAGTTACATTAATAAAGAAATCACCCCAGTAAATTAATAAATAAATTCATTACTAAATCTGTCTCTCATTCTTGGTAGAGCTGTGTAGGGATCAGGAGATAGGTGGATATAAATGTATTTTGGAGAGTTTTTTAAGATAGCCAGCAATAAGGATTTCACAGGCGGAGCAGATGATCGCAACTTGACAGATCGCAAATTGGGGATTTAGCGCATGCACAAGAACAAGCGAAAATCCCGAACTTGCTGCCCATTTCAAAGCCGTCATACCGACCGCAAATTTTGCCCCAATATATGTAAGTAAGGACACTAAGGACTCGGCAGGCGGATCACAGGAATGGCAAAAAAGCATGGTGAATTTGAGGGAAGCGATTGGGTGGCAGAGAACTCGCGGGAACAGCTTTGCCCGATTTCCCTCCACAAAAGGTGGAGTAATTTGCAGCTCAAATACACTGCAGTGTGCAATTGTAGGCCATCATCAGTAAGCTGTGGTTGGCTAGTCACCGAAGGACATTTTGATGCATTTCTTACCATCCAATTATGCAAAAACCTTGATTGAAACCTCGAGCATACACCAATCTTTGACTGAGCTTTGGAGGGGTATGGTTTAATTGTTGAAATAGTTGCATCTTCCCCCATTTTAAATGCCGATTCTCGTTTATTTAACAAATGATCAATGATCAATTTCCAATGACGCCACTATAAATCAACTCAGTACTTCCAAAGTGCCAGCAATATTAGTATTGAAAGGATTGGTGCGGTTACATTTGTAATCTTTATTTTAGAGATAGAAACAGCAGAAGTATTCATCAAATGCATGGAGCTTCCTCGCGTAGGAGATTGGGAGAGCCCTTGGAGAAAACAGTGTAAATGGCTCACAATGGTCGTTAATGCCCTATCTCCAGGAGTGATAGAATCACAGAATCATAGAAATTTACAGCACCGGCCAACAAAGAGCTATCCAGCCTAATCCCACTTTTCAGCTCTTGGTCCGTAGCATACGGCAATTCAAGTGCACATCCAAGTACTTTTTAAATGTGCTACAGTAATAGTTATATGTAAGGAATAGAAATTGGGCTTGCTAACAGATGTAACACTCACCAAATTCACGTGCTCTGTGGAGATATCAGGGTCAAATTGGATAAGCCCCGAAAATGGTTGAGAAAGCGCAGTCTGCGATTAACCCGTTCATTAGGCTGCAGTCAGGATGTTAAATTTATTCTGCCTGCAGATTTCCATCATTGTTACATGAAGCCAGCACTACCCGCTTTTCATTGGCTGCATGCAGCAACAAGGGGCCCGAAATCGCAAGCGGCTAGCGCTATTTCAAGGCAGCCTGCATCTCTTGAAGGGAGGTGCCGGCTGGATGTGGTGAATTGATTTTCAAGAATTTAGTCGAATTGCCTCAACCAAGGTTTTCTGGTATTGCACTTGAGGATAGAGAGAAGGAGAGCCATCTTGTACCACAGAAGGGCAGCAGGCCCTGAGTGACATGACCAGGAACCAGTGGGGAGTGGGGAGTTGGGGGGGGGGGGGGGGGGGAATAGTGGCGCAGGTTAACGCCAGGAGTTGGCTCCAAAACATGGATGCAGTGAAAGAAGAAGTTTAACGATCTGACACGAAATGTCAAGTTGAGCGAGTTCAATCTTCAAAAGGCATATCCTACCAACTACATAAGAGCTTAAGAACATCAGAAATAGGAGTGGGAGTAGGCCATTTGGCCCCTCGAGCCTGCTCCGCCATTCAATAAGATCATGGCTGATCTGATCATGGACTCAGCTCCAGTTCCCTGCCCGCTCCCCATAACCCTTTACTCCCTTATCGCTCAAAAATCTGTCAATCTCCACCTTAAATATATTCAATGACCCAGCCTCCACAACTCTCTGGGGCGGAGAATTCCACAGATTTACAACCCTTTGAGAGAAGAAATTTCTCCTCATTTCAGTTTTAAATGGGCGGCACCTTATTCTAAGATTATGTCCCCTAGTTTTAGTTTCCCCTATGAGTGGAAATATCCTCTCTGCATACATCTTGTTGAGGCCCCTCATTATCTTATGTTTCAATAAGATCACCTCTCATTCTTCTGAACTCCAAAGTGTATAGGTCCAACCTACTCAACCCATCCTCATAAGTCAACCCCCTCATCTCTGGAATCAACCTAGTGAACCTTCTCTGAACAGCCTCCAATGCAAGTATATCCGTCCTTAAATAGAGACCAAAACTGTTATTTATGCAACCTTATGTAACCAGTATTATACTGCCACCAGAGGGCATACCTGTTGGAGTCCCAAGGGATCCCAGCATCCCTTGAGAGTACTGTATATAAGCAGGCCCCCCCATGCTCTACCAACACTCTGGAGTTGGAATAAAGGAACTAAGGTCATACTTACTCATGTCTACAGTACTCAGTTACATTACTTTATTTGAGACATAACAACTGGCGATGAGATAACGAACCACCATGCAAAAATGCAGAGAACTGTCGGCATCCAGGAGAAATTCTCAGAAGGGGATGATTAGGAGGCCTTCGAGGAGCGACTCGACCAATACTTCGTGGCCAACGAGCTGGAAGGGTGCGTGAACGCTGCCAAATGAAGGGCGATCCTCCTCACCATCTGCGGAGCAACAACCTATGGCCTCATGAAGAATCTTCTTGCTCTGGTGAAACCAACAACCAAATAGTGTGAAGAACTGTGTACGCTGGTCCGGGAGCACCTAAATTGGAAGCAGAGCGTTCTGATGGCAAGGTATCGATTTTACACATGTCAATGGTCTGAAGGCCAGGAAGTGGCGAGCTACGTCGCTGAACTAAGGCACCTTGCAGGACATTGCGAATTCGATGGATTCCTGGAGCAAATGCTAAGAAACTTTTTCATGCATGGCACTGGCCATGAGGTTATCCTTTGCAAACTATTGACTGTTGAAACACCGAACCTGAGCAAAGCCATAACGATAGCCCAGGCATTTATGTCCACCAGCGATAACACCAAACAAATTTCGCAGCATAAAGAGGTTTCACCTGGTACTGTACACAAAATAACGTTGTTTTCAGGCAGGAATGCATATGGCAGAACATACACGCCTGCAGCTGCACGACCTCAGATGACTCAGAGTCTGCCATCAAGTGTTAATGCGAGGCAGTTAACACCTTGTTGGCGCTGCGGAGGTGATCATCGAGCCCATCAATGTCGCTTCAAACACTATGTGTGCAAAGGCTGTGGAACAATGGGACACCTCCAGCGAATGTGCAGACGAGCTGCAAACCCTGCAAACCACCACGTTGCAGAGAAAGACCGATCCATGGTGGATCAAACTGAACTAGAGACTCAAACCAAGGAGGCAGAAGTGTACGGGGTACACACCTTCCCATGAAATGTCCATCGATCATGTTAAAAGTCGAACTGAACTGAATTCCAGTATCCATGGAACTGGAACCAGGTGCGAGTCAGTCTATTATGAGCAAAAAGGCCTTCGACAGGCTGTGGTACAACAAGGCACACAGGCCCAAGTAGAGCCCCATTCATACCAAGCTGAGAACTTACACTAAAGAGCTGTAGTTGGCAGCGCAGCAGTAAAAGTCTCCTATGATGGAGCAGTGCATGAACTACCACTATGGATTGTACCAGGAGTTGGCCCCACACTGTTCGGCAGAAGCTGGCTGGGAAAAATCCGCTGGAACTGGGACGACATCCGAGTGCTTTTGTCCGTCGACGACGCCTCATGTGCCCAGGTTCTGAGCAAGTTTCCGTCGTTATTTGAGCCAGGCATCGGAAGTTTCTCGGGGGCGAAGGTGCAGATCCACTTGGTTCCCGGTACACGGCCCATCCACCACAAGGCACGGACAGTGCCATATATGATGTGAGAGAAAGTGGAGATGAAACTGGACAGGCTGCGATGAGAGGGCATCATTGCGCTGGTGGAGTTCAACGAGTGGGCCAGTCCGATTGTTCCGGTTCTCAAGGGCGATGGCACGATCAGAATTTGTGGGGACTATAAAGTAACGATTAACCGTTTTTCGCTACAGGACCAGTACCCACTACCCAAGGCTTTCGACCTATTTGTGACCCTGGCTGGAGGAAAGACGTTCACCAAGTTGGACCTGACCTCGGCCTACATGATGCAGGAGCTGGTGGAACCTTAGAAAGGCCTCACCTGTATCAACACGCACAAAGTTCTGTTTATCTACAATAGATGCCCGTTTGGGATTCGATCGGCTACGGCTATTTTTCAAAGGAGCATGGAGAGCCTGCTAAAGTCGGTTCCGCGCACTGTGGTTTTCCAGGACGACATATTGATCACAGGTCGGGACACCATCGAACACTTTAAGAACCTGGAAGAGGTTCTAAATCGGCCAGATCATGTGGGACTCAGGTTGAAACGCTCAAAGTGTGTTTTCCTGGCACCAGAGGTCGAGTTCTTAGGGAGAAGAATCGGGGCAGACGGCATCACCACCGACGCCAAGACAGAGGCCATCAAGAACCCGCCGAGACCACAGAACGTGACGGAGCTGCAGTCGTTCCTGGGACTCCTCAATTATTTTGGTAATTTCCTACCCGGATTAAGCACCTTGCTAGAACCTCTACACGTGTTGCTACGCAAGGGAGATGACTGGGTATGGGGGAAATCACAAAAGGCTGCTTTTGAGAAAGCCAAAAATCTGTTATGTTCCAACAAACTGCTTGTTCAGTATAACCCAAGTAAACGTTTAGTGCTAGCTTGCGATGTGTCTTTGTACAGGGTCGCGTGTGTTACAACAAGCAAACGAATCGGGAACATTGCAACCGGTCCCCTGTGCGTCCAGGAGCTTGTCCAAGGCCGAAAGGACCTACAGCATGATTGGAAAAGGTCTGGCATGCATTTACAGGTAAAAAACAATGCACCAGTATCTGTTTGGTCTTAAGTTTGATTTAGAAACTGACCATAAGCCACTCATATCGCTATTGTCAGAGAGCAAAGGGATTAATATCAATGCCTCTGCTCGCATCCAAAGATGGGCGCTCACGCTGTCTGCATATAACTATGTAATCCGCCACAGACCAGGCACAGAGAACTGCGCTGATGCTCTCAGTCGCTACCATTGTCCACCACCGGGGTGGAAATGGCACAGCCTGCAGACTTGCTCTTGGTGATGAATGCATTTGAAAATGAAAAGTCACCCGTTACAGCCCACCAGATCAGGACCTGGACCAGCCAGGATCCTTTACTGACCCTTGCAAAAAAAACTGTGTCCTCCATGGGAGCTGGTCCAGCATACCAGCGGCGATGCATGAAGAGATCAAGCCGTTCCAGTGGCGCAAAGACGAAATGTCCATACAGGTGGGCTGTCTTTTGTGGGATAATCGCGTGGTTTGCCTAAGAAAGGCCAGGGAAATGTTCATACACATAGAAAACATAGAAACATAGAAAATAGGTGCAGGAGCAGGCCATTCAGCCCTTCTAGCCTGCACCGCCATTCAATGAGTTCATGGCTGAACATGAAACTTCAGTACCCCCTTCCTGCTTTCTCGCCATAACCCTTGATCCCCCGAGTAGTAAGGACTTCATCTAACTCCCTTTTGAATATATTTAGTGAATTGGCCTCAACTACTTTCTGTGGTAGAGAATTCCACAGGTTCACCACTCTCTGGGTGAAGAAGTTTCTCCTCATCTCGGTCCTAAATGGCTTACCCCTTATCCTCAGACTGTGACCCCTGGTTCTGGACTTCCCCAACATTGGGAACATTCTTTCTGCATCTAACCTGTCTAAACCCGTCAGAATTTTAAACGTTTCTATGAGGTCCCCTCTCATTCTTCTGAACTCCAGTGAATACAAGCCCAGTTGATCCAATCTTTCTTGATAGGTCAGTCCCGCCATCCCGGGAATCAGTCTGGTGAACCTTCGCTGCACTCCCTCAATAGCAAGAATGTCCTTCCTCAAGTTAGGAGACCAAAACTGTACACAATACTCCAGGTGTGGCCTCACCAAGGCCCTGTACAACTGTAGCAACACCTCCCTGCCCCTGTATTCAAATCCCCTCGCTATGAAGGCCAACATGCCATTTGCTTTCTTAACCGCCTGCTGTACCTGCATGCTAACCTTCAATGACTGATGTACCATGACACCCAGGTCTCGTTGCACCTTCCCTTTTCCTAATCTGTCACCATTCAGATAATAGTCTGTCTCTCTGTTTTTACCACCAAAGTGGATAACCTCACATTTATCCACATTATACTTCATTTGCCATGCATTTGCCCACTCACCTAACCTATCCAAGTCACTCTGCAGCCTAATAGCATCCTCCTCGCAGCTCACACTGCCACCCAACTTAGTATCATCCGCAAATTTGGAGATACTGCATTTAATCCCCTCGTCTAAATCATTAATGTACAATGTAAACAGCTGGGGCCCCAGCACAGAACCTTGCGGCACTCCACTAGTCACTGCCTGCCATTCTGAAAAGTACCCGTTTACTCCTACTCTTTGCTTCCTGTCTGACAACCAGTTCTCAATCCACGTCAGCACACTACCCCCAATCCCATGTGCTTTAACTTTGCACATTAATCTCTTGTGTGGGACCTTATCGAAAGCCTTCTGAAAGTCCAAATATACCACATCAACTGGTTCTCCTTTGTCCACTTTACTGGAAACATCCTCAAAAAATTCCAGAAGATTTGTCAAGCATGATCTCCCTTTCACAAATCCATGCTGACTTGGACCTATCATGTCACCATTTTCCAGATGCACTGCTATGAAATCCTTAATAATTGATTCCATCATTTTACCCACTACTGAGGTCAGGCTGACCGGTCTATAATTCCCTGTTTTCTCTCTCCCTCCTTTTGTAAAAAGTGGGGTTACATTGGCTACCCTCCACTCCATAGGAACTGATCCAGAGTCAATGGAATGTTGGAAAATGACTGTCAATGCATCCGCTATTTCCAAGGCCACCTCCTTAAGTACTCTAGGATGCAGTCCATCAGGCCCTGGGGATTTATCGGCCTTCAATCCCATCAATTTCCCCAACACAATTTCCCGACTAATAAAGATTTCCCTCAGTTCCCCCTCCTTACTAGACCCTCTGACCCCTTTTATATCCGGAAGGTTGTTTGTATCCTCCTTAGTGAATACCGAACCAAAGTACTTGTTCAATTGGTCTGCCATTTCTTTGTTCCCCGTTATGACTTCCCCTGATTCTGACTGCAGGGGACCTACGTTTGTCTTCACCAACCTTTTTCTCTTTACATACCTATAGAAACTTTTGCAATCCGCCTTAATGTTCCCTGCAAGCTTCTTCTCGTACTCCATTTTCCCTGTCCTAATCAAACCCTTTGTCCTCCTCTGCTGAGTTCTAAATTTCTCCCAGTCCCCAGGTTCGCTGCTATTTCTGACCAATTTGTATGCCACTTCCTTGGCTTTAATACTATCCCTGATTTCCCTAGATAGCCACGGTTGAGCCACCTTCCCCTTTTTATTTTTACGCCAGACAGGAATGTACAATTGTTGTAATTCATCCATGCGGTCTCTAAATGTCTGCCATTGCCCATCCACAGTCAACCCCCTAAGTATCCTTCGCCAATCTATCCTAGCCAATTCACGCCTCATACCTTCAAAGTTACCCTTCTTTAAGCTCTGGACCATGGTCTCTGAAATTACTGTTTCATTCTCCATCCTAATGCAGAATTCCACCATATTATGGTCACTCTTCCCCAAGGGGCCTCGCACAATGAGATTGCTAATTAATCCTCTCTCATTACACAACACCCAGTATAAGATGGCCTCCCCCCTAGTTGGTTCCTCAACATATTGGTCTAGAAAACCATCCCTTATGCACTCCAGGAAATCCTCCTCCACCGTATTGCTTCCAGTTTGGCTAGCCCAATCTATGTGCATATTAAAGTCACCCATTATAACTGCTACACCTTTATTGCATGCACCCCTAATTTCCTGTTTGATGCCCTCCCCAACATCCCTATTACTGTTTGGAGGTTTGTACACAACTCCTACTAACGTTTTTTGCCCTTTGGTGTTCTGCAGCTCAACCCATATAGATTCCACATCATCCAAGCTAATGTCTTTCCTAACTATTGCATTAATCTCCTCTTTAACCAGCAATGCTACCCCACCTCCTTTTCCTTTTATTCTATCCTTCCTGAATGTTGAATACCCCTGAATGTTGAGTTCCCAGCCCTGATCATCCTGGAGCCACGTCTCCGTAATCCCAATCACATCATATTTGTTAACATCTATTTGCACAATTAATTCATCCACCTTATTGCGGATACTCCTTGCATTAAGACACAAAGCCTTCAGGCTTGTTTTATTAACACCCTTTGTCCTTTTAGAATTTTGCTGTACAGTGGCCCTTTTTGTTCTTTGCCTTGGGTTTCTCTGCCCTCCACTTTTCCTCATCTCCTTTCTGTCTTTTGCTTTTGTCTCCTTTTTGTTTCCCTCTGTCTCCCTGCATTGGTTCCCATTCCCCTGCCATATTAGTTTAAATCCTCCCCAACAGCACTAGCAAACACTCCCCCTAGGACATTGGTTCCAGTCCTGCCCAGGTGCAGACCGTCCGGTTTGTACTGGTCCCACCTCCCCCACGACCTACATAGTACCCACACAGGCATTGTAATGATGAAAGCTATAGCCAGATCCCATGTGTGGTGGCCTGGCATCAACTCAGATTTAGAGCCATGCATGCGCCAATGCAACACTTGCTCTCAACTGAGCAATGCACCCAGGGAGGCACCGCTAAGTTTGTGGTCATGGCCCTCCAAACCGTGGTCTAGAATCCACGTTGACTTCGCTGGCCCATTTCTAGGCAAAATGTTTTTGGTTGTTGTGAATGCTGATTCAAAATGGATTGAGTGTGTAATAATGTCCGTAAGCATGTCCACTGCCACCATCGAAGCCTACGATCCATGTTTGCCACACACGGCCTGCCTGATGTCCTTGTCAGCAACAATGGGCCGTGCTTCACCAGTGCTGAATTCAAGGAATTCATGACCCGCAATGGGATCAAGCACGTCACATCTGCCCCGTTCAAGCCTGCATCCAACGGCCAGGCAGAACGGACTGTTCAGACCATCAAGCAAAGCTTGAAACGCATGTCGGAAGGCTCCCTGCAGACCCGTCTGTCCCGGGTCCTGCTCAGCTACCGCACCAGACCCCACTCATTCACCAGGGTTCCCCCTGCTGAGCTGCTCATGAAAAGGGTGCTCAAAACAAGGCTCTCTCATGTCCATCCTGATCTCCATGATCATATCGAGGACAGGCGGCATCAACAAAGCATGTACCATGATCACGTAAATTTGTCACACGATATTGAAGTCAATGACCCTGTATTTATACTCAACTATGGACATGGTCGCAAATGGCTTGCTGGCACTGTGATAGCCAAAGAAGGGAGTAGGGTGTTTCAGGTCAAACTCGCAAATGGACTAACTTGCAGAAAACATTTGGACCAAACCAAACTGCAATTCAGACAGCCACGAACAACCCGAAGAGGGCGCCACCAACTTCAACCCCCCGACACACACACACGTGGCAACCGATATCACCGTTGACCATGAAGCTGAACTCACCATCCCCAGCAGCCCAGCAAGGCCAGCAGCCCAGCAGCCCAGCGAAGAACCAACCAACTCACCTACACCTGCTTTTGAACTGAGATGATTGAGTAGGGAACAAAAGGCCCCAGATCATCTCACCATGTAAATAAGTGACTTTGGGAGGGAGTGATGTTATGTATGCAACTCTATGTAACCAGTATTATACCGCCACCAGAGGGCGTACCTGTTGGAGTCCCAAGGGATCCCAGCATACTTGGGAGCACTGTATATAAGCAGGCCTACCATGCTGTACCAGCACTCTGGAGTTGGAATAAAGAAACTAAGGTTACTCACTTCTATAGTACTCAGTTACATTACTTTATTTGAGACATAATAAAAAACTGCACGCAGTACTCCAGGTGTGGCCTCACCAATACCCTGTACAGTTGTAGCAGGATTTCTCTGCTTTTATACTCTATCCCCCTTGCAATAAAGGTCAACTACACCTCTAGCCTCATTCACTGCTCAATTCATTACACCTCATATGGTTTACCTCACCCTCACACACTTAGCATTGTTAAAAGCCTCACACCCACAACTCACACACACTGGCAGATATTCCACCGAGACAGCCTCATCACCCAAACATATTGCAGAACACTCACCAACACACTTCCCTCTTCCAGGAGAAGGCGGCGCATAACTGGAGGCAATAACAAAAAACTGGAGAAGGACAAGCACGCTGCACAGTTTAACCCTCATGGGGGAGACTGTGTTCACCATCATAGGAAGGGACATTACTGACGCTGTGGCCACTAGCAGCACTGAGGGTTCGATGATGAGGGTCTCTGCATGTTTAATTCTCCTTCTCTCTTCCTACTTCTCCCTCATCCCACAATCTCTTCTGTCTCACAAACTGCAGATGGTCTAATCACGCACTTCTTCTCTCTCCTCACCACAATCCGACAGTTTCAGTTCAAATACCCAGAACTGGAACCTTCCCAGTCAGGGGAGGAAGAGGGATGATGAACAGACACTGTCACTCGATCTTACACTCAGAGCCACCAGCTCAGAGACTGACACTGTGCCTGGTTTGGAGGCAAGGATAGAGGAGGGATCTGTACATGGTGAGACACTGGGGACAAGTGTAAAGGAGCCAGAAATAAAAACAGTAATGCTGGAAATCTCAGCAAGTCAGGCAGCATCTGTGGAAAGAAACAGTTAATGTTTCAGGTCGATGACCCTTCATCAGAACTCAGTGCCTCTTCTGACAGCACATATTTGTTATCCCTCAGTTCAGCGCAGAAATAAAAAGCAACAAATGCAAATTCAAATCCAAATTTAGCATTTCACTCCTTAAATAATGCATATAAGCTGAAACTAATCACCCTTGTGCATTCCCTTGGTGCCTGTATTCCATGTGTCTTTACCTCTCTTAGTCCTCCTACGAAGTGTACCCCTATGGCTGCCGTATGGGAGGTGGAAGGCTGCTGACTTTCAATTGAAGAGACTGCAGATGACCATGGAGGATGACCTTGAACAGCTCTGGGTCATAGTGCCCGGCTTCAAACTGTACGGCAGCAGTCTGGGCTGGCTGACTGACAAACAACAGCAAGGGCACTGTCGGGGTGGGAGTAGGAATACTGTCCTGCTGAGCGAGAACAGCAGGTTCATGCTCCAAAGAGCTACAGCCATTCTCCCCAGGGCAGGGCCTCAGCAATCCGAGTAAACTGTCATAAGACATTAATGAAATGTTGATAGTCCTCAAACCTTCATAAGTCACTGACACTTGCTGGTTTGAAAATTAAACTGAAAATAAGCTTGTTTAAGTGATGTGGCTGGAATTTATCCTACCTGGCTGGGTTCGGTAAGGATAGTGGCCACGGCAGGTCACAACACTGTTGCTGGCTCCATTCCACTCCTCAGAACAGCTTTACGTTAATAGGGCCTATTAAGCCTGCTCTGTGCAATACTGTGCCCAATGAAATGGTGCAGGTCTGGTGATGTCATTCATGACACATTTTCAGCTGGGATCATTAAAGAGGCCATGGCTACATTACATTTGAAGGTTAAGGTAACATAATGCTGTCAATGCACTACAGCACTGGAGTGCTTCAAACACTTTGACAATGACTGCTCAGAGGCAGACAACTGCACCCAGATTCTCCGGTGACTCCCTCCATATACATATGGAGGAGTCAGAGCACGTAGGGAGGTCCTCTTCCCTTCCAATGGGCAGAACAGACCTCCGCAGGAGACCAAAAGAGCCTGGCTGGAGATTGCAGAGGAGGTCACCAGCAGGGATGTGAGGAGGACTTGGGTACCGCAAACATTTCAATGTTCTCATTATATCAGGAAATCTGAGCGCAAAACCACACTCAACTTTATCTTGTTGTGCCACTCATCACATCCCCATCACTCTGCCTTCCCTACCCTACTCCTGCACATCTTTACTCACATCAACTTACCTTGCACATCCACCCATCCCTCTCTATCTGCATTATCACATCCCCATCTCACTAGCCATCCCAACACTCACCCTCATCCGAGTGCAATCATACCAACTAACAACACACAAGGAGGCCTCTTGGCTTTGGCACCCCACTTCCTCACAGTCTCACTCTACAGATATACCCATCCATTCCTTATACTCATTCCATCACTCTCACTCAACGTTTTCTTCTTTCCCTCCTTGCAGGAAATATCCCAAAATAAGAGGGGGAGGGAGAATTGGCAGTGGCTCTCCATCATTTGCAAACCTTATAACAGCAGCAGAGGCTGCTTTAGAAATATCTGGAGTCGCCGAGCAGTTGGAGGTGTCCAGGAGGAAGAGGAAGACGACTCCTCAGAGGAGCCTCCAGCCTCTGAGAGCACACCGTCACCAGATATAAGCCCACCCAGCACGAGCGCAGATACACACACCTGGGTGGGTCCCACATGAGATAGAATAGTGTTATCACTTAGTGTCTCACAATTCACAAGTGAGCAAGAGCAAATGTTGGAGACAGAGACAGCAGTAGAGAGTCTTCACCAGAGGGGGCAGAATGCTCATAGCTCTGCTCAGATGCATGCAAACACTGAGCCTTGGAGACCATCCAGAAAGAGGGCGATCCTGGAGGTGCAGGATGAAGTGCAGGAGGCTCTGACAGATTTTGCGAGCGGGATGTCTGCAAATGATCAGAGAATGGAGGATCCATCTCCAAAATTAAAACCACCGTGTTGCAGCCGATGGTGACTGTAGGCTCCTCCATGGATAGGATGGCCACCTATATGGAGCAGCTAATGCGTCACTTACAGGAGCAAATGGTCTTCATGGAGAATATATAGGATTACATAGGATATACGGCACAGAAACAGGCCATTTGGCCCAAGCAGTCAATGCCATTTATGCTCAACTCGAACCTCCTCCCATCTTTCCTCTTATAAAAATATCAGCATAACCCTCTATTACCTTCTCCCTCATATGCTTGTCCAACCTCCCCTTAAATATATCTATACTATTCGCTTCAACCACTCCCTGTGGTAGCGAAATCCACATTCTCACCATTCTTTGGGTAAAGAAGTTTTTTCTGAATTCCCTACTGAATTTCATGGTGACGATCTTATATTGATGGCCTCTAGTTATGCTCTTCCCAATAAGTGGAAACATTCTCTCTGTATCCACTATCAAAACCTTTCCTAATTTCTCTATTGAGCACCAGTGGTGCCTCTGGGAGTGCAGCCGGAGCCAAGTCCAAGGCACCACGCGTGGCTCAGCTGCACAGGGGGGAGGGACAAAGAATAAAAGAGCTATAGTAGTAGCGGATTCAATAGTTGAGGGAATAGAGAGGCGTTTCTGCGGCCGTAGACGTGACTCCAGGATGGTATGGTGCCTCCCTGGTGCCAGGGTCAAGGATGTCACAGAGCGGACGCAGGGCATTCTGCGGGGAGAGAGTGAATAGCTAGAGGTCGTGGTCTATATCGGGACCAATGACATAGGTAGAAAGAGGGATGAGGTCCTGCAGGCAGAATTTAGGGAGCTAGGAGAATAATTAAAGGGTTGGACGTCAGAGGTAGTAATCTCCGGGTTACTACCGGTGCCACGTGCTAATGAGTATAAGAATAGAAGGATAGAGAGGATGAACACATGGCTGGAAAGTTGGTGTAGGAGGGAGGGCTTTAAATTCCTGAGACATTGGAACCATTTCTGGGGGAGATGGGACCTGTACAAACCGGGCGGGTTGCACCTCAACAGCACCGGGACCAATATCCTCGTGGGGAGTTTTGCTAGTGCTGTTGGGGAGAGTTTAAACTAGCTTGGCAGGGGGATGGGAAGCTGAGAACAAATTCAATAGGAAAGGAAGTAAAGCTAAAATTGCAAAGCAAGAATGTAGAAAGTGAATTTGTAAAACAGAGGAAACAAGGGTTAGTAAGTAGTAAGCAAGGAGGTCTTCTTGTGCTAAATAGTATATACTTTAATGCAAGGAGTATAGCGAATAAGGTGGATGAGCTGAGAGCACAGGTAGACACTTGGGAGTATGACATTATACCTATTACAGAGACATAGCTGAAAGAGGGGCAGGTGTGGCAGCTAAATATTCCTGGTTACAGGATTTTTAGACAGGACAGAGAGGGGGCTTCGCAGTATTGATTAAAGAAACTATTACAGCGGTGAGGGGGGGATGATATGTTGGAGGGATCATCAAATGAGGCCATATGGGTCGAATTGAAAAATAAAAAAGGGGCGATCACACTGCTGGCCGTGTATTATAGACCCCCAAACAGTGGGAGGGAGATAGAGGAGCAAATACGTCGGCGAATTTCTGTGAAGTCCAAAAACCATAGGGTAGTAATAGTAGGGGATTTCAACTATCCTAATATTGATTGGGACAAATATAGTGTAAAGGGTATAGAGGGTGTAGAATTCCTAAAATGCATTCAAGAGAACTTTTTTAGTCCGTATATAACAAGTCCAACACGGGAGGGGGCGGTTCTGGATTTAGTTTTGGGGAATGAAGCTGGGCAGGTGGAAGGGGTATCAGTGGGAGAACACTTGGGTGCCAGTTACCATAATTCAGTCAGATTCAAGGTAGTTAAGGATAAGGACAAGGATAGACCAGGCATAAAAGTCCTAAATTGGGGAAAAGCTAACTTTGCTAAGTTGAGAAGTGATTTGGCCACAGTGGACTTGAAACAGCTACTTGAAGGTAAATCAGTGTCGGAACAGTGGGAGGCATTCAAGGAGGACATCCGGAGGGCTCAGGCTAAACATGTGCCCTTAAATAAAAAGGGTGGGAATAACAATTCTAGAACCCCCTGAGGTCTAGGGACTTACAGGAGAGGATAAAGATAAAAAAGGAAGCTTATGTCATATCATCATCATCATAGGCAGTCCCTCAGAATCGAGGAGGACTTGCTTCCAATCCCAAAGTAAGTTCTTTGATGGCTGAACAGTCCGATACTAGAGCTACAGGCCCTGTTACAGGTGGGACAGACATTCTTCGAGGGAAGGGGTCGGTGGGGCTGGTTTGCCGTGTGCTCCTTCCGCTGCCTGCGCCTGGCCTCTTCATGCTTTTTGCGTTGAGACTCGAAGAGCTTAACGTCCTCCCGGATGAACTTTCTCCACCTTGGGCGGTCTTCGGCCAGGGTCTCCCAGGTGTCAGTGGTGATGTACCAGGGAGGCTTTGAGGGTGTCCTTATAATGTTACCATGCAGGAGCTCCGCATAAAGCATTTGCTTAGGGAGTCTCGAATCTGGATGTGAACTATGTGGCCTGCCCAGCGAAGCTGATCGAGTGTGGTCAGTGCTTCAATACTGGGGATGTTGGCCTGGTCGAGGACACTGATGTTGGTGCGCCTGTCCTCCCAGGGGATTTGCAGGATCTTGTTGAGACATCGTTGGTGATATATCTCCAGCGACTTGAGGTGCCTTCTATACATCGTCCATGCCTCAGATTCATACAGGAGGGCGGGCATTACTACAGCCCTGTAGACCATGAGCTTGGTGGTAGATTTGAGGCCTGGTCTTCAAACACTCTTTTCCTCAGACGGCCGAAGGCTGCACTGGCGCACTGGAGGCGATGCTGAATCTCCGCATCAATGTCTGCCTTTGTTGATAAGAGGCTCCCGAGATATGGGAAATGGTCCACGTTGTCCAGGGCTGCGCCGTGGATCTTGATGATTGGAGGGCAGTGCTGTGCGGTGAGGACAGGCTGGTGGAGGACCTATGTCTTACGGATGTTAAGCGTACGGCCCATGCTTTCATATGCCTCAGTGAATACATTGACTATATCCTGGAGTTCAGCCTCTGAATGTGCGCAGATGCAGGAGTCGTCCACATACTGCAGATCAACTGTCATATACCGACAGCTAAATAGTGTAGAATCTCTGGAGGAATATAGGAAGTTTAGAGGTGAAATTAAAAAGGATATTAGGAATGCTAAGAGAGAGCACGAAACATTCATGGCAAGTAAAATCAAGGAAAACCCAAAGATGTTCTATAAATATATTAAGAGCAAGAGGATAACTAAAGAAAGGGTAGGGCCTATTAGAGACCATGAGGGTAATCTCTTTGTGGAGGTGGAAGATGTGGGTATGGTTCTTAATGAATACTTTGCGTCTGTTTTCACAAAAGAAAGGGGCAATGTAGATACTGCAATCGAGGAGGAGTGTGAAATTCTGGACAAAATAAACATAGTGCGAGAGGAGGTATTGGAGGATTTGGCAGCTTTGAAAGTGGATAAGTCCTTAGGCCCAGATGAAATGCATCCCAGGCTGTTCAACAAAGCAAGAGAGGAAATAGAGGCTTTGACCATGATTTTCCAGTCTTCTTTGGATCCAGGCATGGTCCCGGAGGACTGCTAATATTTAAGAAGGAAGAAAGGGATAAGCTGAGTAATTACAGGCCTGTCAGCCTAACCTCAGTGGTGGGAAAATTATTGGAAAAAATCCTGAAAGACAGGATAAATCTACATTTAGAAAGGCAAGGATTAATCAGGGACAGTCAACACAGATTTGTTAAGGGAAGTTCGTGTTTGATTAACTTGATTGAATTTTTTGAGGTGGCAACCAGGAGGGTCGATGAGGGTAGTGCGTACAATGCAGTGTATATGGACTTCAGCAAAGCTTTTGATAAGGTCCCACATGGCAGTCTGGTCACGAAGATAAAAGCCCATGGGATCCAGGGCAAAGTGGCAAGTTGGATCCAAAATTGGCTTAGAGGTAGGAAGCAAAGGGTAATGGTTAATGGATGTTTTTGTGACTGGCAGGATGTTTCCAGTGGGGTTCCGCAGGGCTCAGTACTGGATCCCTTGCTTTTTGTGGTATACATCAATGATCTAGATTTGAATATAGAGAGTATGATTAAAAAGTTTGCAGATGACACTAAAATTGGCTGTGTGGTTGATAATGAAGAGGAAAGTCATGGACTGCAGGAGGATATCAATCTACTGGTCAGGTGGGCAGAGCAATGGCAAATTGAATTTAATTTGGAGAAGTGTGAGGTAATAAAGAACGGGTACACACATTAAATGGTCGGCCACTTAAAAGTGTAGATGAACAAAGAGACCTTGGAGTGCTTGTCCACAGATCCCTGAAAGTAGCAAGCCAGGTGGATAAGGTGGCTAAGAAGGCATACGGAATGCTTGCCTTTATTGGCCGAGGCATAGAATACAAGAGCAAGAAGGTTATGCTTAAATTGTATAATACACTGGTTAGGCCACAGCTGGAATACTGCATGCAGTTCTGGTCGCCGTATTATAGGAAGGACATGATTGCACTGGAGAGAGTACAGAGGAGATTTACTAGGATGCTGCCTGGAATGGAGAATCTTAGCTATGAGGATAGGCTGGGTTTGTTCTTCTTGGAACAGAGAAGGTTGAGGGGAGACCTCATTGAGCTGTATAAAATTTTTGAGGGGCCAGTATATAGTGGATAGAAAGGGCCTATTTCCCTTGGTGGAGGGGTCTATTACGAGGGAGCATAGTTTTAAGGTGGTTGGTGGAAGGTTCAGAGGGGATTTGAGGGGAAGCTTCTTAACGCAGAGGGTAGTGGGGATCTGGAACTCGCTGCCTGGTAGGGTGGTGGAGGCAGAAACCCTCACCACATTTAAAAGGTGCTTGGATGTGCACTTGAAGTGGCATAACCTGCAGGGATACGGACCTAGAGCTGGTAAGTGGGATTAGACTGGATCACCTCTTGTTGGCTGGCGCAGACACGATGGTAAGTACATCATGGAATCTAATACGGCCAGAGTGATCTCCTGGACTAGTTTCGATTGCCTGGATGGAGTGTAGAATTTACCAATATTTCGCAAAGATTCCTGGTACCTTTCGCCTGCAGAGCAGAAGAATCCCTTTCTGGACTTTTAAAATGAGTTTAAAGGGCAGACAACGCCTGCAGGGGATAAAAGGGGATGCATTCATGGAGATAATGAAGCCTTTTTTTGGGAATATATCTATCTCCCAGTTTTACAAGGAGAAACTAACAGAACATAGACTGGAACTCGCACAGACTCGAACAGAACACAGACTGGAACTCGCACAGATTCGAACAAGGACACAGATGGGAACACAGACACAGACACAAGCAGCCTGCTTCCTCTACAGTGAAGAAATGGAATAGTGAAGAAACTACCAGAACTCATCAAGAACTGACCGATCACGAGGCCCACGAAACGGAAGGCTGTCAGCAACCAAATTGACAACCACTCTACAATCTACTTCTGAATGACCCAACGGGGGAGAAATTACCAAAAAGAACTAACTAAAACTATTCCTTACCAAAGAAAGTGGGTACTTACCCCATACATCCAAAACGCAACTTACTGCATCAACGGATGAACCCCAACCGAAGACTACGCAGTCCGAAGTCCTCTCCTCCGTCCGGGGTACGGCTTACCTAGAAGGCCAAGTGCAGCGAACCCCGAAACCGTGATTCACCGGCAACTGTCTAAAGGGATTGGTGAGCATAGCCCCTGAACCCTCAGAGCTATAACTTAGTTAGTTAGGGAATTGGAGGAGGGAGGCTGGGATAACTTGTGTAAATGTATCTGCATTCTCCTCTTTACCCCATTTAGAGTTTAAGCTGTATTTTTTTCCCCACAGGCTGTAATTTGACAATTTATTCAATGTGTTGCACCCCTCTGTGTATTGGTATCAATATTGTGTGTGCCTTTTACTTCTTTTTAAACACAATAAAGCCATACCTGCTTCCTACCTTGAAACCGATTGTCTGTCCAAGTCTGTCACAGTCCCTTCATAATTCCAGAGTCTAGAACCAAGAGTGTGGGATCGATTCAAAACCGCTCATATAAGGTCAGAAGGGAAAGCTGACCCCTTGCAAACCATCCCTTACAGATGGGTCGGAGAGGAATTTTCCCAGATTTTTTCCCCCAATTGGCCTGGGTTTTAACAGTTTTTTTGCCTCTCCCAGGAGATCGCACGGCTCTGGGTGGACTGGAGTGTGAAATGTTGTGATGCAGGGGGTATCGCAGTTGTGTGAGGCGGACTGGTTGGGCCGGATGCTCTTTACCTGCCCGCCATTGTTCATTGTTCACAGGTTTATATGTAACCTTCAGGGCTGCTGACTGAGGGCCGTGTGGCTCTTTTTCGGCCGGCGCAGACATGATGGGACAAAATGGCCTCCTTGCTGTAAATTTCTCTGTTTCTAATTTTAAAACCTCAGGTCTTCCCTCAGCCTTCATTTTTCAAGAGTAAAGAGACCCAGCCTGTTCATCCTTTCCTGATATCTATACTCTGGTATCATCTTTGTAAATCCTCTCTGCACCCTCTCCAGTGCCTCTATATCATTTTAGAAACATAGAAACATAGAAAATAGGTGCAGGAGTAGGCCATTCAGCCCTTCTAGCCTGCACCGCCATTCAATTAATTCATGGTTGAACATGCAACTTCAGTACCCCATTCCTGCTTTCTCGCCATACCCCTTGATCCCCCTAGTAGTAAGGACTTCATCTAACTCCTTTTTGAATATATTTAGTGAATTGGCCTCAACAACTTTCTGTGGTAGAGAATTCCACAGGTTCACCACTCTCTGGGTGAAGAAGTTTCTCCTCATCTCAGTCCTAAATGGCTTACCCCTTATCCTTAGACTGTGACCCTGATTCTGGACTTCCCCAACATTGGGAACATTCTTCCTGCATCGAACCTGTCTGAACCCATCAGAATTTTAAACGTTTCTATGAGGTCCCCTCTCATTCTTCTGAACTCCAGTGAATACAAGCCCAGTTGATCCAGTCTTTCTTGATAGGTCAGTCCTGCCATCCCGGGAATCAGTCTGGTGAACCTTCGCTGCACTCCCTCAATAGCAAGAATGTCCTTCCTCAAGTTAGGAGACCAAAACTGTACACAATACTCCAGGTGTGGCCTCACCAAGACCCTGTACAACTGTAGCAACACCTCCCTGCCCCTGTACTCAAATTCCCTCGCTATGAAGGCCAACATGCCATTTGCTTTCTTAACCGCCTGCTGTACCTGCATGCCAACCTTCAATGACTGATGTACTATGACACCCAGGTCTCGTTGCACCTCCCCTTTTCCTAATCTGTCACTATTCAGATAATAGTCTGTCTTTCTGTTTTTACCACCAAAGTGGATAACCTTACATTTATCCACATTATACTTCATCTGCCATGCATTTGCCCACTCACCTAACCTATCCAAGTCGCTCTGCAGCCTCATAGCATCCTCCTCGCAGCTCACACTGCCACCCAACTGAGTGTCATCCGCAAATTTGGAGATATTACATTTAATCCCCTCGTCTAAATCATTAATGTACAGTGTAAACAGCTGGGGCCCCAGCACAGAACCTTGCGGTACCCCACTAGTCACTGTCTGCCATTCTGAAAAGTACCCATTTACTCCTACTCTTTGCTTCCTGTCTGACAACCAGTTCTCAATCCATGTCAGCACACTACCCCCAATCCCATGTGCTTTAACTTTGTACATTAATCTCTTGTGTGGGACCTTGTCGAAAGCCTTCTGAAAGTCCAAATATACCACATCAACTGGTTCTCCCTTGTCCACTCTACTGGAAACATCCTCAAAAAATTCCAGAAGATTTGTCAAGCATGATTTCCTTTTCACAAATCCATGCTGACTTGGACCTATCATGTCACCTCTTTCCAAATGCGCTGCTATGACATCCTTAATAATTGATTCCATCATTTTACCCACTACCGATGTCAGGCTGACCGGTCTATAATTCCCTGATTTCTCTCTCCCTCCTTTTTTAAAAAGTCGGGTTACATTGGCTACCCTCCTAGGAACTGATAGGAACTGATCCAGAGTTAATGGAATGTTGGAAAATGACTGTCAATGCATCCGCTATTTCCAAGGCCACCTCCTTAAGTACTCTGGGATGCAGTCCATCAGGCCCTGCGGATTTATCGGCCTTCAATCCCATCAATTTCCCCAACACAATTTCCCGACTAATAAGGATTTCCCTCAGTTCCTCCTCCTTACTAGACCCTCTGATCCCTTTATATCCGGAAGGTTGTTTGTGTCCTCCTCAGTGAATACCGAACCAAAGTACTTGTTCAATTGGTCTGCCATTTCTTTGTTCCCCGTTATGACTTCCCCTGATTCTGACTGCAGGGGACCTACGTTTGTCTTTACTAACCTTTTTCTCTTTACATATCTATAGAAACTTTTGCAATCCGTCTTAATGTTCCCTGTAAGCTTCTTCCCGTACTCCATTTTCCCTGCCCTAATCAAACCCTTTGTCCTCCTCTGCTGAGTTCTAAATTTCTCCCAGTCCCCAGGTTTGCTGCTATTTCTGGCCAATTTCTATGCCACTTCCTTGGCTTTAATACTATCCCTGATTTCCCTTGATAGCCTCAGTTGAGCCACCTTCCCTTTTTTATTTTTACGCCAGACAGGAATGTACAATTGTTGTAGTTCATCCATGCGGTCTCTAAATGTCTGCCATTGCCCATCCACAGTCAACCCCTTAAGTATCATTCGCCAATCTATCCTAGCCAATTCACGCCTCATACCTTCAAAGTTACCCTTCTTTAAGTTCTGGACCATGGTCTCTGAATTAACCATTTCATTCTCCATCCTAATGCAGAATTCCACCATATTATGGTCACTCTTCCCCAAGGGGCCTCGCACAATGAGATTGCTAATTAATCCTCTCTCATTACACAACACCCAGTATAAGATGGCCTCCCCCCTAGTTGGTTCCTCAACATATTGGTCTAGAAAACCATCCCTTATGCACTCCAGGAAATCCTCCTCCACCGTATTGCTTCCAGTTTAGCTAGCCCAATCTATGTGCATATTAAAGTCACCCATTATAACTGCTGCACCTTTATTGCATGCACTCCTAATTTCCTGTTTGATGCCGTCCCCAACATCACTACTACTGTTTGGAGGTCTGTACACAACTCCCACTAACGTTTTTGCCCTTTGGTGTTCTGCAGCTCTACCCATATAGATTCCACATCATCCAAAGTAATGTCCTTCCTAACTATTGCATTAATCTCCTCTTTAACCAGCAATGCTACCCCACCTCCTTTTCGTTTTATTCTATCCTTCCTGAATGTTGAATACCCCTGGATGTTGAGTTCCCAGCCCTGATCATCCTGGAGCCACGTCTCTGTAATCCCAATCACATCATCTTTGTTAACATCTATTTGCACAGTTAATTCATCCACCTTATTATGGATACTCCTTGCATTAAGACACAAAGCCTTCAGGCTTGTTTTTTTAACACCCTTTGTCCTTTTAGAATTTTGCTGTACAGTGGCCCTTTTTGTTCTTTGCCTTGGGTTTCTCTGCCCTCCACTTTTCCTCATCTCCTTTCTGTCTTTTGCTTTTGTCTCCTTTTTGTTTCCCTCTGTCTCCCTGCATTGGTTCCTATCCCCCTGCCATATTAGTTTAACTCCTCCCCAACAGCACTAGCAAACACTCCCCCTAGGACATTGGTTCTGGTCCTGCCCAGGTGCAGATCGTCCGGTTTGTACTGGTCCCACCTCCCCCAGAACCGGTTCCAATGCCCCAGGAATTTGAATCCCTCCCTGCTGCACCACTGCTCAAGCCACGTATTAATCTGTGCTACCCTGCGATTCCTACTCTGACTAGCACGTGGCACTGGTAGCAATCCCGAGATTACTACTTTTGAGGTCCTACTTTTAAATTTAGCTTCTAGCTCCTTAAAGTCGTTTCGTAGGACCTCATCTCTTTTTTTACCTATGTCGTTGGTACCAATGCGCACCACGACAACTGGCTGTTCTCCCTCCCTTTTTAGAATGTCCTGCACCCGCTCCGAGACATCCTTGACCCTTGCACCAGGAAGGCAACATACCATCCTGGAGTCTCAGTTGCGGCCGCAGAAACGCCTATCTATTCCCCTTACAATTGAATCCCCTATCACTATCGCTCTCCCACTCTTTTTCCTGCCCTCCTGTGCAATTTTTATAATAAGGCGACGAATACTCTTAACCTTATGCTACAGGTTTAGCATAACTTCCCTACTTTTCAATTCTATACTCTAGAAATAAACCCCAGTGCATGATTTGCTTTTTTTAATGGCCTTGCTAACCTGTGTCGCAACTTTTAGCGATGTGTGTATTTGTATCCGAGATCCCTTTGTTCCTCTACCCCACCTAGATTCGCACCCTCCCAGTAATAAGTGACCTCCCTATTCTTGCTACCAAAATGTAACACCTCACATTTATCTGTGTTGAATTTCACCTGACAATTATATGCCCATTCTGCAAGTTTATTAATGACCTCCTGTACATTGTTGCAGTCCTTCTCATCATTGACTATCCCCTGAATTTGGTGTCATCCGCAAATTTCGAAATTGTGTTTTTGATTCCAAAGTCTAAATTGTTAATGTAAATTGTGAACAGCAGTAGACCCAGCACTGATCCTTGTGCGACACTCCTACCCACCTTCAGCCATTGTGAATAGCTGCCCTTTACTCCTACTCTCTGCTTTCTGTCTTGAAGCCAGCTTGCAACCCATCAGTTCTGATGATCATTGATCTGAAATATTAACTCTGTTTCTCTCTCCACAGATGCTGCCTGACCTATTGAGTATTTCCAGCATTTTCTGTTTTTAATCCAGTCTGCTACTTGTCCTCTGACTCCACATTCTCTGACCTTGTTCATCAGTCTATCATGGGGTACCTTTTCGAATGCCTTTTGAAAATCAAGATAAATTACATCTATTGCATTACATTTTTCTACTCTCTCTGTTACCTCTTCAAAAAATTCAGTAAGGTTAGTCAAGCAAGACTTTCCCTTTAGATGTTCTATTTTACCCTTTAGTAGGGATTACATTATTTTTCTACCACCGATGTTAAGCTGACTGGTCTATAATTCCCTGGACATGTTCTATCTCCCTTCTTAAATATAGGTATTAAGTTAGCTATCTACCAGTTCTCCGGCACTATACCTTTTTCTAACAAATTATTAAAATATGTGGATGCAATCCATCCAGTCCAGGGGTTTTATCCTCTTTGAGTTTGATTAGTTTATTTAATATATCCTCTTTCTTAACTTTAAATGCACTTTTCTCATCATCCAGTGTCATGTCCATCTGTTCTATCTCCCTGATAAATACTGAAACAAAATAATTATTTAATATTTCTGCAATTTCTCTCTCGTTACCTGTGGTACTATCCTGTCCATCCCTTAATGACCCTATTCCCATCCCAACCTTTTTTTTATTGCTGTGGACGTAAAATATTTAACTATTTTGTTTTATGTTCCTTGATAATTTAATTTCATAGTTCCTCTTTGCCTTCCTAATTGTTTTTTTGACTTCTCTCCTAATCTCTTTGTATTCTCCATTATCATGCATTCCCCTGCTGTCTATGTATTTAATGTGTGCCTCTTTCCTTACCCTCAATTGTTCCCTTATGGCTTTATTCATCCATGAAGTCTCATTAGTATTTAGTTTGTTCTTTCCTGTTAGCAGAATATATTCTTCCTGCACTCTGTTGAACACCGTTTTAAATGTTTCCCATTGCTGTTCTCCATCGTTGTTTGCCAATATTGTTGCCCATTTCATTTTCCCAAGTTCTAGTCTCAGCCCCTCAAGATCACTTTTTCTCCAATCTATTAACCTGGCTTATGCCATACTTATGTCCTTCTCAATTATCATCTTAAAGCCTATTATTTTATGATCACTATTGCCTAGATGTTCCCCTACTTTTACTTCTCTTATCTGCTCTGGTTCATTTTCCATTACTAGATCCAAAAGTGAATCCTCCCTTGTTGGGCTTTTTGGGTTAGAAAGGAATCCTGTACACATTCCCTTATTACCTGTACCTACCTCTTCAGTCCAATTAATATCGGGGTAGTTGAAAACCCCTATGATTATTATTCTATATTTTTTTTACTAATTTCATTATTTGTCTGCATATTTCTTCCTCCACCTCCCTTCCACTATTAGGTGGTCTGTAGACTACACCTATTAGTGATTGATCCTTTATCTTTTATCTCTATCCACATGGATCCTATTTTTGTCTTGCTGATAGCTGCATCACTTTTCTCTACTGCCATTACATCATCCCTAATAAGTACAACTACTCCACCTCCCCCTTTTCCCTCTCTATCTTTTCTAAATATGCAATACCCTGCAATGTTTAATGCCCAGTCCATAGATGGATATGAATGGAAAATAGATGGCAGAGACTCCCACACCTCTCTGGGAGGGATGTTTGCATAGACATGTGTCCTCATGGCCCCACTGATACATAGCAAGGTGCTCTCCAGTTCCTTGACAGCAGGGAAGTGAGCAGGCTGGCTCTATCTCTGCTGAAGCCAAAGGGTAGCACCTGGTAGAAGCACACAGAAGAGAAAGATGACACACAAGTAGATTCACAAGCTTAGCTGTGTGGGTGTTTTATTCAATGTGAATGGCATGTTTACGTTAATGTTCTGTCAAACATTAAAAAATATTATCTTCACCACTTTCCAGTCTTGGACAGATTTGTATGCACCTTTGGACGTGGTTTAGTGAGTTGCAGTGAATGGTGAGATGTAATGGTACCTCCAACAAAGGTGATGAATGTGAAAGGAATGGCTTAGTCATTGCAGGGATGCTTTATGGTGTTTGTATGGGGTGGTGTCAACATGGCACATCATGTGGCAGCCATATGGGTGAGCAGCATCAAATTAAGTAAATCTGGCCATGATGAGGCCATCCCTGGCCTCCCGGCCAGCAATGTGCTCAGCTGCTGATGTCCTCTGTCCTGTGCAGCATCAGGTGATTGCGGAGAAGATTGGTGGTGTTGTTGTTGGTGTTGCTGGTGTTGGGGCACATCGTGGTCAAATTCGGAGTACGAAGGAGAAACAGTATACATGCCACCCATGCTGATGGCAGGTGAAGTTGAGATGATAGAAACAATTTGTCAATGGTGAGAAGTTATTCAAACTAGGGGGCACTGGATGGAGACTTTGCTCACTGCATTCCCAGAATCTGTGCTGGGAATGCAGTGAGTAACAGCTTCTGCCTTTGGAAAGTGATCAGCTGACAGGTGGGAAATTTTATAGTACATTTCATGCTGTCAACTCATCAGCTGGAGCAACGGCCACTGAACTCCCGCCTCAGGTTGACAAACAAGGTTCCTGAGCAGCATGGTTCCCATAGTCATCCACATAAATTTAACATGTAGGGGGAAAGGGCTCTTAAAATGTCTGTTGCCTGCCTCTGCCAGTCGGGTCATTGCCCAACCGGCAAACGTGCCTGAGGGAACGACATGTGGGGCGGGATGATGGCGGCTTTCCGACACGCTTCCACTTTTTTCAAATTTCCTACTGACCGTGCCTGCACGGGCCATTGTGTGGAACAGACTCACAGCTACTTCTGTCCTCAAGGAATGTATAAAAATTTCAAATAGAGGCAAAATTGGCTTATTGGCTACAATGCAACTAACTGAAGATATGATTTTAAGAAGGTAAATCTTATTTTACTTTTTTTCTGTTATACGAGTACATATCATTCTGTGGATAGAGTGTGACAACCATGAGTATAACTATTTAAAATATCCAAAGCTGTTTCCAAAGCAATTTAATTGCCTTGATTAACATAAAAGATGATGTCAGCAATCTACGACAGCAATATTAATCAAGAAAGACTTGAATTTATATAGCGCCTTTCACGACTGCCGAACGTCTTGAAGCGCTTTACAGCCAATGAAGTACTTTTGGAGTGTAATCACTGTTGTAATGTAGAAAACTTGACAGCCAATTTGCGCACAGCAAGCTCCCACAAACAGCAATGTGAAAATGAGATCATCTGTTTTTTGTGATGTTGATTGAGGGATAAATATTGGCCAGGACAATATATTGTAAACTCATAAGGTGTCAAAGAACCTTTGTAGAAGCAAAATTGATCAGAATTATGTTAAGAAATAAAATAAAAGAGGATAAAAGGACAATCTTAAAGGGTCAGTATTCATATAAATCTTAAAGATTACATTTTTAAAACATTCCACAAGAATATTAATTGAGATAGTCACAGATAGGTGCACATTTCCCATACTATTTTTGATCTTCAATCGACCTGTGTTGGTAATCTGGAATTTCCACCACACAAATTTAAATACCTGGCCTTTAGTTATAAGCTGTATAATCCCTTTTGGGAATTCAATGTTCATTATTTTATAGAGCAAGCCAACATGGGTTTGTAAAGGGTAGGTCATGCCTAACAAACCTATTGGATTTTTTGAGAAAGTAACTAAGGTAGTAGACAGGGAAATGTCTATAGATGTAGTTTATATGGACTTACATTTGATAAGGTTCCACATGAGAGACTGTTAGCTAAAATTAAAGGAATTGTAGGCAAATTATTGACCTGATTAGGAGATTGGTTAGCCAATAGAAGGCAGAGAGTATGGGATAATGTGTAAGTGCTCGAATTGGAAGGAGATGACTAGTGGTGTCCCACAAGGATCTGTGCTGGGGCCTTAACTATTCATTATATTTATTAATGACTTAGATAAAAGAAGAGAGACCCATATATCCAAGTTTGCCAATGACACAATGATTGGTGGTATCATAAATAGTAAGGAACATAAAAGTACAAAAAGACATTAGGTTAGGTGAGTGGGCAAAACTATAGCCGATGGATTTCAATGCCGCTTAGTGTGAGGTCATCCATTTTGGACCAAAAAGGATAGATCTGAATATTACTTAAATGATGAAAAGCTAGGAACAGTGTATGTTTAAAGAGATTTAGGGGTCTATGTACACAGATCACTAAATTGTAGGAGTCAAGTACAAAAAAATAATCAAAGGCTTTGTAACTAGAGGGCTAGAATATAAAGGGGAAGTTTTGCACAGCTATACAAAGCCTTGGTTGGACCACATCTGGAGATGTGTACAATCCTGGGTACTGCACCTTCGAAAGAATATATTGGCCTTAGAAAGAGGGCAGTGCAGATTCACCAAAATATTACCAGGGCTCCAAGGATTATGAGGAGAGATTACATAAACTAGACTTGTATTTCCTGGAATACGGAAGGTTAAGGGGTGATTTAATTGTGATTTTTAGGATTTTGAAAGCAATTGATAAGGTAGAGAAAGAAATGTTTTCCATTGGTGGGGAGTCTAGGGCAAGTTGGCATAACCTTAAAATCAGAGCCAGGCCATTCAGGAGTGAAGTTAGGAAACACTTCTTCATGCAAAGGGTGGTAGAAGTGTGAAACACTCTCCCACAAAAAGCAGTAGACACTAGTTCAGTTAATAATTTGAAGTCTGAGATTGGTAGATTTTTACTAGACAAGGGTATAAAAGGATATGGAGCAAAGACAGGTGGATGCAGTTAAGATCTGCCATGATCTCATTGAATGATGGAACAGGCTTGAGGGTCTGAATGGCCGACTCTTGTTCCTATGTTCTTCTGTTCGTCCCCACCCCCCTTCAAAAAGCAAATAGAGAAGCACTCCTAGTAGGAATCCTAGTGGTCTGTAGAATGATGGGGCAAAAATGGAAGCTCCACAGGCAAAAGTACAAAGGTAGCTGTAAATCTGTAGCCAGTAGCAGAATAAAATACCAAAATTTAGAAAATAGTTTTAAACTAAAGATTTCACAGGACTTTCACAATGATGTGCTGTGGCCCTTTAAAAGCAGTACAGGTAATTCCTTGTCAGTAGTGACTAGCAATGTTTTATACCCGTTTTACACTGTTGTTATTTACATGCATTAGAACTGAGGAAAGGTAGAAAATGAAATGTTTCACAAGCAACATGTCATTATTGCCTCATTAAAATATTCATTTCTACCAGAAAGTACAACTGTTATAAAAATGAGCAGGAATCCACCAAAAGGAATTTTCTGTCCACATCTGCCAGAAAACCATCAGAGAACGAGGGAATTCCTGCCGAAAGAGTTCAACAACAATTGCAGTTAGAATCATGTCCCTAGCTTAACTTGACACAAATGTTGCAAAGATTTGATGGATTTCACCAAAACTGAAGGGAAAGCCAGGCAACATCCAAATCCATAAGGTTGTTTTGCTCGGTTATGTGTTAGTCTCAGTAACTGTTTGGGGATATTGAGTAAGTGGTAGTTAGTTCAAGTCGCGAGAGAGATAGGTTAGGCTGATTTAGCTTCTGCAGTTAAAAAGGCTACAAGAAGTAAAAGTACGACATCTTTTGAAGCTAAAACCAAAATAATTGCCGGAATTTTCCAGTGCGTGCGGGTTTGAAGGCGGGTCAGCTGAAAAAATAGCGGAAACAGACTTGTCGGGAACCCACTGACATTCCACCTCCTCATACCTTTAACTCGGGCGCATTTGCCGATCGGCAGAGGCCGAATTCAACTCAACTCATTAATTGTTTGTTTTCAGACCGTTAGGTGGGTTTTAACGGCATGAAGACGGGAAGTATGCAGCCCAGGAAGCTCCCGTGAAGGGGAAGCGGAAACTCCGTGCCCATTGTGCCAGTGCATTAATTGACAGCTGGGAATACCACATAAATACACACAGCTTACAGCTCCCCACTTGCCGAAGGGAAATGCTGTTGTTGACTCCATTTTGTGTATATATTTAGGTTCCTGGAGTTTGCAGGTCATTTCTGCAACCTCAGAAGCCACGCCAGCACATTGCTAGTCAGTAAAACATTGAGGGATTGGCCCTCTGATCACTACTTGACCTGCCATCTACAACATCATGGGTGCTGCATATACTGTCTCACCTTGGTACTCAGAATCGGACCAAGATAAGAACCACCACCAAAAACACCAGCCACACTCTCATGTATCTTACATTATTATATATAACTGTATCCTAACATGCTATACATGACTGTAATAAAGATATGACCTGTAACCACCAGGGTACCTTACCACCAGGGGTGCACTTGCAAGAGACAGGTATATAAGGACAGGTCTCAGGCAAGTGCAGCATTCCAGAGCTGTGAAATAAAGGTGCAGGTCCAGAGTGACCGTGACTTCACCACATGCCTCGTGTGAATCTGTACTGAGGGGACAGGACTTTACAATGGCGACGAGTTACGGGATTACAGAATCCACAGAATGGCGAACAACGGATCAGATGAAAAGTACAATGCAGGAGACAATTGGGAGGACTTTATAGAAAGGCTCCAGCAAAGCTTTGTAACCAAAGACTGGTTAGGCGACGATAAGGCAGACAAGAGAAGAGCCCATCTCTTGACCAGCTGTGGCTCGAAAACATACGCTTTAATGAAGGATCTGTTGGCACCTGAGAAACCAGCAAGCAAGTTGTTTGAAGAATTGAGCACACTGGTAAGAGACCACCTGAAGCCAGCGAGCAGCCTACACATGGTCAGACACAGGTTCTACAACTACAGACGCTGTGTGGGCCAGAGCATACCCGACTTCGTGGCGGAACTTCGGAGGTTGGCTAGTTTATGTGAGTTCTCCGATGAACTGAGGAGAGAAATGCTGAGAGACTT
Organism: Pristiophorus japonicus; assembly: GCF_044704955.1. Classification (NCBI taxonomy): domain Eukaryota; kingdom Metazoa; phylum Chordata; class Chondrichthyes; family Pristiophoridae; genus Pristiophorus; species Pristiophorus japonicus. Next base: position 939,058 of record NC_091982.1, read on the forward strand.
TTTCATTTAAGGAATAGGCCACGCAGGCATATTCCGAAAGCTCATAGAGACCAAGAACCTGACCTTAGAGGCAGCAGCACTGGTTGCACAGACATTCTTCGTAGGGGAAGAAGAAACGAGGTTGATTTACAATGCAGGTACGACAACTAACGAAATAATGGAAGAAGGAGTTCACAGCATTAGACAAGCTGCTACCCCCACACACAGACAAAACTAGGAGAACAGGCTCTCGACAGCAGGCAGAAGCCATCAAGCTGCTACCCCCACACAGACAAAAGCGGGAGAACAGGCTCTCGACAGCAGACAGAAGCCATCAAGGGCCACAGGAACAGCCGTTCACACCTCATCAACCCACAATGCGAGCAATCAACTACAAACTGAGAGAAGCTCAAGAGAGATCAGCCAGACGCAGCTCATTCTTTGGGAACTCTTTGAACAATAGAACAGGTCTGTACTGGAGGTGTGGGGGTGGGCACTCGGCAAGGGGATGTCAATTTCAGCAGGCTGTTTGCAGAAATTGTGAATATACAGGGCATTTGGCCCGCATGTGCAAAAAAAATGGCAGCTCGGCTGGTATACGAATCGGATGGGTCGGAAAGCGGACCAGAAGATGGTGGGGACACTATCCGGGATACCGGTGTACAGCAGGTCAACACGATCAATGGCCGCTGCTCCTACAACAGGACGCCTCCTATAATGATGAGGGTCCTACTCAACGGGATATCTGTCAACATGGAGCTGGATACGGGAGCGAGTCAATCTCTCATGGGCGCTCAACAATTTGAACAACTGTGGGCGCATAAAAGAGACAGACCAAAACTCACAAGGGTCGACACCACACTAAGGATCTATACCAAAGAAATCGTACCAGTCCTCGGCAGCGCCATGCTCTCTGTCACACACAAAGGGACAGTGAACCGACTTCCCCTGTGGATTGTCCCCGGAGACCCCCCAGCACTGCTGGGGAGAAGCTGGCTGGCAAAACTAAACTGGAAATGGGATGATGTCCATGCCATGTCATTAGAGGAATGGACCTCCTGCTCAAAAGTTATAAAGCGATTTGAACATCTCTTTCAGCCAGGTGTGGGCACTTTCAAAGGGGCCAAAATCAAATTCTACATCACACGGGATGCTAGACTGGTCCATCACAAGGCCAGAGCTGTACCCTATGTGATGAGGGAAAAGATTGAACACGAACTAGACAGGCTTCTGCGGGAAGGCATTATATCACCTGTGGAATTTAGCGACTGGGCAAGTCCCATCGTCCCGGGCATGAAGCCTGATGGATCCGTACGAATCTGTGGGAACTACAAATTTACCATAAATAGAGTCTCCTGACAGGACCAGTACCCGCTGCCCAGAGCGGAGGATTGATTTGCCACACTGGCTGGAGGTAAACTTTTCTCGAAATTAGACCTCACATCTGCGTATATGACGCAAGAATTGACCAAGGAATCCAAGCTACTCACCACCATCAACACACATCGAGGCCTTTTCATGTACAATCGATGCCCATTCGACATCAGGTCGGCAGCTGCCATATTCCAGCGCAACATGGAGAATCTGCTCAAGTCCATCCCGGGGACAGTTGTATTTCAAGATGACATACTTATCACGGGCAGGGACACCGACTCCCATCTCCGTAATTTGGAGGAAGTACTAAAGCGGTTGGATCGGGTAGGCCTACGAGTCAAGAAATCCAAGTGCCTGTTTCTCGCACCCGAGGTTGAATTTTTGGGCAGAAGGATTGCCGCTGATGGAATCCGCCCAACAGAGTCCAAAACAGAAGCAATTCGCCTGGCACCCAGGCCCCGGAATGTCTCAGAACTGCACGCCTTTCTCGGGCTACTCAATTACTTTGGGAACTTTATGCAGAACTTAAGCACGTTGCTGGAGCCTCTCCATGTGCTACTCAGGAAGGGGTGCGATTGGTTTTGGGGGACGCCCAGGAACGCGCCTTCAATAAGGCACGCAACCTTCTGTATTCCAACAGTGTTTTGACTATCTTTGACGCAGGTAAAAAGCTAGTTCTCACATGCGATGCGTCAGCGTATGGGGTCGGGTGCGTTTTGCAACATGCCAATAGTGCGGACAAATTACAACCCATAGCTTATGCCTCCAGGTCACTTTCGCGGGCGGAGCGCGGGTACGGAATGGTAGAGAAGGAGGCGCTCGCGTGCGTGTACGGTGTCAAAAAGATGCACCAATACCTTTTCGGCGCCAAGTTCGCGTTAGAAACCGACCACAAGCCCCTCACGTCCCTCCTATCCGAGAGCAAGGCAATAAACGGCAACGCCTCGGCGCGAATTCAACGGTGGGCACTCATGCTGGCGTCCTACGACTATACCATAAGGCACAGACCAGGCACAGACAACTGTGCCGACGCGCTCAGCAGGCTACCCCTGGCGACCACGGAAGGGTCTGACGAACAGGACTGTGAGATAGTCATGGCAATCAATGCCTTTGAGTCCACAGGTTCGCCCATGACGGCTCGCCAAATCAGAGCCTGGACGGCCAGCGACCCCACATTATCCTTAGTAAAAAGATGTGTCCTAACCGGTGACTGGGCAGAGGCTCGCGATGCCTGCCCCGAGGAATTAAAACCCTTTCACAGGCGCATGCATGAGCTATCACTACAAGCAGACTGCCTGATGTGGGGCAGCCAAGTAGTCATGCCTCTGCGAGGCAGAGAGGCATTTGTCCGGGAGCTCCATCGCAAGCACCCGGGGATCGTTCTCATGAAGGCCATAGCCAGATCCCACGTCTGGTGGCCTGGTATTGACGCGGACTTGAAGCTCTGCGTCCGAAGGTGCACCATTTGTGCCCAACTCAACAATGCCCCCAGGGAGGCTCCACTTAGCCCCTGGCCCTAGCCTACCAAACCGTGGTCGCGGGTGCACGTAGACTATGCGGGCCCATTCATGGGCAAAATGTTCCTCGTAGTTGTAGATGCATTTTCAAAGTGGATCGAAAGCACCATTTTAAACTCGAGCACAACCTCCACCACTGTGGAGAGCCTCGCAACCATGCTTGCAATGCACGGAATCCCTGACATATTGGTCAGTGACAATGGTCCGTGCTTCACCAGCGCAGAGTTCCAAGACTTTATAAGTGACCACGGCATAAATTACGTCAAGACGGCACCGTTCAAGCCGGCCTCCAATGGCCAGGCGGAGGGAGCAGTGCAAATCATTAAACAAGGCATGCTTAAAATCCAAGGTCCCATGCTGCAGGGTCGCCTGTCGCGACTGCTGTTGGCATACAGATCTCGTCCGCACTCACTGACTGGGATCCCCCCGCGCAACTGTTGATGAAAAGGACTTTAAAAACAAGGCTCTCATTAATTCTCACAGACATGCACGAAATCGTTGAGGCAAAGCGCCGTAAGCTGACTGAGTACCATGACAGAAATTCGAGGGGGAGATGGCATGAGATAGGGGACAAAGTGTTTGTACTAAACTATGGCAGGGGTCCCAAATGGCTTGCAGGGACAGTAACAGGCAAGGAAGGAAACAGGCTACTGGTAGTACAAATGGACAATGGCAAAACCTGCCGGAGTTATGTAGACCAAGTCAAAAGCCGATTTACCAACAACACTGCGGAACCAGAGGCAGACTACAATGTGGAACTCGCACCACACCTGGTGGACAGACAGAGGGAACAACCTGAGGAAAGGGCAATCCCAACAGACAGCCCAGGCGAGTCAACAACAATCACACCAATCGAAACAGACAGCCCAGGCGAGATACCAGCAACCACACCCAAAGAAAAACAGACACCAAGGCAAACAACTGAACCACAACTCAGACGCTCCACGCGAGAGCATAGACCACCTGAGAGACTGAACTTATAAAGACAATAAGACCTTGGGGGAAAGTGATGTCATGTATCTTACATTATTATATATAACTGTATCCCAAGATGCTATACATGACTGTAATAAGATATGACCTGTAATCACCAGCATACCTTACCACCAGGGGTGCACTTGCAAGAGACAGGTATATAAGGACAGGTCTCAGGCAAGTGCAGCATTCCAGAGCTGTGAAATAAAGGTGCAGGTCCAGAGTGACCTTGACTTCACTACATGCCTCGTGTGAATCTGTACTGAGGGGACAGGACTTTACACACACCAGCAGCCTTCTCCTCAACGACTTGATGCTCCACAGGAGGGGGCCAGCATAGACTGCACCATGCCAATTCAGGGTATACAGGCAGAGGATGAGCTTCCTCAATATGCCTGAGCAGCAGTGCTTTAGGAGACTCAGGCTATTGCAGACATTCGTAGCTTGCTGGAACAAGACCTGGTGTCCAGAGGTCCTGGTGGACACTTCTTACCAGCGGCTGTCAAAGTCACCGCTCCCCTCAACTTCTTCACCTCAGGTTCCTTCCAGGAATCTAGAAAAAATAAACATCAGCGTCTCCCTGACAACGGAGGCAGAATGAGCCTGGAGCAGCTGGAGGGAGATTTAAACATCAGTGTCTCCCTGACAACGGAGGCAGCACGAGCCTGGAACTATTACAGGTCTTACCAAGAGAACAAAATGAGAAATAAAATGTAATAAAATTATGACACAACAAGGATGGAGGACAGTGATTGGTTCTTCCAGATTAATTGAATCACTGGACAGAGAAAGAATCTTAACGAAAGCTAATAACTGATTTAATTTGATTCAATTGCTGATTTTCTAATTTTAACTTAATTTATAATTATGGTATATATTATTTAATTCTGCTTAAGTATAATTAATCTTTATTATACTGATTTTACTATTGTATACTCCTTATTGTATTATTTACAATGTAATTTGAATGTCTTTGTTTTTTTGTTTTTTTTCACCAGTGTCTGTGTGCACATTTTGGCTGCCACTTCAGGCCCGAGCCTTTAACCTCCTTTTATACTTCCTTCTAATGCTTTTTCTCTTTCCTTCAATGGTCAATATCTAATGTTGTAAAATTGTTGTGAAGCACCTTGGGACATTTTACTATGTTAAAGGCGCTATATAAATAAAAGTTCTTATTATTGCAGCAGAATCGTCAGCATACATGTGGAAACTGACGGCATGTTTTTGGATAATGTCACCAAGGGGCAGCATATAGCTGAGAAATAGGAGGGACAAAGATAGATCCTTGGGGGACACAAGAGGTAACAGTGTGGTAGTGGGAAGAGAAGCGTTTCAGGAGATTCTCTGGCTACGATTAGGTAGATAAGAATGGAACCAGGCGAGTGCAGTCCCATCCAAATAGTGGAGATGCGTTGGAGGAGGATGGAGTGGTGAACAGTGTCAAAGGCTGCAGACAGGTTGAGAAGGACGAAGAGTGAGTTTACCTTTGTCAGTCACAAAGTATGACGTTTGTGACTTTGATGAGAGCCATTTTGGTACTGTGGCAGGGGCGGAAACCAGATTGAAGGGATTCAAACATGGAGTTCCGGGAAAGATGGGCACGGATTTGGGAGGTAGCAAATGGTTCAACAGACTTACCAGCTGGCTACTTGGAGATAAGGGCTATCCACTGAAGACATGGCTCATGACACCCGAGGATGCTTAGTACCGAGGCCGAGGAGCTTTATAATGAGAGCCGCATCTTCACCAGATGTGTCATAGAACAAACAATAGGCATGCTAAAGATGCACTTCAGATGTCTTAACAGATCTGGAGAAGCCCTTCAGCATGCTCCAGAGGCTCCAGAATCATCGTTGTCTGCTACACACTTCGCAACATAGCGCGGCAGTGAAGATTGAAGCAGCAGGAGGAGCATGGCGCTCAACACACAGCCTCTTCAGACCAGGAAGACGAGCAGGTGGATGAGGAGGAGGAGGAACCTGAGATGCAGATGGCACTGCAGCGGCACACATTGCTGCCCGGGATGGCCTCATCGTGGCTAGATTTACTTAACTTGCTCTAATACAGCCACATGCTTTACTAAGTCTCCCCCACCCACTCAACCACCTCCCCCCACCAACAACACCATAAAGCATCCCTACAATGATACAATTCCTCTTATCCAAAGCCCCAATATTCTAGTTTAAATAATGTGTCACCATTCACTCCAAGTGACAAAGCCACTTCCAAGGTTTGAGGCAAAAATGGACAAGACTGGAAAGTGGTGCAAAGAAAAACATTTGTGTGTGCAATCAAAACAACTGAAAGTTATTCCCATTATTTTTTTAATACACCCACGTGCATCTACTTTTGTGTAATTTTTTTTCGCAAGTGTTTCTATGACGTACAACCGCTGTGGCTTCAGCAGAGGTAATTGCAGGCTGCGACTGTGTAGACACTTTTGGCGGACATCCTGTGTGTTTTGGAGCCTGTGATGGCCCTGCCAAAGTCTGTATTTCCTGCAACAGTGCAGGGCCATGCTCGGTCATCGGGATCCGAGGAAGCATGTGGGGTTCTGACTGAGGGGAAGACAATGGGAGAGAGGCAATGGGAGAGAAGTGGGAGTGCTTTGAGAAGATCCCCACTTCCATGTCCCCTCTCACCATCATCCCTCTTATTGGCCATCCGAACTTCTCTGCTAGCTAGGAGCTGGCGAGCACCTTCTTGCACAGCAGTGGGGCCATGAACACCCAAGTCAACATTTACATCCTTCCTTGAAAGGTCTATGAGTGCCTGCCATCTGTTGTTCACAGCTAGCATGTGCTCATGTGAGTGGTGCATTTGTTGCTCCATGCAGGTGGCCATCCTTTTCATGAAAGAGCAAATCGTCACCATCGCCTGTGACATGGTGGTCTCATGTTGGAGATGGACTTCGCAGCTGCAAAGATACCAGAGTCTCATGCAATTGTTGCTGCCCCTCCAAGATCACCCCTACCCTTAAATGGAGACTCCCACCTGGCTATACCTTCCACCACTTGCCCTGTTCACACCGCCATGGTAGCGATGTGGCTGTCATTGGCAAATCACATCTTGGTCTGTCACCGTACTCCTCCGCTGCTTTCTCCTCCTGTGAGCATCTCACCCTATTCCATCCCGCTCACCTCTCATTTAAAATTCTCGTTCTCTACCGCCCACTCAAGTACCATAAAAATACTTTCCTCCCTCTGCAACGAACAAGTTCTCATCCTCGGTGATTTCAACTTCCATCTCAATTCATCATGCCCTCCCTCCTCTGAGGTCACGAGCCTTCTATCCTCCCTTAAACTCTCACTCCATTAAACTCCACAACCCATATTCATGTCCAGCCCCTCCATCTTGCCATCTCGCGTGGCCTTGCTACTCCCATCGTGTCAATCGCAGATAAGGTCATCTCTGCCCACTTCCTCGTATCGCTCCTCCTACATCCCCCTTTCACCCCCAGCCTACCTCCTTTTGTGTCCTCCCCTGGAAAAAACTCTCGACTCTTTTACAACTGCACTTATGAATTTCCAACTGTCCAGCCTTTGATCCTCTCTTCACCAGGATATCCCATCGATCTGCTCAATCACACCCTCACCACCTTTGATGCCCTAGTCCCTGTTAAAAGGGGCCAAAATTGCCCCTTTCCTTCAGGCCTGTTACCACCGCAAATCGGCGGCCATGCTGCAGAGTGGAGTTGCCACCAACTTTTCGTGGAATGGCCGCTTTTAGACCAATTGCCCTCTCGCGGTTTCTCGACCCACCCCACCCCCACCGCTCCGCTGCTGCCAATCCGTGGCAAGCACGCCATCACCATGCGCACCGCCGATGGTGACATTTCCCTTGGAAAATCTTCGGCCTGCCCGGCGCTGCCAAAACAACCTTTGCCCCAGCATTCCAGTGGGGCTGTGGCCTTCTGCAGCAGTGGAGTGGCTTCCCTGAAAGGTGAGGGCACACTGCCGCTGGCCCAGCCGAAACCCTCCCTAGTGGCCCGAAGTTTAAAAATTGTGAAGGCTCTCCCCTTTAAGTGAAGGGGAGAACTGTGGTGAGGCGGCGCTGCGATGACATCATCGCGATGGTGAATACACACCGCCCCCAACTTGCGCCCCTCAGTTGCTGTCACCGGCGTGTTTTTGCCCCTCAGGTGTAGTCATCACCCCCCATTATTGACCGACTTCTGGATCAAAACAAAAAAAACCCAAAGAGCAGAATTTCCTGAGTCAACATGAACTGCAGCTGCAGTAAAAAAAAACATCAAAACAGGGTGCGTGTCCCCCGTTTCGGGCAGGGGGCAATTTCCCCCCTTATACTCTCTCACCCTGGCCATTCCCCGGTACAGCCCTGATCTTCGCTCCCTTAAGTCCAAGAACAGCAGACTTGAATGGATATGGCGACAACTGGTTTAACCATTCACCACCAGCTCTGGCTGGATCACAAATCATTATCGGGTCCTGCCCTCGTCTGCCCAAATCGCTCACTATTCCAGAATCATTCTGGAATGTAAAGATAAACCCCGACTTCTATTCTCCATTGCTAGCCGTCTTTTTAAACCCCTTTCCTCAGTCTCCACCCTCACCTCTGACAATAAGTGTGAGGAACTCATGGACTTCTTCGTCTCCAAGAGTGAGACCATCCGTTCGGCTGCCTCTGCCCTTCCTTCCCCTAGCCCACCGGACCAAACTTCCTCTAAGGGTCCTCCCTACCCTAGCCCTGACCTCACATCTTTCTCCAGTTTCTCTCCGATCTCCCCTCATTACCTTTCCGAGCTCATCCTGTCCATGAGACCGACTTCCTGCTCCCTTGACCTTATTCCCACCACCTGCTGACCAGCCAACTTTCTTTTCTGGCTCCCATGTTAGCTGACATTGTTAATGCTTCTGTCTCCTCAGGTACTGTCCCCCTCTCCCTCAAATCTTCCGTCATCACCTCTCAAAAAACCAACCCTCAACGCATCCGTCCTTGCAACCTACCACAGTATCTCCAACCACCCTGTCCTCTCCAAAGTCCTTGAACGTGTTATCGCCTCCCAAATCCATGCCCATCTTTCCCACAATTCCATGTTTGAATTCCTCCAATCAGGTTTCTGCGCCTGCCACAGTACCGAAACGGCTCTCATCAAAGTCACAACTGACATCCTTTGTGACTGCGACAAAGGCAAACTATCCCTTCTTGACTTGTCTGCAGCCTTTGACACGGTTGACCATTCTATCCTACTCCAATGCCTCTCCACCATCATCCAGCTGGGTAGGACCGCACTTCATTCTTATCTATCTAATCCTAGCCAGAGAATCACCTGCAATAGCTTCTCTTCACGCCCCCGCATCGTTACCTTTAGTGTCCCCCAAGGATCTATCCTTGGCCCCCTCCTATTTCTCATCGGCATGTTGTCTCTTATTGACATCATCCTAAAACACAGTGTCAGTTTCCACATGTATGCTGATGACACCCAGCTCAACCTCACGTCTTCTCTGACCGCTCCACGGTCTCGAAATTGACAATCTGCTTGTCCGACATCCAGTTCTGGATGAGCACAAATTTTCTCCAAATGAATATTGGGAAGACCGAAGCCATTGTTTGCAGTCTCTGCCACAAACTCCATTCCTTAGCAACTGACTTCATCCCTCTCCCCAATATCTGTCTGAGGCTGAACCCCTCCCAACATCGGCCATCTCCACCCTTGCCTCAGCTCAAGTGCTGTTGAAACTGTCATCCATACGTTTGTTTCATCTAGACTTAACTATTCCAATGCACTCCTGGCTGGCCTCCTACATTCTACCCTATGTAAACTAGAGGTGATCCAAAAGTTGGCTGTCTGTGTCCTAACTCCTGCTCACCCATCACCCCCTGTGCTCGCTGACCTACATTGGCTTCCGGTTAAGCAACGCCTCGATTTCAAAATTCTCATGCTTATTTTCAAATCCCTCCATGGCCTCGCCCCTCCCTATCTCTGTAATCTCCTCCAGCATCACAACAACCCCCCCCACCCCCCGAGATGTCTGCACTCCTCTAATTCTGCCCTCTTGGGCATCCCTGATTATAATCGCTCAACCATCGGTGGCCGTGCCTTGTGTTGCCTAGGCCCCAAGCTCTGGAACTCCCTGCCTAAAGCTCTCCACATCTCTTCTCCTTCAAGATGCTCCTTAAAACCTACCTCTTTGACCAAGCTTTTGATCACCTGCGCTAATTTCTACTTATGCGGCTCGGTGTCAAATTTTTTATCTCATAATACTCCTGTGAAGCGCCTTGGGACATTTCACTTATAGCGTTAAAGGCGCTATATAAATACAAGTTGTTGTGCCCCGAGGCTCAGCATCTACATGCAGCTCAGCAGAGCTCCGGCAAGGAGTCTCCCCGTCAACACCATCTGCTCTTACCCACTTTTGAATTGTGTGACACTAGGTGATAATTCTACTCTATGGCGCAAAGGACCCACCAAGGTGTGAGTATCTGCGCTGGTGCTGGCTACTTTTGGGTCTGCTGACCATGCACCCTTAGAGGCTGGAGGTTTCTCGAACAAGTTGTCTTCCTCGTCTGGCTGGACAGTGGGGTGGGGGGGTGGTAATTGATGGACCTGTGGGAGAGTAAAGAGATTAATTAGAACAAGAAGTTGTATTTATATAGCACCTTTAACATAGTGGAATGTCCCAATGCATTTCACAGGAGTATTAGGAGACAAAAAAAATTTCTCACCGAGCCACGTAAGGAGAAATTAGAACAGGTGACCAAAAGCTTTGTCAATGAGGTATATTTTAAGGAGCGTTTTGAAGAAGGAAAAAGTTTGAGAGGCAGAGAGGTTTAGGCAAGGAATTCTACAGCTTAGAGCCCAGGCATATCCACCAATGGTTGCGCAATTATAATCAGGGATGCTCAAGAGGGCAGAATTAGAGGAGCAGACATCTCGCAGGGTTGTGGGGCTGAAGGAGATTACAGAGATAGGGAGGGGCGAGGCCATGGAGGGATTTGAAAATTGTTGACAATTTTGAAATTGAGGCGTTGCTTAACCGGGAGCCAATGTGTTTTCGGATGTCGCCAAGAGGCAACATGTAGATGAGAAATAGGAGAAATAGGACAGATCCTTGGGGGATACCAGAGGTAACGATGTGATGAAGTGTTATAAGAATGGGTCAAGTTACCATAATACAGATGATGTCATTTCATTGGCTGCTGCCATCAGTCACCATATGGGTAACTGTTGTATGCCATGTGGCTTTACGAGATGTGATTCTGTCACCAGGTTGCTGGGATGTCCCCCTTTCTTCGCCTCCCACTGCCAGCGTCTTTCAAGCTCGTGAGGTTTCCAGAAATGCCTCCTCTACTGCTGTGAGGTGTGCAATTACTGGAGGGCCACCTCCGGTTCTCTCCCTCTCCCTGTTGTTGTGGACTCTTCTTCTGCAAGGAGAGAAAGAAGAGAAATTTGAGTGAGTGATGGAATGAGTGGAGGGAATGGATGGGTTACATCTTTAGAGAGTAACTATAAAGGAGTGGGGTGCCAATGCCAAATGGTGTCCTTCTGCGGTGTTACTTGTTATGATTGCATTAGGATGAGGGTGAGTGTGAGGAGTGGTTAGTCAGATGAGGATGTATTTACATCGAGAGAGAGAGGGATGAGTGGACGTGCCAGGTATGCTGGTGTGAGCAGTAATATGCAGGAATACAGTTGGGAAGACAGTGATGGGCAGGTGTTGACAGGCACTTCAGAATGAGGGTGAGTGTGGCATCGCACTCACCTTTCCTGACCTCATGAGAGCATTGAAACACTTCAAGCACTATATCCAGGTCCTCCTCACCACATCCCTACTGCTGACCTCCTCAGCCATATCCACAGCCAGGCTCTTTTTGTTTCTTGTGGACGTCTCCTTCACCTATCAGCAGGGAAATGGACCTCCCCGCGTGCTCGGACAGCCTCCACCAGAGTTTGCAGCGATGAATCAGAGAAATGTGGAGGAGCCCTCTGCGTTTGCCTATCCATCCTTCCAAAGTTCTATCACTACTGTGGCCTTTCTTTGTCACCTTCCACCCTCCTCTGGCAACCTTCAAGTGAGTTGACTGCTTTAAATATGAATGCTGGAAACAAGTCATCGATGACGCCATCAGACCCGCGCCATTTAATAGGGCCAGGAAACGCACATGACTCTTTCAATTGGGGCATTAAGTAAAAGTTTCTCTGAGCAACCCAACTCGACGCAAAGATGAAAGTTCAAGCCAATAGCTTACTACATCGATTCTGACCATTTAATGTTTTTATTCGAGGACTGGTTAGCAGAAAACCTACTATAAATGTTGGTTATATTATTATATATTCACTTGTTCATCTTTTATTCACTAAATTTGCTTGTTTTTTAAGTCTACGATGCGGTCTGCTGTGATGCATTGCTGTTGTTCAAAGATGGCAAAACATTTCTGTGAAACACAGGATCGAGCCAATATCTGAAACAATTCACAAAAAGATGTCCATTTGTTTTCCTAAAATACAGAAGCCGAAGTATCTAGGCTAAGGCAGAAAAAGACAAAAATATTAACATTAATCTTAAAGTCATTTTGGTGAGTAGCAGTGTCCCCAAAGTGCATTGAGCAGTATTGATTTTTTCTGTCCCTGACGGGGCTTCGCACCAGCAAAAGGGGAGGTAAATTTGACGGCTGTTGCATTTCTACTCAGCACCTTCAGGGTGCTACAGCTAATGCTAGAGACAGTACCAGCCAGAAGACCCCAAGACCAGAGAGGTAGCTGGGTAAGAAAAAAATACTTTACTTCTGGGCTTCTCTTCAGCTTGTTGCCAAGTCTCTCTGACTGCAGGGCCTAAGGATTCCTGGCAGAGGCCTAACTGCCTCATCTGCATTGGTCTGATGGGCTCGGGCCTTATGTCGGTGCAGGCCCCAGTCCACAGGAAAGCTCTAGAAATCTTGGGCCACCATAAGATGGGTGGAAACCCAGCATAATGGGCCTCCATCACTCTTTCCCGTGCTATGCATTGGGGAAATGGATACTCCTTGAGGGGGTGGGGGGAAACTCATGAAAATTAGCCCCATGATTGTTGTTTTCATTCATAGGGTAACATCCAATTCAGAATTAGCCCTGTTGTACCATTATTCAAAACATGGCGCAATTATATTTTATTGTTCTAACTGAGATACCAAGGTGAAGGACAAGTGTCATAGTTTAAAATTAAAAATAAAAATGAGGTACCTCAGGTTATAACAATTAAGCGATACCAATCTTGGGGTTTGATAGGCTGAAAACTGTATGTGGAAGGGAAAATTCAAGGTGATAAGAAGATTCAGATTTGAGGGCCTGGGAAAAATAACATTGGATGATAGACTGTGATAAATCTAGATTTCAACAGTAAGGGTGTATGGAAGGGAACGTGTAAGGAGAGCACTAATCAGAATCCTGCTGCTGACTTGAAGTGATTTGATTTTTAACCTTTGTTTGTTAAATATGAGTCTTAAATTGTAACAGCTTAAAATAACTAATTGATTCTGCAATTGTACAGCTACACAGCAATTCTAAGATGGTGACCACTGAACCTTTGAACTGGATTGACCCTTGCAGCATCGGCAGTTTTAATATGCTTGTGTGAAGTAGTCACCTAATAGAGAATGTATCTTTAATGGGATGAGGACGTGCCTGTGCGAACTGATTACCAAGCTTTAGGCAACTGTACTCACTGATGCAGTTGCAAGGACACCAGTTAGGCCTGCAGAAGAAAAACATCTGTTAAAACATTATATTTTTAATTAAAATTTATATAGGATAGGAGGACCAGGTTGGTGCTGAGGAGATACAGAATCAAAGACAAGAACAGATTTACATGGTCAAACAACAATTAAATATAACAGGAAATAAATGTGTGATAACAACAATAAAGAGATATACTCATCTCGTTGGCTCAATGGCAAAGGAGCTTGTTTGTGACAGGTTCAGCGCAGGTAATTTGAACCTAACCTGTCCAACAGTCGGATGCCCGTTTTACACCCACCCGATTTTGTGCTCCACTGAAATCAATCTCTGCAGATTAGGTTAAAATGACCCCATCTTGTTGACTGAACTATTGATGAAGTCTAGGTTTTGTCTTAGTTTCACCTTATATGAAGTTGTTTTTTTAACTTTTGGCATAACCATGTGATGTCGAGACATGCTGATAGTCACCGAGCAGGGATAAGAGAATGATACAAAAAGTAGCTAATTGTAATAAGAATTTGGATTCAACGGTTCAACCTGAACACTGAGCTTCGAACACATGAAAGTCCCCAATCATCAGCACCCGATGTGGTTGTAAGTGTGTGTTTAAGTACTATTGCATCTACTGTAGACTTACTAAATCTATGATCTATGAAGGTGCTTGACCTGAACATTTCAAGAACCTTATTGATTATGAAGAATAAATATAACATGCAATCATAAACAAATGCATCCTCGAACAGAAGAGTGCAGAAGTTAGTGTATTTGCAGTAAATGGAACTCTGAACCAAAAGGTAAGAATCCAAGTAAGTTTAATGGGAGTTGATTTCAGATAACTGTATAAATGTGATGTGTGATTCATTCTAGAATCCAACTTAGTTCTTGTAAACAAAACAGCGAGGTCTTCTCTCTATGTGCTCCTTAGAAATAAATCTGAAAATGTCCAATCTACAGACTTTCACCTATGTTCCTCATTGCTTATATTACCAACACAATACATTTGTTAAATCTTCAAAATGAAATATGCTGGCAACTAAATAATTTACTTTTTCAACAAAAAAAACTCTGGTGTATATAAACAACAAATGTATAAACATGAAGAATTCAAAAAACCCATCAATGGCTGGTTTAGTTTTCCAGCAAAACAATGCAGACATCTTTATATAAACTAAGAGTTAACCAACAGGGTTCCAACTCCTTTTAGCAATATCAAACACTGTACAAAATATACATAGAACAGTCTTATAAACTTCCAAGAAGGATTTGTACATGAAGGTGTAGCCTCATCTGGTTTGTTAGAAGTTTATTTTGGGTAACTGCAGCAGTTTTCAACAGGTAAATACTTTTATCTATACATTGCAACAGATTCATTGCAGAGTTGCAGCACCAAAATTCAGCTACCTCACTGGAGATTTTGCAATATAAACATGCCCAGTTAACTCGCAGAATTTGATCTCTACATGGTTGAGTTACTTGCTTTACTGAACAGAAGTGCCATTTCTTTTAAGGAATGCTGGGATATAAACAGAGATTGCAGCAGACCTTGAGCACCCAGATGGCAACAAACACTTGGTCAAATTACAATAAAACTGAGTAACCATACAGATTTATAATCAACCTATATCAGCACTAGTGGTGAGGAGAGGGCATCTCCTTAATTCAAAATGATCAACTGATTGCCGATAGTAGAAATAAAAAGGAATTTGCCAATGCTGAACACAGAAAATTGCCGGAATTGTGCAGCAACTTGATCAGAAACGGAGAGAGAAAAGGATCTGTTAAAGGTTAATGTTTTAGGTGTGACCTTTCATCCCTGAAACATTAACCCAGTGTTTTCTCTTTCAGGTGCTGATTGGTGGACTGAGCCTTCACAACATTTTCTATTTGCCAAGTGATCTTTATAAACAGTTTGTAATAGATTGAAAAAAGGCATCATCTTGGCTGCTGTATTGTGTTGACCAATGTAATTGTTTTTCAATTTAGATAAGCCTGCTGATTTTGGGTAACTGATTAACTCTGATAATTACCCTCGATATATGAATTTCAAATTTAGGTTTATACCCAATAAAGTCTGGAAATGTCAATTTCTGCACACAGCAGTTCTGGTGTGCTGCACACAATCCTTTTTCTTGTTTGGTGTAATATTAATGCAGGGTGCATTTTCAGTTTCCTGCATCATGTATTGAATTAAGTTCTATGGATAACAGACTGGGGATGGGAAAATAGACACTGAGAGTGCAGCTAATGGTGTATCTCAACTCCATTTAACATTATACTTTGTAACTGCATATGTGTTTATTACTTACTGACAGTATTGTATGTTACTTCCAAAGTTGCTTGGCTGATTAAACTAACATTTACTGATATGAACATTTTGTTAAAATTTTGATCTGAAAAAGCAAGGATTTTTTTGTAGCTGATTTCATTCGATTTTATGATCAGAATTCATTGACCAGAATAAACCTGAACATCAAAGGGCTTAAGTACAGAAGAACAAATATCATCCTTTTAATGTCCCAAAGCATTTCAAAGTCGATCAATTATTTTTTAAATGTAGTCACTGTTGTTATGAAAATATAGCAAGGTCCCACAAACAGCAATTGAGACAAATGACGAGTTAATCTGTTTTAGGGATGTTGATTGAGGAATAAATATTGGCCAGGACACCTGCAAAACTCTCCTACTCTTTGCCAAATAGTGCCGTGGTATCTTCGACATCCACCTCAAAAGGCAGATGGAGCCTCAGTTTAATATCTCATCTGAAAGGCAGCAGTACTCAGTACTTCCCAGTACTGCACTGAAATGTCAGTCTAGATTATGTGGTCATATCTTAGAGTGGGACTTGAACCCACATTTTCTAACTTAAAAGTGAGCCAAGCTGATGTTTAAATTATTTTCACTGTTGGTAGAAACCTAATAAACTGGGCAATATTAAACAAAGGACTGCAATTATTTACTGCTAGCGCAAACCAGGACCATTTTGGCAGCTGCTGAAGCTGACAGCTGAACAGAAGAGCTTAAGTTTTAAGATTATTGCCATTAGATTTTAGGCTTCTGTGTTAATTTAATATCTTTTGATTTTTTTTCCTACTACATAATCCGTGCTTGCTACAACTGCATCTCGACACTAAACGGTAAAAATATTCTCAGCTAAATTAAACCCAGCACAGGCGCCTGCCATTCTTTGAGCATATCGCAATCTAAAATCATCTGATTTACAAGAAAACTGATTTGTAGAATAGATTGTTTTTATTTTTCCAATGACAGGCTTCATTCTTCACTTAGTAATGATAACAGAAAGACCAATGTGTTCTTTTGTGTTTATTCGAAAGCTCATGGATGAATTGGACTCAAAATAAATGCTCAAATAAAAATTAAACTTCCAATTTTTCTCATTCCTATATTTTTTTAATAGAAAAATTGGCCTTAATCCCTCTTAAATAATTATCCTTTGTAACTAGATATTCATATTAAGTCCAGCTTTAATTGAAGATTAGATAAAGCGTTATATGGGTGAATGGCACTACCAAGCTGAGAGTGGAAGAGTTAAGCACTCAACTTACATTTGCCTAGGATTCAGGCACAGGAACTTCACTGCAAATAGTTGTGCTGTTGTGTAACATTAGCTGAGGACTACTGTACATAATGAGTCATATAACAAGTCTCACAGCACCACTTGCAGTATGAATGGCATGTTGCAGCCACTCGCCATTTTTAATATATGACAGATAACATTCAGTTATGCCCAGCTATACCTCACCTAGGATGGAGTTTTCAAACTGCGATGTCAGTAAGCAACCAGTTACATTGCTTGGTCACATACCTATTGAGTGAGTGAGAGAAGGTAGAGTTTGGCGCAACTGTACTTAACACAAAAACTTAACATTTTAAAAAAGTGGTCTGTGGACCAGTTGTATGGTGCCAGCAATGCAAGACCACATATTTTTAGATAAGCCTGCTACCAACAGCAAGCTACAAAATCAGCAGCCTTACAATGCATCCATGGTATTTTTCTGTTGTCAATTAACTGTGCTAAACCACTGCCAAATGCTGCAGAACTACACATTCAACTTCTGAGCGTTTAAAGCTGACAAAATGAATAGCCATTACTTAAGATGTCATTGTACCCACTGAATATGAAGCTCCGTGGCAAAGGAACACTAGCCAGCATGTATGAACAGAGCCATGCTGGCTAAAATTTGCTTTTGGGAACGTACAGGCAGAAGAATCCAGTGGGCAGCCTGATAATTGTTTTATCTGGTTTTGTTCCGAGTTGGAGTTGCACTATATCTGATGTGAAGCCCAAGCAGTGCGAGACTACCTCACTGTTTGGTTGTGCTGGGGAGTCAGATCACCAACCTGACTCCTGAGTTATACTGCTGCTTTTGCAGCATTGCATATCCCAAGTGCTTCACATCAACATGAAAACAGTATAGTGACTCCTTTGGACTTAGATTATTTATTTCTGCTGTACAATAAAATCTAACGTTATTTAAATCTGGGGGGTTCGGCTGATGGGCTTATTTTATAATAAAGGTTTATTGGGTTCTGGTTCAAAATTTTGGTTTAAATGGCAAAAATGGAATGTGGTTTTTGCAGTACTGCTGAATAGTGAATACCGATTTCAGTAGTTTTGGATCCACCTTGGAGTTCATTGGAGATAGCTTGCTTGTCTGTACTATCTTATTAAACATAAGTGCTTTTATGTTCATGCCATTAGGTCCCCTACCTTGGTGTGGCTTTGACTTTAATTCATGTACCTGCAGCAGTACATAAAGCCAGTGATAGGTGCAACTCAACAAGCATTCAAAGTAAAGTGCATTATCACAGAAAGTAGTATAATGTGTAATGTGAGCTCAAATTTATCTGTAACTAACAAACCTCCAGTGGGCTTTTCAATTTTACTTCAATCAACAGCAGGCATCCCGGTATTCAGTTTTCATTTTGATCAATCTAACTTAGATTTAAATTGGTTTTAAATTGGAAAATAAAATTTGCTCATGAAAATATAAACACCCACAAAACTTACAACTGTGGCAAAAAAATGAGAATCCCTGCTTACAGGGTACAAATATCCAATTTCTAGATATTGCTTGAGATAAAGAAACTGTTTACTTTGTGATTGATTCTATTAAAATATCCTTTGTCATATTTAGAAACGATTGCGTGCCCAATTGCTACAAACTGAACTGTTTCAATTTAGGTATTGGACACGTGTCGTTCAGGCACTGGTAATAGTTCTTCAGATTATCTTATGGTGGATTCTTGCTTCCTGATCTAAAAAAAGTTATCCAATTCATATTTAGCAAAAACAAAGATTCTTATTGTGTGCAGCAAGTCAGATACAATTGAATTTTTAAAAAGTTACACATCCACAGCTGTGTTTCTTGAACACAGACTAGCGCATCATGTTACAAGGTTTGGGCACAAGTTTAATCTATACACTCTGCTGAATGTCTGATCTCAGCTTCACTAATGTGCAGAGCTGTCAGTTAGAGTCAAGGCACCTGCTCAACAGTGCATGAGGAAGAATGGGAGAAAATATCAGAAGTACGCATTCTTGCCAGCTCTTTACAGCTGGCTGAGAGAGCAGTTCTCAAAAGTCTGTGAATAGACTATCACCCTGTTCTCTCAACGAAAACTGCTGTGTGATGCAGGACAGTGGGTGAACTGGACAGAAAATAATTATTTGGAGAGAGAATAAAGGGTGAGTGATGAGCAATATGTGGTAAAAGAAATAAATATTGATTATTTTACAAGAATCAATTAATCCATTGGCATTACTGATTATTTTTCATGGTTGATGAATCACAAACTTAGGTGCACTTCAACATAATTAGTTGAGTAGAAAATATTTTTAATGAACCTAGTTAAAATATTTTAACACTTCCTTTAAACATCCCAGCAATCCTTATGCTGTTGCACTACAAGGTCACAACTGACCTGTTTTTCTTCCTTTCTGTTAGGGTGGCTGCTCCATGCCTGATTTGAGAAAACAGAAGTATTGTCTGGCATACTGTACACACCTGCTAGTACCCATTCAACTCATTCCCTATTTATTTGAGATGGGAATAGTTTATCGATCAGTCATGATTTTGGTTCACCTTGTGAATGTAATAACTTTCTCACAGTCTTCAGTTAATAATTCCACTGTAGAACCAATAAGGTCCAACAAATCAGGCACGCACCGTACCAGTTCCAGAGACATCCTGCCATCCATGGAGCAGAACTGGAGGTTCCCGAGCTGAAAATGTACCTGGCTTGTAGACACCTGCTTGTAAAATTCTGCCTCAGTAATGGTAGCTATTTCAAAGTGAGGGAAGCGAGATTGGAAAATCCTGACTGACATTTTCAATCTTCGGAGAACTTCTGATAACACCAGCCAATTGCAAGGGCTGTACAAACAAGAAAACATACAGGGTAGTAAGTATAATTCTAATACTATGCAGGATAACCACATTACATAATCTGAAAATTCACATCTTTAGGGTGTAGAATGATCACAAAATTATACATAAAATAATTTAACATTCATCTGTCTTGAAATTTGCAAATCAACATCAAAATCAGTCTTTTGTAGTCCCTCTTAATTGTCATGTTACATTATATTCAGCAATGTAATGGACTAAAGCAATGGATTGTAATGAATTGAGGCAAATGAAAGCCATCTACCCTAGAGGAGTGAGGTCTAATTTAAATGGCAAAGTCGGGTCCCAATGACATCATTGCGACATGCACACTACTTTAAATGTGGTCCCAATTAAACTCCACAGTATCAAACCCCTAACTAAAACTGGCAGTGGAATGGATCCTGGCCACAGGATGTCAAAGAAAGCTCTATTTTTTAAAAACTTTTTAAAGGTTCCTTGTAGTTCATGAGGAGTACAAGGATATCGTGGCTCTTACCTGTTCCAGGCTGCCCCCCACCACACCCCCTCCCCCAACCCAAGTTCCAGTGATCAAAGACCAACATTTAATCCAAAGCACCATCAAATCTGACATGCCAAATGGGTTTAAATTCTTGCTATTATCTTATGAATTATGTTGACTAAGAATTCAACTCTTACCCATGAGAAAGGGAAGCTTGTATATTGTAACATGTAAGAGGAGGTTTGTCTGAAAACTCAAAAACAAAGTAATTGGTATCTTCATCTTCCTCTTCATCAAGGCCAGGGGGGTTTGCCAAAATGTTACAAACAGTCTCCTTGTCCTGCTCTGAAAAGTTCAGATAGAATCATTATGTCCAATTATATGCAACCGGTTTTACAAATAATGTAATAAAATATAAATATCATGACTATTTAAGTAGCCTAATATTATTTTCACAGTAACAAGAAAAAAACTGAGCAATTCCTATCAGTTCAAAATATGGTGATAGCTAATACATCTCCTGAAGTGCAATCCTTTCCTCATGTCACTGCCCTTATGCAGGACTATTGGTGGTCACTTCTATCCTCACATGTAAATACTGATGTCAAAACTCATCGAAAACTGAAGCAACTGGAAATTTAAGGGGCAAATAAAAGAACAAAAATGGTAATGAAATCTGAATAATGGAAAGTGCAAGAATGACACATCATGATTGTTCTGATGAAGCTTTTAAACCTGAATGTGATTTAAAAGCAAATTCAGGAGATAACACTTTTAGGTCCAGCTCCCATGACATGGTCTATAATGTTTAAATTGGCTCTTCATAATCCTTTTCACAAAATCCTGCTTGAAAGATTTCTAATTAAGTTAAAAGCAACTGGAATCCTATATAGAACAATGGGATTGGATAGGAAGTTTGCTAAAAATGAAGCAGCGAGTAGCTACTGGAAGGATAATGCCAAAATGGAGATTAGTGCTAAGTAGAGTTCCTCAGGGATCAGCACTTACAACCTCTGTTTCTAACTGGATCAACTACCTTGATATAAAAAAATAAAGAGTAGCTGTGAGAGCATTCACGTCAGAGTGGTGCAAGGGGGTGTAGCGTGGAGTTTTGCAGGGATACATTCATTATCTGAATATCACAATCAAATATAAGCTTGGCAAATTTGCAGAAAATACCAAAAGAAGAAAAACAGTAGAGACACAGGATGCAACGAAAGATTTATGGAAGAATTTAGATTGCAATTTAACAAAGCATATTGTTAGTCCTATGGTATGATAACTCTTTTCACTCCAAATATGAGTTTTCTATTTTATTTTTATCATAGAAGCCTGAGCCTTTCTATGGAAACAGTCTTGTTACTACTGTATAACCATGTTAGAGTGTTGGGGAAACCCAAACTGCAACATGGACAACATAAGGGAGATGCAGGATAAGTACATACCCAAGTACAGCAAAGGCAAAGTTAATTTAAAAAATACTCTGAATCAGGAGGAGAATTAAAGAAAAGATTAGGAAAATGTTTCTGCAAAACTTTGAGAGATGGGGAAAAAGTTACCACTGGGCCGAGTAAAAGATCACAACTTCTTGGGAGATTTTTACCCGAGAGAATACTAGTAATATACCACCCAATATCAAAAATGCTGTGCATGCTCTGGGACTTCTGGCATTAGCGAAACAAAGGTTCTTGTTGCATTTGGGGCTTTAAAAAAAAAACTTTTCCCATGTAAACAGTTTAAATACAGATTCCATAATTAGACTGAGTCACCTACACATATAAAACGAATGGTGCACTGCATTAATGTTGCCCAGCCGAACAATTAACTCTAAATATGGTAGTCTGCTTACTACACCTTCTGTCAACTTGGAAGATGGTAAAAACCACAATGTTAGACAATTCTGTAAAGGTTACACAAATTACTGGGCAAATGTATGAGAAATTACATTTTGGTCTGACGAATACGGTATTCACAAGTTTTTTAACCATGCTGCTCCCATTGCAATGTATGCAACCTGTGAGTATCAGGTTTGTCGAGCTGTTGAGTGACCAATGCTATCGAGTCGCTAAAAACAGCACTGGGCCCTGACTCCGTTAGGTGTGTCGAGAATGCTCAAGCACGTGGGGCGATCCCATCCAAACTGACCCCCGTCCGGACGGAATTCCTCATCGGCGCCAAGTCCCGAAACCTCCCTTGGGATCCGGTGCCTCACAACTTGAACCTCCTCCGGGAAATCCCCTCTATGCCTTTCAGTTCTGCGCGGAGGGAATTCCTGTACGGGCTGCTCTTGCGCATTCTTCACTTTGCCATCCTCGTCTGCCGTCCGGACACGCCATGGCGCACCATTTTGCTGTCCAGAGGAGGCGGAGGTCCCCAATGGAGTGCTCTCTACGCGGGAGTCCTCCCTTTATTTATTGGGGAATTGGCCTGGATGGTGTTGTACGGAGCAGTCCCGTGCAATAGGTTTTTAAGTCGGTTCACGGACTCCCAGGCCACCTGCAATTTCTGCGGTCTGGAGGAGTCCGTGTTCCATGTATATATTAAATGTGTGAGGCTGCAGCCCCTCTTCCAATATTTGAAGGGGCTGCTCCTCAAATTCTGGTTGCACTTCAATCCCACGCTCCTGATCTTTGGGCACCCTGTGCAGAAGGGAGCAGGCAGGTCGGAAGGTCTCCTTGTAGGACTGCTCCTGGGCACGGCCAAGGTGGTCATTAACCGGGCCAGGTAGCGGGCGGTCGAGGAGGTCGTTCAGCCCGACTGCCTGCCTCACTTCCGCGGTTACATCCGAGCCAGGGTGTCCCTGCAGATGGAGCACGCGGTGTCCAACGGTACACTCGCGGCCTTCGGCGAAAGGTGGATGCCACAAGCACTGGAGTGCATCATCACTCCTGGCAACCAAATTTTAATTTGAACCATTATTGTTAAAAGTACATTTGTTTAATTTGTCGGTTTTAGTGCCCCTTTAATAAGGGGGCACTTATTCTTTTGTTTTACAAAATAGTTGTAGAACTGTTGCAGTGTGAGTGGCTTAGCCAGTCACGTGACGCTCGCAAGACTCAGTAAAACCCCAGCTAGTTGGGTTCAGGGGATCCACGATAAGGCATGTGGTTGTGAGCCTGGTGGATGAACTGGTAATGTGTATTGCGACAGTCAAACCATTGCTAATAAACCAACTCGTTCTTTATAGCAATGTGTTGCTATGAATTCTTGCAAAGAACCCATGAAGCAAATACATTACAAAATGGCGATGAGGATAGGCGTTTCCTCATGAAGAAATTTCTGGTGGAGTTTCCTTTTATGAGAAGGCAAAGGCAAGTGGAGCACTGCAAGGAGATATACCGGCAGTGTGATTCTGGTAGTACCATTTTGTTTTGAGTACTGAACAGCGTTGAACTGACAAAAAGAGCTTGTGGAAAGCCACTTAGAGTCACTGAAAAGCAATGAAAGATTATTGAGTGATTAACGGCTATTAAGTGAAGAAGGCACTATGGATGTGATGAGTTATATCAGTAATTTGGGAGCCTTTGACAAGAATAAGGAATTGTTTAGATCCTCAGTGAACGATTGCAAATGTTTTTTAGAGCTAATGATATCAATGAAGCAGGTGTGGCAAATTGATAAATAAGGAATCAAGCAGTGCTCGAGAAAATGAAAACGATTCTATCAGTCATGATTGGTGCAGACAATTATGGCATGTTAGTGAATTTGTTAACCCCGAGAAAGATGAAGGATGCTTCATTCTCAGATACACTACAGATATTGGAGAAAAGTGGAGTAATTAGTGACGATTGATAGGCGTGACTGGGCCACCCCGTTAGTTGGTAGTTTCGAAGGCAGACAAAACGGTATAGCTCTGTGGAGATTATAAAATTACCCTGAATCGAGCAGTTGATGATGAACAGTACCCTTTACAGACATCACAGGACCTGTATGCAGAACTGGCAGGAGCCAAAGTCTTCACAAAACTGGATCTATCCCATGCCTATGCTCAACTCAATGCTGACAAGGAAAGTCAGCAGTATCTGACAGTCAACACACAAAGGTTTATATTCATACACTAAGTTGGCCTATGGTATTAAATCCTCACCAAAAATATTTCAGGTTACCATGGATCATATCTTGCAGGGAATGAATCACTGTTTGTGCAATCAAGATGATGCATTAATAGCCACTGGCACAGAGAAGGAAAACCCGGAAATCTTAGAATCTTCAGAAGGTTCAATTACCATAATCTGAAGCTGAAAAGGAGTAAATGTGCATTCATAAAGCATTAGGTGGTTTATCTAGGATTGCGGGTTGATGAAAATGGTCTCCAACCACTTACGGAGAAAATTTAAGCCATCATAATGGCTCCAGAACTGAAACAAATATTACTGAATTACGATCCTTTTTAGACACATGCAAGCAACACTTGAGCAGTAGCGCTCCTCTTGTCCATTATAATCCGACTCGTGAACTAAAACAAGCATGTGATGCCTCTGGGTATGGTGTGGGAGCAGTGATCAGCAATGTTATGTACGCTCAACAAAAGCGAACAAAATGATGCTCAGACTGAGAACGAGGCTTTGGCAATTCTATTTGGTATTTTAACGGTTTCACCAGTTTCTTTTGGGATGTAAATTCAGGCTAGTAACCGATCACAAACCGTTACTAGCTATCCTACACCCAAAGGCGGCAATTCCATCTATGGTGGCTTCCAGGATGCAAAGATGGGCTATTTTATTGTCTCCGTACGATTACAAAATTGAGTATCGTATGTCGAAGCAGAATGCAGTGGTGGATGCCCTTTCAAGGTTGCCTCATGAAGATTCTGAAATTGGCCACAGACAGTCAATCTTCACTTGATGTCGTTGATGAGGACTTTCCGGTCACTGCCTCTGTTATTACAAAGCGCAAACAGAAAAATTCCACGTAACAGCGGGCTCATGAGCGCACCCTGCAAGGATGGTCCGAAGATCAGACACATTTAGATGAGGGGATAAAGCCTTTTTTTCATCATGAGCATGAATTATCATGTGAGCAGTGATGTCTAAAATGGGGCCCCGAGTGTAATCATTCCCAGTGCACTACGGGCCAAAGTCTTGACGGAACTTCACAGTGAGCATACTGGCATCGTAGGCATGAAAGCGGTGGCCCGGTTTTGTTTATTTGCCTGGGTTGGATAAAGACTTAGAAGTATTAGTAAGTGTACTATCTGTCAAGACCGCCAGCTAAAACGCTGCTGCAAACATGAACTTGGCCAACGAGACCGTTCCAAAGAATACATATTGATTTTTGCAAGAGGGGCAGCGATAATTTTCTGGTTCTAATCAACGGCTATTCAAAATGGATGGAGGTACGGCATATGGGGTCTCTATGACTACAAAGCGTACATTGGATGAATTCTGGGACATTTTTGCATGCCATGGTCTGCCCGAAGAAATGGTGTCAGATAATGGGCCACAATTTCAGTTGGTGCAATTTGCAAATTTTGCCAGACAACGGTATCAAACAAGGGTATTCAGCATTTAGGAAGGATAGACAGAAAGGAAAAGGAGGCAGGGTGGCGTTGCTGGTTAAAGAGGAAATTAATGCAATTGTAACGAAGGACATTAGCCTGGATGATGTGGAATCGGTATGGGTGGAGCTGCGGAATTCCAAAGGGCAGAAAACGCTAGTGGGAGTTGTGTCTAGACCACCAAATAGTAGTAGTGAGGTTGGTGACAGCATCAAACAAGAAATAAGGGATGTGTGCAATAAAGGTACAGCAGTAATCATGGGCAACTTTAATCTACATATAGATTGGGCTAACCTAACTGGTAGCAATGCGGTGGAGGAGGATTTCCTGGAGTGTATTAGGGATGGTTTTCTCGACCAATATGTCGAGGAACCAACCAGGGAGCTGGCCATCCTAGACTGGGTGATGTACAATGAGAAGGGACTAATTAGCAATCTTGTTGTGTGAGGCCCTTTGGGGAAAAGTGACCATAATATGGTAGAATTCCTTATTAAGATGGAGAGTGACAAAGTTAATTCGGAAACTAGGGTCCTGAACTTAAGGAAAGGTAACTTCGACGGTATGAGGTGTGAATTGGCTAGAATAGACTGGCAGAGGATACTTAAGGGGTTCACGGTGGATAAGCAATGGCAAACATTTAAAGATCACATGGATGAACTTCAGCAATTGTACATCCCTGTCTGGAGTAAAAATAAAACTGGGAAGGTGGCTCAACCATGGCTAACAAGGGAAATTAAGGATAGTGTTAAAACATAAGAACATAAGAATTAGGAACAGGAGTAGGCCACCTAGCCCCTCGAGCATGCTCCGCCATTCAACAAGATCATGGCTGATCTGGCCGTGGACTCAGCTCCACTTACCCACCCGCTCCCCATAACCCTTAATTCCCTTATTGGTTAAAAATCTATCTATCTGTGACTTGAATACATTCAATGAGCTAGCTTCAACTGCTTCCTTGGGCAGAGAATTCCACAGATTCACAACCCTCTGGGAGAAGAAATTCCTTCTCAACTCGGTTTTAAATTGGCTCCCCCGTATTTTGAGGCTGTGCCCCCTAGTTCTAGTCTCCCCTACCAGTGGAAACAACCTCTCTGCCTCTATCTTGTCTATCCCTTTCATTATTTTAAATGTTTCTATAAGATCCCCCCTCATCCTTCTGAACTCTGAGTAAAGACCCAGCCTACTCAATCTATCATCATAAGGTAACCCCCTCATCTCCGGAATCAGCCGAGTGAATCATCTCTGTACCCCCTCCAAAGCCAGTATATCCTTCCTTTAGGCACGCAGTACTCCAGGTGCGGCCTTACCAATACCCTATACAGTTCCAGCAGGACCTCCTTGCTTTTGTACTCCATCCCTCTCACAATGAAGGCCAACATTCCATTCGCCTTCCTGATTACCTGCTGCACCTGCAAACTAGACTTTCCCGGCCTCGGGTGGCCTCCACCCGGCCTCAGCCATCAGCCCTGCCTGCCTCCAGCCCCCTTCTGCTCAAATCTAAAAGAGTTTCATGCACAAGGACCCCCAGGTCCCTTTGCACCTCAGCATGTTGTAATTTCTCCCCATTCAAATAATATTCTCTTTTACTGTTTTTTTTCCCCAAGGTGGATGACCTCACACTTTCCGACATTGTATTCCATCTGCCAAACCTTAGCCCATTCGCTTAACCTATCCAAATCTCTTTGCAGCCTTTCTGTGTCCTCTACACAACCCACTTTCCCACTAATCTTTGTCATCTGCAAATTTTGTTACACTACACTCTGTCCCCTCTTCCAGGTCATCTATGTATATTGTAAACAGTTGTGGTCCCAGCACCGATCCCTGTGGTACACCACTAACCACCGATTTCCAACCCGAAAAGGACCCATTTATCCCGACTCTCTGCTTTCTGTTCGCCAGCCAATTCTCTATCCATGCTAATACATTTCCTCTGACTCCGCGTACCTCTATCTTCTGCAGTAACCTTTTGTGTGGCACCTTATCGAATGCCTTTTGGAAATCTAAATACACCACATCCATCGGTACACCCCTATCCACCATGCTCGTTATATCCTTAAAGAATTCCAGTAAATTAGTTAAACATGATTTCTCCTTCATGAATCCATGTTGCGTCTGCTTGATTGCACTATTCCTATCTAGATGTCCCGCTATTTCTTCCTTAATGATAGCTTCAAGCATTTTCCCCACGACAGATGTTAAACTAACCGGCCTATAGTTACCTGCTTTTTGTCTGCCCCCTTTTTTAAACAGAGGCATTACACTAGCTGCTTTCCAATCCGTTGGTACCTCCCCAGAGTCCAGAGAATTTTGGTAGATTATAACGAATGCATCTGCTATAACTTCCGCCATCTCTTTTAATACCCTGGGATGCATTTCATCAGGACCAGGGGACTTGTCTACCTTGAGTCCCATTAGCCTGTCCAGCACTACTCCCCTAGTGATAGTGATTGTCTCAAGGTCCTCCCTTCCCACATTCCCGTGACCAACAATTTCTGGCATGGTTTTTGTGTCTTCCTCTGTGAAGACCGAAGCAAAATAATTGTTTACGGTCTCAGCCATTTCCACATTTCCCATTATTAAATCCCCCTTCTCATCTTCTAAGGGACCAACATTTACTTTCGTCACTCTTTTCCATTTTATATATCTGTAAAAGCTTTTACTATCTGTTTTTATGTTTTGCGCAAGTTTACCCTCGTAATCTATCTTTCCTTTCTTTATTGCTTTTTTAGTCATTCTTTGCTGTTGTTTAAAATTTTCCCAATCTTCTAGTTTCCCACTAACCTTGGCCACCTTATACGCATTGGTCTTTAATTTGATACTCTCCTTTATTTCCTTGGTTACCCACGGCTGGTTATCCCTTCTCTTACCGCCCTTCTTTTTCACTGGAATATATTTTTGTTGCACTCTTTGAAAGAGCTCCTTAAAAGTCCTCCACTGTGCCACCGTTTAGTCTGTGTTTCCAGTCTACTTTAGCCAACTCTGCCCTCATTCCACTGTAGTCCCCTTTGTTTAAGCATAGTACGCTCGTTTCTGACACAACTTCCTCACCCTCAATCTGTATTACAAATTCAACCATACTGTGATCACTCATTCCGAGAGGATCTTTTACTAGGAGATCGTTTATTTTTCCTGTCTCATTACACAGGACCAGATCTAAGATAGCTTGCTCCCTTGTAGGTTCTGTAACATACTGTTCTAAGAAACAATCCCATATGCATTCTATGAATTCCTCCTCCAGGCTACCCCGTGCGATTTGATTTGACCAATCGATATGTAGGTTAAAATCCCCCATGATTACTGCCGTTCCTTTTTCACATGCCTCCATTATTCCCTTGATTATTGCCCGCCCCACCGTGAAGTTATTATTTGGGGGCCTATAAACTACGCCCACCAGTGACTTTTTCCCCTTACTATCTCTAATCTCCACCCACAATGATTCAACATTTTGTTCATTAGAGCCAATATCGTCTCTCACAACTGCCCTGATATCATCCTTTATTAACAGAGCTACCCCATCTCCTTTCCCTTCTTGTCTATCTTTCCGAATCGTCAGATACCCCTGTATGTTTAATTCCCAGTCTTGGCCACCCTGCAACCATGTTTCTGTAATGGCCACCAAATCATACCCATTTGTAATGATTTGTGCCAAGGAGGAGGCATATAAATTGGCTAGAAAAAGCAACAAACCTGAGGACTGGGAGAAATTTAGAATTCAACAGAGGAGGACTAAGGGTTTAATTAAGAAGGGGAAAATAGAGTACGAGAGGAAGCTTGCAGGGAACATAAAAACTGACTGCAAAAGCTTCAATAAATATGTGAAGAGAAAAAGATTAGTAAAGACAAATGTCGGTCCCTTGCAGTTGGATTCAGGTGAATGGGGAACAAAGAAATGGCAGACCAATTGAACCAATACTTCGGTTCTGTCTTCACAAAGGAAGATACAAATAACATTCCAAATGTACTAAAGAACAGTGGGTCTCGTGAGAATGAGGAACTGAAAGATGTTCTTATTTGGCGGGAAATTGTGTTAGGGAAATTGATGGGATTAAAGGTCGATAAATCCCAGGGTCCTGATAGTCTGCATCCCAGAGTACTTAAGGAAGTAGCCCTAGAAATAGTGGATGCATTGGTGATGATTTTCCAACAATCTATCGACTCTGAATCAGTTCCTACCGACTGGAGGGTAGCTAATGTAACGCCACTTTTTAAAAATGGAGGGAGAGAGAAAACATGTAATTATAGACCGGTTAGCCTGACATCAGTAGTGGGGAAAATGTTGGAATCTATCATTAAGGATGAAATAGCAGCCCATTTGGAAAGCAGTGACAGGATCGGACCGAGTCAGCATGGATTTATGAAAGGGAAATCATGCTTGACGAATCTTCTGGAATTTTTTGAGGATGTAACTAGTAGAATGGACAAGGGAGAACCAGTGGATGTGGTGCATTTGGACTTTCAGCAGGCTTTTGACAAGGTCCCGCACAAGAGATTGGTGTACAAAATCAAAGCGCGTGGTATTGGGGGTAATGTACTGACGTGGATAGAGAACTGGTTAGCAGACAGGAAGCAGAGAGTCAGGATAAACGGGTCCTTTTCAGAATGGCAGGCAGTGACTAGTGGAGTGCCGCAGGGCTCAGTGCTGGGACCCCAGCTCTTTACAATATACATTAACGATTTGGATGAAGGAATAGAGTGTAGTATCTCCAAGTTTGCGGATGACACTAAACTGGGTGGCAGTGTGAGCTGTGAGGAGGATGCTAAGAGGCTGCAGGGTGATTTGGACAGATTAGGTGAGTGGGCAAATACATGGCAGATGCAGTATAATGTGGATAAATGTGAGGTTATCCATTTTGGGGGCAAAAACACGAAGGCAGAATATTATCTGAATGGCGGCAGACTCGAAAAAGGGGAGGTGCAACGAGACCTGGGTGTCATGGTTCATCAGTCACTGAAAGTGGGCACGCAGGTACAGCAGGCGGTAAAGAAGGCAAATGGTATGTTGGCTTTCATAGCTAGGGGGTTTGAATATAGGAGCAAGGCCCTGCAGTTGTACAGGGCCTTAGTGAGGCCTCACGTGGAATATCGTGTTGAGTTTTGGTCTCCTCGTCTGAGGAAGGACGTTCTTGCTATTGAGGGAGTGCAGCGAAGGTTCACCAGACTGATTCCCGGGATGGTTGAGCTGTCATATGAGGAGAGACTGGATCAACTTGGCCTTTATTCACTGGCGTTAAGAAGGATGAGAAGGGATTTCATAGAAACATATAAGATTCTGACGGGACTGGACAGGTTAGATGTGGGAAGAATGTTCTCGATGTTGGAGAAGTCCAGAACCAGGGGACATTGTCTTAGGATAAGGGGTAGGCCATTTAGGACTGAGATGAGGAGAAACTTCTTCACTCTGAGTCGTTGACCTGTGGAATTCCCTGCCACAGAGGATTGTTGATGCCAGTTCATTGCATATATTCAAGAGGGAGTTAGATATGGCCCTTACAGTTAAGGGGATCAAGGGGTATGGAGAGAAAGCAGGAAAGGGGTACTGAAGGAATGATCAGCCAAGATCTTATTGAATGGCGGTGCAGGCTCGAAGGGCCGAATGGCCTACTCCTGCACCATTTTCTATGTTTCTAAACACACGTTGGTATCATCCTACTTCAAATGGTGCAGCTGAAAGATCGGTCAGGATTGTCAAGGAGGCTTTGCGGAAACAAGTTCTACAGACTGGATCCTCAGTGAGCATGAAGCACAAGTTAGCAAATTTTCTTTTCAAATGCAGAACTACGTTTCATTTAACAACAGGGTACACACCCGCTGAATTATTGATGAAGCGTAGGCTGAGCACGCGTCTCAGTTTCTTGCAACCGATCTTGCCGGATAAGGTAGAGAAGGCACAATTGGTGCAGAAACATCATTATCATTCCGGTCCTAAAGAGCGGTGCTTTCAGAAGGGTGATCAGGTCTTCGTCTGTCAAAGGGCAAGTCCACGCAAATGGGACATTGGTACAATTATTCGGGTATGTCGCACCAAGCAGTACTGAGTCAAAATTGGCGAAAACAGCAGGAAGATTCAGGTGGATCAAATGTTTCTAGCGAGTGATGCACACGAGTAGATAATTATGAGCCTGACTTGGACGATCAGTGTGAGTTGGCAGATCCATGTACTTCAACGGACACAACGTCCGTATCCCCACCAACTCAGATGCAGCCGATTGAAGGCGGTTCTGTGGGTATGGGACAGTCTCGCGGCAACTCTATTGCTGGGGGTGGGGGAAGAGAAAGAGGTGGAGTTGGGGTTCAGCTGAGAAGATCAACGAGGAAACGCAAACCAACTAGACAGGATATTGATAACTGGGAATATCAAGATCTTCTAACACTATGTAAGGGTTCCAAGGTCGAGGTCAGGAATCCTGGGCTACCCGCCCTGAAAACAGAAATTCCCTAAAACAGTCTCCGGAGTCAAATAAGACTATAGAAAATGGGCATGGTCAGCCAACTGCAAAGAAATGGAGGTCGGAGCAGGAGGAAGCTAAAAGCTTACAACAAAATACTCCGGCTCAGCAGTCGAATTTGTAAAATTGTAATCATGATAAGTAATCTTTTGAAATATTGTATAAATACCTTGTATCTAAAAAGGGAGAACAGGTTTGTTGAGTTGTGAGTGGCTTAGCCAGTCCGTGATGTTCACAAGACTCCATAAAACCCCAGCCAGCTAGGCTCTGGGGATCTACGTTGAGGCTGGTGAGCCTGGTGGATGAACTGGTAATGTGTAGTGTGATTGTTAAACCTTTGCTAATAAACCAACTAGTTCTGAACAGCAATGTGTTGCTGTGAATTCTTAAGCGAAGAATCCATGAAGCAAATACATTACATCCATGAAAGGAAACATTTTATTAGCTAATAATTCATCAACACATTGCCAGAGAGGGTGATCAAGTCTTGGGGACTGACAGCTTTAAGAAATAGCTAGACACTGTAATGGGAACGTATTCGGTTTGGTATTTTGAATAGAATGAGGAAATGGAATGAAGGCCTTTCTACCGTATGATTTTGAGGCTATGATATGGCTTTACATTTCACTAGCCGTATCACATTGAAAATATTGTGTTCAATTCTACTTACTATACCACAAATAATATAGACATTTGCAAGGACTCTGAGCAGAGTAATCTAACAGGAGAACTGAAGATGGGCAGCAATGGTCAAACGTTATTTTCTTGTCCTTCATTTTCTTATGTTTCATATGAAACACAGATCTGATCCAGTATGATACTCTACAGAATGCATTAGTCCTAGCCATTCCTTTACTAAGTGAGTTTTTGCATGAATCAGACTTTTGTTGGTGCATTGAAGTTGATCTGTGATTATTATTCCTATCCTCTGCTTCTGCCTTAAAGTGAAGTTCTTCTGGAAAATAAAAAAAATTCTAAAAAAGGTACAAGTACCATGCAAACTCAAACGTTATTTCCTTGCAATGTTTGAGTCTCATCCACAAATGGACTAGTATAAATTACACTTTTTTAATAATTGCCAAATGAGTTATTGTTTGACACAGGAAGTCC
Source organism: Pristiophorus japonicus (assembly GCF_044704955.1). Taxonomy (NCBI): domain Eukaryota; kingdom Metazoa; phylum Chordata; class Chondrichthyes; family Pristiophoridae; genus Pristiophorus; species Pristiophorus japonicus. The sequence goes on from NC_091982.1 coordinate 972,502, forward strand.
CAGATCCCTTCAGGTACAGGTGGAGTGATCGAAATCCGGAGTTTCAGAATGTTCCGGAATCTGGACAGCGGGTCGATCCGTGGCAGGGGTCGACCGGAATCCGGAAAATGTTCTGAAATCCGGACCCGCTGCCGCAGGACCTCGGCCGCCTGACCACCCCCCACGCCCCCCAACCTCCCCCAGCCTCCTGACCTCTCTCTTTCCTCCGCGCCCCCTCCCCTCCCCTCCCTACCTCAGCCCTGGCATTTCCAGATTCAGGACGTCGGAACAACAATCCAGAGATACCCAAACCTCGACCCAGGGGTTTCCGGATTCGGGACATCAGGAAGATGTTCCGAAATCTGGAATGGCTTCGGTCCCGAGGTTTCTGGATTTCGGACGCTCTACCTGTACAATTCCTCAAGTTCATACACTCCTAGGTAATAAATTCCACATACTTGTAAGGAGTAAACTACAATATGAACCTCCCTAACATTCAAGCTTGGGCCACTTGAAAGCAAACAGGTTACCATAAGATTTCAATATTGGTTCAGGACATTAAAAAATTTGATCAAAGCAGTTTTTATTTTTCCCCAGAACATTTTGTTGAAAGTATTTTCCAAATCAGAAAAAAGATATACAAAACTAGTCCTGCCAGTGGAAAAACAGGATCTTGGCAGTGCAAAGCAGAGGTTAATGCTAGTTATAAACAAAATGCATTGTTCAGTCGATCTCTACTACATTCAAAAATCTCCGAATCAGATCATACTTCAAATATGATTTTGAATGAGTTAAGTACTTTAAAAACATATTGCGTAGCTGTTAGTTTTGACTTCACAAAATCATCATTAAGTAGTAACACAATGATTTCTACTTTACATGTTATAAATAAATCTGTAAAACAGATATAAGCTGGGTGCTTATTGTGGAATTATGCATCCAGACCAAATTAGTCCAGTATATCCAACTTGTTCTGTGATCAAGTCTGCTCCTCAGCGCTAATCATTGTGGCAGCTTTTCCCTGTGCTGAAATGCTCTCCTTGACTCAGCATTAATAACTGAATACTGTACATTGGAGAAATAATATCGGTGTTCATGTACCAATTGTTAATATTGATATATCAATTGGGGAAAATACAAAAAAGAGACGATTTAATGTACAAAACTATCAAAGTAGAGGGGATCTCCAATGCCATTGCTCATGGTGAATAAGAAGTTATGATGTTTTAAGGAGTGAATTGCCTGAATAGGGGAGAGGTGTACAGCAGCTGGAAAGAAATTAATGAGAGATGTATTCAGCGACAGTGATGTTGATGTTTTTTGATTGGTTCTTGAGATTTTTTGTGTGATGCTGTCCAGTCAAACAATGAGATATGTATTACTTTTAATGTATATTGGTTTGGGTGGACACAGTTTGTCCAGTTTACTCGACTGCTCAAATAAACTGCATCAACTGTAAGTATATTTAATTTTTTTGAATATTATCTCGAATATGCAGTAATAGATTTTCAATATTTTTGTAATAACCATAATTCACCAGGAGTTAGTTTTAGATGCAACCAAGTTGAATAAAATGACAGACATCAGCCTAGATTTTCCAATCAGGGTCATTTTAATTCCCATGTTATACATTTATTTTAAACGGGTCAACACCAAATGGAAAATATAGTTCATAGTTATGTTAGACTACAACAAATGTGTATCTACTGTGCATTCAACTGGATTTTAACAAGCTAACTTTGTTGACGACAAAAATACTCAATTATTTGGAATGAGTAGGATCCACAACAGGACACATGATTAATAGAGGATAGGCTTGATGAGCTAATTCGACTTCTCGTGTTAATTACTTATAAAGAAAACGTAAGGATCAAAATATTTCAGTACTCACCACATGCAGAGCTGCCATAAAATTCCCAGCGAAGGGCTGGATCATCCTCACTACGGCCCCTCAGATCAGTAAAGTATTCTACAAAAACACAATTGAAAATAAATAATTTATGCATTTTTATTAAGAAGGCACTCCTGTGCCTAATAAATGACCAAGATCAGGAATTCACCATGTCAACAACATTAGGTCCCATGGGGGTGAAATTCTACGGTAACATATCAGCTGCCCATTATACATTCCCCCCCCCCCCGCCCCCACACCAGTTTTCCTTTCCACTTCTCCAATGCCAACGCTTGAAATAAAGAACTTGCATTTATATAGCACCATTCACAGCCTTCTAATGTGCTTCACTTTAAGTACTTTTGAAGTGTAACCACTGTTATGTAGGCAAACATGGCTGCCAATTTTCACACAGCAATGTCCCACAAACAGCACTGACATAAATGACCAGATAATCTGTTTACATGATGTTGGTTGAGGAATAAATGATGACCGAGAGAACGGAAAAACTCTCCCCCTCTTTTACAATTAGTGCTATAACATCATTTACTGCCACCCGAGGGCCTCAGTTTACTGTCTCCTCTGTTAGACAGCACCTCTGACAGTGCAGCACTTACTCATTATTGCAGTGAAGTGTCAGCCTAGATTAGGCATTCAAATCCCTGAAATGGGGCTTGAACCCACAATTTTCATCTTGGAAGCGAGAGTGCTACCAGTGTGCCGGACTAATATCTTGCATTAAAGTGACCCGTGAAACACGATTCTTTTACTTCTGACATGACTACACACTTCCAGAGGCTCGGATTAGGCCTGTATCTCTGCTGGCTTCAAATGAACTGTGGTCTTCATGCAATACTGTGCAAGGCACAGTTCCAATTTATTTCAAGATATCCCATAACTACATTTCTCTTAACTGCATAGGATTTACAACTGTTTGACCACACAAATGTAGCTGCCGAATAAACAATGAAACAATTCCACTGAATGCTTACAGTTGAACATATTAGTTCCAAACACCTGTAATCAACTGAGACAGGACTCCACCCAAGGACAACGGCAGCAAATGATCCACGCAAGTTACTGGTTTGGCGTACCAAACTGCAACGTATATTCTCTGGAAACTGCAGAAATAGTAAGCAGTAACCAATTTTAATTTTGTGAATGGCATGAATGAGAGAAACAATCCAATAAATAATCTGTCATACAGAAAAATAGTTAATATTTGCCACACAGCCCTACAGCTGACTGAGACCAGCTAACTCAGCACAGACGAGGATTCAAATCTGAGAACTTGTCTGTATGGCTCAGTACCTTTATTGGAATAGTGTTGGGAAATCTATGAAGGTTTTATGTTTACATTTTTTAGAATCAAAGTATGAGCTAAATTCTAGAGTCTCATAATTTCTTCTTTGCGCTGCTATTGTCAGCAACTCAAGCATGACACCTGTTAGGCTGAAATAACACTAGTCATTGAACTAGACAAGTAAACTCATGGCCAAAGGGAATTCTGCCACCTACTCAAGCTAAAAAGAAAAAAAACTATAAATGCTAGAAATTGGAAATAAAACAGTAAATAAACAGCAAATCCATTAGTAACTGAAAAGAGAAAAGATGGGTTAACATTTAGGTTGGAGACTCTTGTGTACAAATTGGACCTCCCTTTACGGGTATAAAACAGGCACATCGAGGCCCAATTTCGGGTACCATCGCCCTGCGCCACAGGACACCTGAAAAACATCTGACCCAAAATTCCTGGCGGGGATATGCAAAGGAGAGGCCCTCAGATATTAGGATATCTCGCAAAACTTTGATTGCTATGAGTGAGACATTTGTCTGGCCTGCCCCACTCAGGTGCCTTATGCAGCCGCTGCAGTGGCCATCAACTAAAAGATAAGGTTAAGAGAAATTATTATTTTTCTTAAAACCTTCCTGTGGTGCCAGGAGCAGGAGACCTCCCCTAACAACACAGTAATTGCAATCACCCTCTCTCACCTCCCTCCCCCAGTATTAGCTACAGTCGGACATTCATACTCAAATGCACAAACTGCCTGTGGAGGCGCAACAGGCATCAGCAGCTCGCACATAACATTTCAGGCTGGCCTCAGGCCTTTTAGTTGGGGTGCAGTCTGGGCTCACAGGTCCAGATGAATTTCTATCCCCCTTTGTCTGAAGCAGTTGACCTATCCTCTTGATAGATGCTGATAAACCTACTGTATATTTCCAATATTTTCCGTCCTTCATCTCTAAGATTGAAGATGAACATAAACTTACTCAGTCATGTGAAGGAGAGAAGAGGGAAAGATGGAAAAAAATGTATTGCATGATTCTAGCTACTGTGACATTAACATAGAAACATAGAAAATAGGTGCAGGAGTAGGCCATTTGGCCCTTCGAGCCTGCACCGCCATTCAATCAGATCATGGCTGATCATTCACCTCAGTACCCCTTTCCTGCTTTCTCTCCATACCCCTTGATCCCCTTAGCCATAAGGGCCATATCTAACTCCCTCTTGAATATATCCAATGAACTGACATCAACAACTCTCTGCGGCAGGGAATTCCACAGGTTAACAACTCTCTGAGTAAAGAAGTTTCTCATCTCAGTCCTAAATGGCCTACCCCTTACCCTAAGACTATATCCCCTGGTTCTGGACTTCCCCCAACATCAGGAACATTCTTCCCGCATCTAACTTGTCCAGTCCCGTCAGAATCTTATACGTTTCTATGAGATCCCCTCTCATCCTTCTAAACTCCAATGAATAAAGGCCCAGTTGATCCAGTCTCTCCTCATATGTCAGTCCAGCCATCCCTGGAATCAGTCTGGTGAATCTTTGCTGCACTCCCTCAATAGCAAGAACGTGCTTCCTCAGATTAGGAGATCAAAACTGAACACAATATTCCAGGTGAGGCCTCACCAAGGCCCTGTACAACTGCAGTAAGACCTCCCTGCTCCTATACTCAAATCTCCTAGCTTTGAAGGTCAACATACCATTTGCCTTCTTCACCGCCTGCCGTACCTGCATGCCAACTTTCAATGACTGATGAACCATGACACCCAGGTCTCGTTGCACCTCCCTTTTCCTAATCTGCCGCCATTCAGATAATATTCTGCCTTCGTGTTTTTGCCCCCAAAATGGATAACCTCACAATTATCCACATTATACTGCATCTGCCATGCATTTGCCCACTCACCTAACCTGTCCAAGTCACCCTACAGCCTCTTAGCGTCCCCCTCACATCTCACACCGCCACCCAGTTTAGTGTCATCTGCAAACTTGGAGATATTACACTCAATTCCTTCATCTAAATCATGAATGTATATTGTGAAGAGCTGGGGTCCCAGCACCGAGCTCTGCGGCATTCCACTAGTCACTGCCTACTATTGTGAAAAGGACCCGTTTATTCCGACTCTCTGTTTCCTGTCTGCCAACCAGCTCTCTATCCACGTCAGTACATTACCCCCAATACCATGCACTTTGATTTTGCACAGCAATCTCTTGTGCGGGACCTTGTCAAAAGCCTTTTGAAAGTCCAAATACACCACATCCACTGGTTCTCCTTTGTCCATTCTGCTAGTTACATCCTCAAAAAATTCCAGAAGATTCGTCAAGCATGATTTCCCTTTCATAAATCCATGCTGACTTGGTCCGATCCTGTCACTGCTTTCCAAATGCGCTGCTATTTCATCCTTAATGATTGATTCCAACATTTTCCCCATTACTGATGTCAGGCTAACCGGTCTATAATTACCCGTTTTCTCTCTCCCTCCTTTTTAAAAAAGTGGTGTTATATTAGCTACCCCCCAGTCCATAGGAACTGATCCAGAGTCGATAGACTGTTGGAAAATGATCACCAGTGCATCCTTTATTTCTAGGGCCACTTCCTTAAGTACTCTGGGATGCAGACTATCAGGCCTCAGGGATTTATCGGCCTTCAATCCCATCAATTTCCCGAACACAATTTCCCGCCCAATAAGGATATCGTTCAGTTCCTCCTTCTAACTAGACCCACTGTCCCCTAGTACATTCGGAAGGTTATTTGTATCTTCCTTCATGAAGACAGAACCGAAGTATTTGTTCAATTGGTCTGCTATTTCTTTGTTCCGCATTATAAATTCACCTGAATCCGACTGCAAGGAACCTACATTTGTCTTCACATATTTATAGAAGCTTTTGCAGTCAGTTTTTATGTTCCCTGCAAGCTTCCTCTCGTACTCTATTTTCCTCCTCTTAATTAAACCGTTAGTCCTCCTCTGTTGAATTCTAAATTTCTCCCAGTCCTCAGATTTGTTACTTTTTCTAGCCAATTTATATGCCTCTTCCTTGATTTTAACACTATCCTTAATTTCCCTTGTTAGCCACGGTTGAGCCACCTTCCCTGTTTTATTTTTACTCCAGACAGGGATGTACAATTGCTGAAGTTCATCCATGTGATCTTTAAATGTTTGCCATTGCTTATCCATCATCAACCGTTTAAGTATCCTTTGCCAGTCTATTCTAGCCAATTCATGCCTCATACTGTCGAAGTTACCTTTCCTTAAGTTCAGGACCCTAGTTTCCAAATTAACTGTCATTCTCCACTTTTTAAAGAATTCTACCATATTATGGTCACTCTTCCCCAAGGGGCCTCGCACAACAAGATTGTTAATTAGTCCCTTCTCATTACACATCACCCAGTCTAGGACGGCCAGCTCTCTAGTTGGTTCCTCAACATATTGGTCTAGAAAACCATCTCTAATACACTCCAGGAAATCCTCCTCAACCGCATTGCTACCAGTTTGGCTAGCCAAAGCAATATGTAGATTAAAGTCGCCCATGATAACAGCTGTACCGTTATTGCATGCATCCCTTATCTCTTGTTTGATGCTGTCCCCAACCTCACTACTACTGTTTGGTGATCTGTACACAACTCCCACTAGTGTTTTCTGCCCTTTGGTATTCCGCAGCTCCACCCATACCGATACCACATCATCCAGGCTAATGTCTTTCCTTATAATTGCATTAATTTCCTGTTTAACCAGCAACGCCACTCGCCTCCTTTTCCTCTCTGTCTATCCTTCCTAAATGTTGAATACCCCTGGATGTTGAGTTCCCAGCCTTGGTCACCCTGGAGCCATGTCTCCGTGATGCCAATTACATCATATCCGTTAACTGCTGTTTGCGCAGTTAATTCGTCCACCTTATTCCGGATAATCCTCGCATTGAGGCACAGAGCCTTCAGACCTGTCTTTTTAACACACTTTGCCCCTTTAGAATTTTGCTGTAATGTGGCCCTTTTTGTTTTTTGCCTTGGGTTTCTCTGCCCTCCACTTTTACTATTCTCCTTTCTATCTTTTGCTTCTGCCTCCATTTTATTTCCCTCTGTCTCCCTGCATAGGTTCCCATCCCCCTGCCATGTTAGTTTAACTCCTCCCCAACAGCACGAGCAAACACCCCCCCTAGGACACTAAAGCCTGGGTCAGTGCATTGCTCATGTTTCTACTGCAGACATTTACACCAAATATACCAATAAACAGTGAATTGTTGCCAATATCCAGGTGATATATTTTGAATTGGGGAAGTTGTGTAACTTCCACAAAATGGTTAGCATATACTAAATATTCAAGTGTATACAGATGAAAGAAAAAAAAACACATCTATCTTCTGCTACAGCATCTATGAAACTATTTTCATATCATAAATGATCTGAGATACTCTTCTATTGTTCATTTAGCATAAAGTCCTAAAAGCCCTTGCAAAACTAAAACCAATGGAGTTATATCTAACACAAAGGACAATGGCTGTTGGAGACCAATCATCATAGCCCCAAGATATTAATGCAAGGGAGTTCCTTGGAACCAACCACCTTTAACACCTTCACCAATAACCTTCCCTATGTTGTAAGGGCAAGAGTAGGGCTGGTCACTGATGATTCCTCAGTGTTCAGCTCCATTCACAACTCCTCCAATAATGAAGCACCCCATGCCAGCCTGTAGCAGGAGCTAGATAACACTCAGGCTTGGGTTTTTCCTGCTTGAAGCAGACACATGCAGGATGTTTCTTCCAATCAACATGGCATACAAGCCACCTTTTGCTTTTCTGTTTGTAGTTTTATATTTGATTGACAGTTCTATAGTCCGAAACTGATAGAATCTGGAGAGAAACCTGGAAAGTAAGCTTTCCTTAATTCTAAAGATCAGTTCAGTTCCTGTAGTTCTATCAAATGTACAGGTCACTGCAAGCTCTTAAGTAAAAGCACGTCGACAAATCTTTATTTTGCTTTGGAAAAAAAAACTTTTAAAGTAATGAGGACAGTTAAAGACTGTGCTATTATTTTTTAAATTAGCTTTTGTATGATTTGTAACCAGATTTGTAGTTTTTAGCCTGAGCTAAATGGTCTAGCTGAATTATTTTTTCCATCAGTTTAGAGACGTTCGGAGCACATAGTGAGTAGGTCATATTATTTGCAGGGCATACCTTTACCTGCTAGTGCCGCAAAAGTGCCACAGTTACGTTAATTGCATTTTCTTTGAATTAATCTCAATTATTAACTATTACAGTATATAAAAAGATCATTGTTGATTTTACATGAAGAAAAGAAAAAGAATAAACTTGCATTTTCATTACACCCTACACATCCTCAGGACATCAAAATGCTTCAATCAAGTACTTTTAAAGTGTAGTCACTGTTAAGTTGCAGCAGCTAATTTGTGCACAGCAAAGTCCCATAAACAACAATGAAATAAATGGTTAGTTAACCTATTTTGATGGTGTTATTTGAGGGATAAATGCTAGCCAGGATACCATGGAGAAGTTCCCTGTTCTTCCTTGAATACTGCCATGGGATCTTTTACATTATTGGGACAAGATAAATCTTCATTTAGAAAGACAGATTAATCAAGGAGAGTCAGCATTGATATGTTAAAGGAAGGTCGTGTCTCATTAACTTGATCGAATTTTTAAGATGAGGTAACAAGGAGGGTCGATGAGGGCAAAGCTTCGATGTAGAGTTTATGGATTTTAGCAAGGCTTTTGATAAGGTCCCACATGGCAGACTGGTCATGAAAATAAAATTTGATTGGCATCCAAGGCAAAGCATCAAGTTGGATCCAAAATTGGCTTAGAGGCAGGAAGCAAAGGTTAGCGGTTGATGGGTGCTTTTGTGACTGGATGGCTGTGGGGTTCCGCAGGGCTCAGTGATGGGTCCCTTACTTTTGTGGTATATATTAATGACTTGGACTTAAATGTTGGGGCTATGATTAAGAAGTTTGCAGATGAAACTAAAATAGGCTGTGTAGTTGATAATGAAGAAGAAAGCTGAAGACTGCAGGAAGATATCAAGGTACTGGTCAGGTGGGCAGAACAGTGGCAAATGGAATTCAATCCAACTAAGTGTGAGGTAATGCATCTGGGGAGGTCTAACAAGGCAAGGGAATACACATTAAATGGTACGACACTGAAAAGTGTAGAGGAACAAAGGTACCTTGGAGTGCATGTCTACAGATCCCTGAAGATAGCAGGCCAGGTAGATAAGGTGGTTAAGAAGGCATATGGAATACTTGCCTTTATTAGTCGAGGCATGGAATACAAGAGCAAGGAAGTTATGCTTGAACTGTATAAAACACAGGTTAAGCCACAGCTGGAGTACTGCGTGCAGTTCTGGTCATCACATTACAGGAAAGATGTGATTGCACTGGAAAGGATGCAAAGAAGATTTACAAGAATGTTGCCTGGACTGGAGAATTTTGGCTATGTGGAAAGACTGGAGATGCTGGGTCTGTTTTCTTTGGAACAGAGGAGGCTAAAAGGAGACCTGATTGAGGTGTATAAAATTATGAGGAAGTCTGGATAGAGTGGAAAGGAAGAACCTTGGCAGAGGGGTCAACAACCAGCGGGCATAGACTTAAAGTAATTGGGGGGAGGTTTACAGGGGATATGAGGGGAAATTTCTTCACCCAGAGGATGGTGGAGGTCTGGAAGGATGGTAGAGGCAGAAACCCTCACCATATTTAAAAAATACTTGGATGTTCACTTGAAATGCCGTAACTTACAGGGCTACGGACCAAGAGCTGGAAAGTGGGATTAGGCTGGGTAGCTCTTTGTCGGTCGGCGCAGACACAATGGGCCAAAATGGCCTCCTTCCGTGCTGTAAATTTCTTTGATTCTATGATCCACTTGAACAAGCAGATGGGACCTCAGTTTAATGTCTCATCTGAAAGACAGCATCTCTGACAATGTAGCACTTTCTCCATACTGTACTGAAGGCAGGAATTTTGCCAACTTGGGTGGGTCCGGTGCAGGTGGTCGGCATGGGGTGACAAGACTCCGCTGCTGAAAATTACTTTCCCTTAATAGGGCCTATTACACCCACCCTGCACGTTTCCTGGCCCAATTAAATGATACGGGTCTGGTGATGTTCTCCACGACGGGTATTTAGCTGGGATCTTTAAAGGGGCCATGGCCACATTGGATTTAAATGTCAATGTAACATAGCATTGGAGTGCTGCAAACACTGACAATGACCGCACAGAGGCAGAGGGCTGCACCCAGGTTCTCCCAAGACTCCCTCTTTATACTTATGGAGGGAGTCAGAGCACGCAGAGAGGTCCTCTTCACTTCCAATGGGCAGAGGAGATCTCCTCAGGATACCAAACAGCCTGGTTGGAGATTGAAGAGGTAACTAGCAGAGATGTGGTCAGGAGAACCTGGGTGCAGTGCCACAAACATTTCAATGATCTCATTAGATCAGGAAACGGGAGTACAAAGCCACACTCAACCTCATCCTGCTGTGCCCCTCATCATATCCCCAACACTCTGCCTTCACGACACTACCACATCCTTACTCACACCAACATATCTTGCACGTCCACCCATCCCCCCCTCTCTCTAAATTATCACATCCCTATCTCACTAGCCACCCCTCACACTCACCCTCATCCTAGTGCAATTATACCAACTAACAACACACAAGGCCACTTGGGTGTTTAATCCAATGTTAAGTAAAGTTTCCGTTAATGTGTTGTCAAATATAAAACCTTTATTTTCAACACTTTCCAGTCTGATTTTTGGTGCACCTTTGGAAGTGGCTTAGTGAGTTGCAGTGAATGGTGAGACATAATGGTACCTCCAGCAATGGTGGTGAGTGTGAAAGGAATGGCTTGGTCATTGTAGGGATGCTTTATGGTATTGCTGTGGGGTGGTGCCAACCTGGTGCATCATGTGGCAGACATATAGGTGTACAGTGTCAAGTGAAGTAAATGATGAGGCCATCCCTAACCTCCCGGGCGGCAAGGTGCTCAGGTGCTGATGCCCTCTGTCCTGTGCAGCATCAAGTGGTTGCAGAGAAGGTTGGTGGTGTTCTTGTCAGGGAAAGTCATGTTTAACAAATTTGCTGGAATTCTTTAAGGATGTAATAAACAAGGTGAATAAAGGAGAACCAGTGGATGTGGTATATTTGGATTTCCAGAAAGTATTTGGCAAGGTGCCACATAAAAGGTTACTGCACAAGATAAAGATTCACAGAGTTGGGGGTAATATATTCGCATGGATAGAGGATTGGCTAACTGAAAACAGAGTCGGAATAAATGGTTCATTCTCGGGTTGGCAATCAGTAACTAGTGGAGTGCCACAGGGATCAGTGCTGGGACCCCAACTATTTACAATCTATAATAACAACTTGGATGAAGGGACTGAGTGTAACGTAGCCAAGTTTGCTGACGATACAAAGATGGGAGGAAAAGCAATGTGTGAGGAGGACACAAAAAACCTGCAAAAGGACATAGACAGGCAAAAATTTGGCAGATAGAGTATAATGTTGGAAAGTGTGAGATTATGCACTTTGGCAGAAAAAGAAATTGAAGAGCAAGTTATTATTTAAATGGAGAAAAATTGCAAAGTGCCGCAGTACAGGGGGACCTGGTGCATGAAACACACAAGGTTAGTACGCAGGTACAGCAAGTGATCAGGAAGGCCAATGGTATCTTGGCCTTTATTGCAAAGGGGATGGAGTATAAAAGCAGTTATATAGGATACTGGTGAGGCCATACCTGGAACACTGCGTGCAGTTTTGGTTTCCATATTTAAGAAAGGATATACTTGCTTTGGAGGCAGTTCAGAGAAGGTTCACTCGGTTGATTCCGGAGATGAGGGGGTTGACTTATGAGGAAAGGTTGAGGAGGATGGGCCTCTACTCATTGGAATTCAGAAGAATGAGAGCTGATCTTATCGAAACGTATTAAGCTTATGAGGGGGCTTGACAAGGTGGATGCAGAGAGGATGTTTCCACTGATAGGGGAGACTAGAACTAGGGGGCATAATAAGGGGCTGCCCATTTAAAACTGAGGAGGAGAAATTTCTTCTGAGGGTTGTAAATCTATGGAATTCGCTGCCTCAGAGAGCTGTGGAAGCTGGGTCATTGAATAAATTTAAGACCGAGATAGAGACAGTTTCTTAATCGTATTAAATGGCGGAGCAGGCTCGAGGGGCCGTATGGCCTACTCCTGCTCCTATTTCATATGTTCTTGCTGGTGCACCTTTTGCTGCTGGTGATGGGGCTCATTGTGGTCAGATTTTGAGGACCAAGGTGAGACAGTATAAACAGCCTCCATGCTGATGGAATCGATGGCAGGTGAAGTAGAGATGACAGAAGCAATCTGTCAATGGTGAGGGAGGTTCTTCCAATGAGGTGACACCGGATGGAGACTTTGCTGGAAAGGCCTGCAGAATCTGTGCTGGGAATGCAGTGAGCAACAGCTTCTGATGAGGGAAGTGATCATCTGTCAGGTGGAAGCTTTTCTAGTACATTTGATGCTTTCAACTAATCAGCTGGAGCAGTAGCCACTGAACTTCCGCCTCAGGTTGACAGATACAGTTCCTGAGCAGTGTGGCCATGCAGTTAAATTTAAAAGGTGAGGTTAAAACCACTCTTAAGGGTCTGATTACTAGCTACTAATTTAAAGTGAGTCGCCCGCCTTTGCTGGTCGGGTCAGGCCCGCGCTGACCGACCCGCCTGGGAGAAAGGTGCGTGGGAGTGGATGACAGCGGGATCCCGACCCGCTCCCAAAAATAACAAATTTCCCACTCGACCTGCCTCCAATTGCACTCACTACCACCCCAGAAAATTCCAGCCGAATTGTCAGACTAGATATGAGCTTAAGTGATCTTTTATCAATAAAAATAAATGTAATTTGTTCTTTTGCTAAATGTTGCAAATTACATAAGAATATAGAAAACTCCAAAATATTTTTTAGCTCTGAATAAAGTGAAGAATTACAAACGTAAGTATTAAATGATTAGCAGAGAACACATACCTAACAGAAACTGTTCCATTGGCTCACTATGAGTCATCTTTAGAACGGTCTGACCCGAGTAGGTAGCAAGGGTGGGATCTGCACCATATGACAGTAGAACATGGACAACATCCAGGTTATCGTTCACAACAGCATCATGAATAGGTCTAAAGCAGTAACATAAAAAAATGTGATAAGTTGCATTTAAAACCAAGTTATCATGCCCACTTTAGCTAGAATATTTAACAACTGGATAAAATTCAATAATTACTACTATTCCAATTAATGCCGAATTAGAGAAAGCTTTCTGTTGTGCAAATATACATTCACTGGGAAGTGAGCTAAACATATCCAAACTGATTTTGCAAAAGATCCTTACAGCCAAGAGATTTATCACCACATTGGTCTGGGCTAGATTTAAATCTAGGCCCAGTTTAAACCAACTTTGGGTTCCATGCTGACTGCCCATCTCCAAAAATTATGTTAGAAGCTTGGAAATTGCACTTCTATCTTGTAACATAGTTTCCAGGGTCGGGCATCTGCGGAGTGACCTTCAGGTTGGTTTAATGTCTCATGCCTGCTGTTCCCAATGGTAGTCACTCCAGGTAATTGACGTTATTGGAGTGAACTAGCAGCGTGGAAAACTCAAGGATCTCCACTTCAGTGATAAATGTAATATCTTTTCCTTAAAAACAAATTTAAGGTGTCTATCATTTTCTCATATAAAAAGGGGCAACATTTTGAAAATAAATAATTCCCCAAGACTTTTCTTCCCCTTTAATACATTATTACCAAATAATAAACCAAAACTAATAATCCAATATTAAGTAGATGATATTGTGAAGTAGAGATTACACTCAAGGTTGCAAGTAAGGAACGGTCACATTTTGGGATTTTTGAGCATTTTTCCATGGGAAGGATTTTGATAAACTTTATATTAAACATAATGATCTAGAAATTCATTCACGCAGCGCCCGTATTTGGGCACTAGATGGCATCCTAAGCCTCCAATATGGTGGGCAGAAATGGCACACTCTTCAGGAGCCGGTAGTGCACATATTGGTATAAGCAAAAAAAGCAACGTCCAGGGGCCTAATGCTTGGTTTGACCAGAGGCAGCCGATCACCGCTGTTACATATCCCCTAATGCCAGCTTCTGCCCTCTTCCCTCCCTGATCCCAGTCTCTGCCTCTCCAATCACCGCTGACCACTATCATCTCTCTACCCCCCCCCCCCCCCCCCCCATTCCCTTCCCGACCCAATCGCCTACACTCCTGGCCAGAGTGCCATCCTTCCCAGTTGTCCCGCCACCTCCCCAAACACCTACCCGATGGCTGACTCTGCCATCACAGTGGCCCAATCTTTCATTTCTCTATGCTGGCGAGCTGCCTGGGAATGCCTATTAGGTGTCCTCAGCTCACCGGCTCGATGATAATGAAGCCCAATGCCCAATATCCGATGCATCCATTCAGGTGCAAGGATCATTCCCTGTGCCACCTCCCCACCCCACATGTGCCCAAAAATAGGCACGTTCCAATTTCCAGGCCATTATCTTTAAATTAACATTAGTTCTCAAGGGATTAATATTACCACAGTAGCTAGAGGATGGGATGAAGAGGGAAGGGATGCGTATTAGAGCTCAACAGACCAGTTTGTGGAATGTTGATGCTACATATCGCTTCGAATTTAGACAGACAGGTCCCAATTTCCCCAACCGTGGCAACTAGCATTGGTAGCATGTGGGGATGGTACTTCTGGATCCAGCCTGCCCTCTCAAAAATCTTCCCTCCCGCCCTGCGAGATTCCCGGCCAATTAATAGGAAGCGGGTTTGATGACATAATTTGATGATGCGTCATCAGCCAGTTTCCTTAAAAGGGACCATGACCAACTTATTTTGACAGTTATATATCAGTGTTTTGCAGCATTGCTGCAAACACTGACAAGCACTGATTGCGGATAAGTTGTTGTTGGTGATGCTGGTGTGTTTAGTGTTGTTGGGGCTGATCATGGTGGGATTCTGAGGACCAAAGTGACATTTTTTCAAGAGCACCGATGCTGCTGGAATAAATGACAGCTGAAGTTGAGATGACAGAAGCGATCTGTCAATGGTGAGAGAGACTGCTGCAAGGAGGTGACAGTGGATAGAGAGTTCACTGCAAATTCTTCCAAGCTGTATACAGCTCAAAAGTGCCTTCCAAATCCTGAAGGCTTGAGCTTCTGAGATTGGAAAGTGAACAGCGGTGAAATGGTAGCTTTTATATCACTTCTGCAGCTGTCAACTAGTCAAAACAATGGAGAGTCACTGAGCATCTAACACACTTACCTAACGTGAAATCCGAGGGACAGCAAACTCGTTAAAAACTTGGTAAAATGGTAAGTGCCTGGTAAAATTCATTTAAGTTACCTTTTAAAGTGCCTCTTAACGATCTTAACTGGCTGGCCCATCACTTGGTGCCGGATCTGCGATACACAGGCAGACTTGACACTTGAGAAACTGGCAAGTAGGTGGGTTCAGAGCGGACTTCCGACCCGCTGTCAATCAGGGCCATTCTGACAGCAGGCCCGCCTCCAAACTCGCACTCACACGTCTGGGAAGATTCTAGCCTAAGTGTCAACTGACTAATCCCAGACTCATTACGTCAAGATAGTCTCATTCATTTTGAAAATAGCAGGAGATGGTTTCTAGGGATCCACTCAAAGGATGGGGGTGTAGCCAGTTTATTTGGCAGCCTTACTGGCCAATCCTTGGATGGGGAGGGTCAGATGTCAGCTGCTAATTTCATGTCCAGAATGAAGGGGGGTGGGCCCACAGACTGCATGATCAGTCGGGTGGGATGGTCTGCTGAGAGAAAAGCAGAAAGGCATAGGCAATTTATTGCACGACTAGTACAGGCCAAGCCCATGTACACCTTGGGCTGTTTCAAAGTTAAATTAACCAAAAGCAAGTATGAGTCAACCTTCTAACCCAGGGTAAGGCAATGCGATTTATTAATTTTCTTATTCACGAGGAAGAGTCTGATGTTAAGCAAGGCATGTTTTGATTAAAACTGTTACTATGTACATTCACTAGCTGGCTGTAAAATAAAGCAGCTCAACAATCTGTATCTAGTCTTGTTTTATTTAAATGTTTTCAGTCCACCTATTGAGAAAGAATGCATGTGAAAGACACAGTATCAGTTCAGATCATACAGGAACACTATTGTTACATACTGCATTATGCTTTTATAGGATTAGATGTTGAGCAGTAAGGGCACCCATCTGAAAGAAAGACATCGGGGCCGTTTACAAGCATGACCAACACTGATGAATCCAAGATTATCTGAGGCAAACCCAAAATGTGTAACTGACAGATTTGCTGGGAAAGAACAGAGTAAGGTTTATTCTGCATCTAAACTTGCTATATCTGAGCTGTAATTGCTTCATGCCAACATTGGGAAACTCTTCCATTCTCTAGCACTAATGTTCCCACTGTAATGAGCACAAAATTCACAACAGCAAAAATTAGTCCATCATTCTTACCTGGTGCCATCCTGTGCACTGCAATTTACATCTGCTCCATGCTCCAGGAGCCGTGTGACGATGTCAAGCCAGCCACGTGCGCAGGCTTCGTGCAACGCTGTGTAGCCTGCATTATCCTGGTGATTGATGTCACACACTTCATTCTCCAAACAGTAGATAACTACATCCTACACAAGAGATCAGATATGCCGCATTTATCATTTTTTTTAGAAAAAAATCCAAATTGATAAGCAGAATAAACCCTGACCATTGCTTTTGCATCATTGGAAGCCAGATATAGATTTGAATCACACTGATCAATTAATTATTTGTTTAAAATTTCTCTCCTCTCCTGAACATGTTCAGTTATTTTGATGGGTTCGGTACACAGATACTGGCTATATTTTAGTACATGACTCAATTGGCTATTCTTTTATACGTAAGCCTAGGCTGAGCCTTGGCTCAGTGGTTACTCCAGAGATTGGAGTATATTACCTAGGCTGATATACTCTCTGAGGGACCAGTGCAGTGCTGAAGGTGCCATTTTTTTGGATGAAATGCTAAACTCAGGCCCAGTTTGTCCTCTCAGATGGAGGTAAAAGATAGTGACATTCTCCTGCTGTCATAGCCAACATTTATCCCTCAACCAATACTACCGCTAAAACTAATTATTCAGTCATTTAATCCCGCTACTTATTGTGGGGTGTTGATGTGTGGAAAATATAAGAGTGACTATATTTCATTAGTACTTCATTGACTGTGATGCACTCTGGGATATCGTGAGGTCCTGAAAGGTGTTATATAAATGCAAGTTATTTGTTTCGAGACAGAGAGAGTACTGACTGTCTCTTTAATTGTGAACAGCATTACAGCTAAATCTAATCCTTTTCTCATCTGATGTCCATAAACACTTTTTCCAGCAGGGATCGCTAGACAGTGATGAGGGAAGGGAATGGGTTTACTTCCCCTGGACCCTAAGGTACTGAGGCAAATTATAGCACCCTGACCACTGCTGGTTAAATCAGCTAGCTTTGCACAGAGAGGTATTGAACCTTGATGTTCTGGTCTGTATGGTGCTGGCTTTATCCACTGCTCCATTGGAAAAATTTGCATATAATAGTTTTTACAGTTCGTCAATCTATTATTTCCTGTGTAATATGAGCTTGTCAATTGGTGGATGACATACAGGGAACTTTGGTAACAACAAACACTCAGAAATTGTACTGCACAAATTCATACAATTCTTCTCTGTACTTCCAGTGACCAAACTTATCATATGACAACAAGTCGACCCTTTTTACTGCTTACCCACCTTCTCGCTATATACCTCTATCCCGTCTCTCTTCAAAACATCTTGTTGTTTCTTGAGCCTATTTATACCTGCCCATTTCCATGTGTCCTTACCTGGTAATTTGATTTCACAACACTAATTGCTTAATTAGAATAATTTTTTTTCGACATAATTTTCATTTTGCTTAAGTTCCACTTCAGAAATGTTTCCATACTTGAATAAAATGACCAAGTAACTAATTCCAGACCATTTCTTATTTATAGCCAAGCTGCTTAATAGCAGCTTCACTGCAGATAGTTTTAATTCTTTCATCCATCTTTTGCCAATTAGTTAGTCATGGGACAGCTTGTTCTACCAGAGGAAAACAACTTCTTTCAAACATTCAGCAGATAGAAAATCTATAAAATCATGGATAATAAATTCCTAAAAGAAACTATGTAAGATATAATTAATTTGGAAGTGCAAAATGCCAGGAATTTAAATTTGTACAGTAGAAATTCCAGATTACAAAACATGGGCCAGTTGAAGATCCAAAATAGTGTTGGAAATGTTTCTGTGTATCACAATTAAAATTCTGGTGGAAAGTTGAAAAATGTGATATTCCCAATAAAGCACAAGAACATTACTTTACAAGCACGGCATATTAGAATCATAGAATAGTACAGCATAGACGGAACCCATTTGGCCCATCGAGTCTGCGCCAGCTCTATCGAAGAGCAATCCAATTAGTCCCATTCCCCCGCTCTTTCCCCATATCACTGACATTTTTTCTCCGTCAAGTATTTACCCAATTCCACCTTTGAAGGCTACTATTGAATTTGCCTCCTCCACCCTATCAAGCAGTGCATTCCAAATCTTAACCACTCGTTTTGTCTAAAGGATATTAGTGAACCAGATGGATCTTTACAATCCGGTAGGTTCCTGGCCATCATTACTGATACTAGCTTTTTTAATTAACAGATTTATTAAATTAATTGAATTTAAATTTCACAACTGCCGTGTTTGGATTAGAACTCATGTCTCAGGATCACTAGTCCAGGCCTCTGGATTATTAGTCCAGTAACATAACCACTATGCTACCGTTTCCAAGAGTGCATTATTATTAATACGGGATGAGGTCCGACAAATCGAATTTAGGAAGCTAGGAGCGAAATTAAAAAGTAAGACCTCAAAAGTAGTAATCTCAGGATTGCTACCAGTGCCACGTGCTAGCCAGAGTAGGAATCGCAGGATAGCTCAGATGAATACGTGGCTTGAGGAATGGTGCAGAAGGGAGGGATTCAAATTCCTGACACATTGGAACCGGTTCTGGGGGAGATGGGACCAGTACAAACCGGACGGTCTGTACCTGGGCAGGACCGGAACCAATGTCCTCGGGGGAGTGTTTGCTAGTGCTGTTGGGGAGGGGTTAAACTAATATGGCAGGGGGGATGGGAACCTATGCAGGGAGCCAGAGGGAAGTAGAATGGGGGCAGAAGCAAAAGATAGAAAGAAGAAAAGTAAAAGTGGAGGGCAGAGAAACCAAAGGCAAAAATCAAAAAGGGCCACATTATAGCAAGGTTCTAAAGGGGCAAAGTGTGTTAAAAAGACAAGCCTGAAGGCTCTGTGCCTCAATGCGAGGAGTATTCGTAATAAGATGAACGAATTAACTGCACAGGCAACAATGAATGAATATGATATAATTGGCATCACGGAGACATGGTTCCAAGGTGACCAAGGCTGGGAACTCAACATCCAGGGTATTCAACATTCAGGAAGGATAGCCAGAAAGGAAAAGGAGATGGGGTAGCGTTGCTAGTTAAAGAGGAAATTAACGCAATAGTAAGGAAGGACATTAGCGTGGATGATGTGGAATCTGTATGGGTGGAACTGCGGAGTACCAAAGGGCAGTAAACGCTAGTGGGAATTGTGTACAGACCAACAAACAGTCGTAGTGAGGTTGGGGACAGCATCAAACAAGAAATTAGGGATGTGTGCAATAAAGGTACAGTAGTTATCATGTACAGACTTTAATCTACATATAGATTGGGCTAATCAAACTGGTACCAATATGATGGAGGAGGATTTCCTGGAGTGTATTAGGGATGGTTTTCTAGACCAATATGTCGAGGAACCAACTAGAGGGCTGGCCATCCTAGACTGGGTGATGTGTAATGAGAAAGGACTAATTAGCAATCTTATTTTGTGAGGCCCCTTGGGGAAGAGTGACCATAATATGGTAGAATTATTTATTAAGATGGAGAGTGACACAGTTAATTCAGAAACTAGGGTCCTGAACTTAAGGAAAGGTAACTTTGATGGTACGAGACGTGAATTGGCTAGAATAGACTGGCAAATGATACTTAAAGGGTTGATGGTGGATAGGCAATGGCAAACATTTAAAGAACACATGGATGAACTTCAACAATTGTACATCCCTGTCTGGAGTAAAAATAAAACGGGGAAGGTGGCTCAACCGTGGCTAACAAGGGAAATTAAGGATAGTGTTAAGTCCAAGGAAGAAGGCATATAAATTGGGCAGAAAAAGTAGCAAACTTGAGGACTGGGAGACATTTAGAATTCAGCAGAGGAAGACAAAGGATTTAATTAGGAGGGGGAAAAGAGAGTATGAGAGGAAGCTTGCCGGGAACATAAAAACAGACTGCAAAAGCTTCTATAGATATGTGAAGAGAAAAAGATTAGTGAAGACAAACGTAGGTCCCTTGCAGTCAGATTCAGGTGAATTTATAATGGGGAACAAAGAAATGGCAGACCAGTTGAACAAATACTTTGTTTCTGTCTTCACGAAGGAAGACACAAATAACCTTCCGGAAATATTAGGGGACCGAGGATCTGGTGAGAAGGAGGAAGTGAAGGAAATCCTTATTGGGCATTAAATTGTGTTAGGGAAATTGATGGGATTGAAGGCCGATAAATCCCCAGGGCCTGATAGTCTGCATCCCAAAGTACTTAAGGATGTGGCCCTAGAAATAGTGGATGCATTGGTGATCATTTTCCAACAGTCTTATCGACTCTAGATCAGTTCCTATGGACTGGAGGGTAGCTAATGTAACACCACTTTTTAAAAAAGGAGGGAGTGAGAAAACGGGTAATTATAGACCGGTTAGCCTGACATCAGTAGTGGGGAAAATGTTGGAATCAATTATTAAGGATGAAATAGCACATTTGGAAAGCAGTGATAGGATCGGTCCAAGTCAGCATGGATTTATGAAAGGAAAATCATGCTTGACAAATCTTCTGGAATTTTTTGGGGGTAATGTACTGACGTGGATAGAGAACTGGTTGGCAGACAGGAAGCAGCGAGTCGGGATAAACGGGTCCTTTTCAGAATGGCAGGCAGTGACTAGTGGGGTGCCCAGGGCTCAGTGCTGGGACTCCAGCTATTTACAATATATATTAATGATTTAGATAAAGGAAATTGAGTGTAATATCTCCAAGATTGCAGATGACACTAAGCTGGGTGGCGGTGTGAGCTGTGAGGAGGACACTAAACGGCTGCAGGGTGACTTGGACAGGCTAGGTGAGTGGGCAAATGCATGGCAGATGCAGAATAATATGGATAAATGTGAGGTTATCCACTTTGGGGGCAAGAAGGCAGAATATTATCTGAATGGCGGCAGATTAGGAAAAAGGGAGGTGCAACGAGACCTGGGTGTCATGGTACGTCAGTCATTGAAAGTTGGCATGCAGGTACAGCAGGCGGTGAAGAAGGCAAATGGTATGTTGGCCTTCATATCTAGGGGATTTGAGTATAGGAGCAGGGAGGTCTTACTGCAGTTGTACAGGGCCTTGGTGAGACCTCACCTGGAATATTGTGTTCAGTTTTGGTCTCCTAATCTGAGGAAGGACGTTCTTGCTATTGAGGGAGTGCAGCAAAGGTTCACCAGACTGATTTCCGGGATGGCAGGACTGACATATGAGGAGAGACTGGATCAACTGGGCCTGTACTCACTGGAGTTCAGAATGATGAGAGGGTATCTCATAGAAACGTATAAAATTCTGACAGGACTGGACAGGTTAGATGCAGGAAGAATGTTCCCAATGTTGGGGAAGTCCAGAACCAGAGGACATAGTCTAAGGATAAGGGGTAGGCCACTTAGGACTGAGATGGAGAAACTTCTTCACTCAGAGAGTTGTTAACCTGTGGAATTCCCTACCGCAGAGAGTTGTTGATGCCAGTTCATTGGATATATTCAAGAGGGAGTTAGATATGGCCCTTACGGCTAAAGGGATCAAGGGGTATGGAAAGAAAGCAGGAAAGGGGTACTGAGGGAATGATCAGTCATGATCTTATTAAATGGTGGTGCAGGCTCGAAGAGCCTAATAGCCTACTCCTGCACCTATTTTCTATGTTTCTGTGTAAATATTGCAGCGAGCATAGAGTCACTGGTCAGTGATTTGAACATGGGACCCACATATCAATCTTTGAAAGGTACCATATAAATGAAAGATTTTTTTCCTCTTCTTCAAGGCATGATGCATTACGTGAGAGATTATCATGAATAAGGCCTTTAAAATAGATTGAGTCCTGTGATTCTCCATCCGCTGACTAATTCAGCTGTTTTAAAAGTAAGTCATGCCTCTCAACCGTTCGTTTTTAATCATGATAACCTGATATTAAACAACATAGCTGAGAAGAGGCAGCAGTGCACAACACTCTCAAGCCAACAAAACTTTTCCAGTTCTACAAAAACCATGTTGCTGCCCAAGAGGTAATTTTGAGTTTTCGGCCTTTTTAACACATTTCACAAGAGTGTTTTGGAATACACAAGGAAAAAGTTAAATTGCAAAGAAGGAAATTCCGAATTAGAATCCACTCCCCATTCTAGATTTTCTGTATATTTTTATGTATTAAAAAATCATAAACTTTGCTGAAGAACACTAACATAATTCTTACTGACTTATAATTGATCTAACCTAAGGTTTAAGCCAAGCATTACTGAAATATTTACAAATGCAATAGTGATCCCCTGTGGTAGTACTTGGGTACTGCAACAACAGTTAAAACAAATTCACCAAGATGCTTCAGTGGAAATGACATTGGCCTGTAATTTGCGGTCAGTGGCGAAGCAAAGGCATTCGCTGCTGGCCCCGAAGTAAGCTTTCCACAAAGATCTCGCGATCTCAGTTGCGAGAAGTTCAGCTTTTCTGACGTGTAAGTTAATGGGGAATCCCTAACGTGTGCTGCGGTGACGTCAACAAGCTAGCTAAGCAGCCAATCACAATGCAGAATTTTCACAGACCGAGAACCAGGAAGTGAGTAAGCTCAAATAAAAATAGAAAATGCTGGAAATATTCAGGTGGTCAGGCAGCATCTGTGGAGAGAGAAACAGAGTTAACGTTTCAGGTCTGTGACACTTCGTCAGAACTAGAAAAAGTTATAGAGATGTAACAGATTTTAACCAGGTGCAGAGACAGGGAACGGGAGGGGGGAGAAAAGAACAAAAGGTACGGTCTGTGATAGAGTGGAATGCGGGAGTGATTAAATGCTGCAAACGGGGGCATGGCAGAATCATCAACAGCTGCCGTCTGAAAACATGGGGGCAGAGATTATGGTCTGAAATTGTTGAACTCGATGTTGAGTCAGATTAATAAATTGAAACAGATCAAGTACTATGTTATTACAGATTTTACCTCATAGCCTAATCGTGCTGCCTTCTGCAGCAGTGTTTCACCAGCATTCTTATTTACTATTAGCTTTCGTGTTTCAGATTGCGACTGTTGCCCTGTGGATGTCTCTGCTTGAGCAGATGGTGACCGTGACACTGTTGCATGTTTAACAGGAGTAACTGAGGATGTCCGCTTTTTCCAGCGGGCTGAATTATCACGTTGCTTCTTTGGTGATGGGCTCCAATCAGAATCCAGCATTAGTGCTGAGCGCTTTCGGGAGCGGTTTTGCCTTACTTTAATCTATTACAAAACAAATATTTAATAGATCAATCAATGGGACAAAGACATACCGTAACATTATCAGACAACTCACTTCAATGAGTTCCTTTTCATAGTATATTTAACATGTGGAACTTGTATACCTCATGCAATAGATGCAGGCAGCTATAACTAGCATCTGATCACATTAAATTGCTTCATTTATTAGAGACTTTATCTAGCTTACAATAAAAAAAATGGTGCAATTAAAATAGGCAAAATGACATATGAACATGCTTAACATTTGTACACTAATATTGCCCAGCATTATTATAGTTTCAAATCTCAAAGTTTGTATTTGTTTATTCATAACACATCAATAACAAAATAGTTAAGATCACAATTCTATTCTTCAGTTCAAATAATTTGAAACGCTCATCCATGCTTTTATCACCCCGGACTAAACAATTTCTAATGCTCTCCTGGCTGGCCTCCCATCCTCGATAAACTTCAGCTCATCTATAACTCTGCTGCCATATCCTATCTCACATCAAGTTCCCTGTGTCCTCACTGTCATGCATTGGCTCCACTTCCCCCAATGTCTCAAAATTAAAATGATCATCCTAGTGTTTAAGGGCCCGAACTTGGTCACAGCCAAGGTCCACCCAAAGGACCACCGAGAGATCTGGCGGTACTTTGGCCGGGAGATTTCTCAAAGATCTGAAAAGACCGCCTGCCGGAAATAGAACGATTTACACCATGAATCTGGACGGCAGCGGGCAGGAGCTCCCAATCTCAGCGGCAAAGGAAATCCTCGGCAAAGTACTGCCGAGGATGGAGTCGGGCCCAGGGCGATGGGGGAGACACACATAAAAACAAAGTTACACAAAAAAAAAACTGGAAAACCTTCAGGGAACCCCATCCACCAGAATCGCTGTAAAAAAAAAATAAAAGTTTACTTACCTTTTTTTGCAGGTCTTCATAATTATTGTAGGGGTTAGACCGGCCTCCACACAGAGATCCTGCCCCCTGCTGCCGCTGACTCCCGCCCGAACCAAACTGGCAGCTCGGCGGGCGGGTGGACACTTACAGTGGCAGTCGGCAGTGAGTGCACCAAGTTCGGGGCCATAATCCCAACATGGCCTTGCCCCATCCCATCTCTGTATCATCATCCAGACCTACAATCCCCCTGAACTCTCCATTCTCTGACTGGCCTCGTGTGCACTGCCCTTCACCCAGCATTGGCAGCGTCTGCTTTCAGTCACCTAGGCACCTCGCTCTGGAATTCCTTTCCTTAGCCCATCCACCACTCTCTTCTCCTTTCAGACACTCCTTAAAACTCACATCTTTGACCAAGCTTTTTAGTATGCCTTCCTAATATCTCATTTCTTGGCTCCATCCTTGGCTCCACCTGTGAAGCACCTCGAAAGGTTTTTCTACTTTACATGCACTGTACAATGTAACTTGTTGTCATAAATTGCTTACCTTGCGTTTTCCTTGGTTGTTTGCATCTTCTTCCGATGACTGGGGCCCACTAATGTGCTTTGTCTTACATTTACGTTTTCCTGATGGTTTTTCTGACTGGTACCGAGTTGGAGATTCTTGTGTGTGGCTCAAATCGAAAGCCCCTGGGTTGCAAGACTCTTTGCGTTTCCGTAAACTTCCTGAAACAGGAGTGTTGTGTCTGACACTCAGATTCCAGTCAGTACTGGGCAATTTGCCTGAAGGAGCTAGTCTCTTTTGTGGTGAAATGGGAGGTGTCCATGTGCCTAAAAAGAAAACTGCAATATAGTTAACTTTGACTATACTCCAGCTCTGCTCCAGATCTGTAAGCTCCTATGCAATTGAATCCTAGCTCGAACCCAAAATGCCTCAGTTACAATCCATGCTTGGCATCAGTGCAGCATGATCTTTTGTAACACCAAATGTGTAGTATGATGGTCTAATAGATCAACTACAACATTCTTACTTGACCCAGGAGAAGCTTGCAGTTGGACCCCAACTGAGAAGCAATGCTGGCAATATACTGATCAAGTGAGCTGTCAGCACACTACACAGACCATCAAGTCATAAACGAATGTTTGAAATTGCCATATCCTCCTCCAGTTGTCTCTCCTCTTCTTCCTCCTCCTTCTCTTGAGAAAACAGGAGCAGTGCATCAGCACTTCAGCAAAGGAACCACTTGTCTAAGGCAACTCAGTCAAAGCCACAGAACCCCAAATTGCCCTCGCATCTACCAGTGCCTCAGCTAGAACCCTATGAAATTATGCTGCATGGAATGGTGTTGTGGCTGATAGGGACAGGTAGATGATTATTCAACAAAGTTATGTGCGAGTCAAGGCAGGTTTTCAATGGCTGAAGATATAATACAAAATATATTATTGAGGAAATCCTTCAAAGAGATTTTTCAAACAATACATTGTTCTTGTATGAGGAATTGTGTCAGTGATTTGATTTTAATTTGCTGCTATTTGGTGCCAAGAATCAACCTATGTAAGTGTTAGTTCTGGAGCTATAGAATTTGCTTTAGGAGGCACCAGACACAGTGGCTGGAATTTTCTCCAGGGATGTGGGTTGAGGCGGGGGGGGGCCTCCTAGGTGGGCGGGAAACCCGGCTTGATTTGCATGTGAGGCCTTGGATTCCTGTCCGCAGCCAGCCTGCTGATGCGGGGGGGGCGGGGGAGGAAGGAGAGGGAGGGAGGGAGGAGAAGATGAGGGCATTTAGCATTGAGGTTCGCTGGGGGGAGGGTCGGCGCCGGGCATTGTGGGAGAGGGGTCAGTGTCGGGAATCGCAGGGGGGATTGGGGAGGGCGGGAATCAAGGATCGGCGGGAGGCTGGGGGAGAAGAAAGGATTGGGGCTGGCCGCCAGAGGATTATGGCGGTCTTCAGCATCATCGGTGGGGTTGGGGGGGCAGGGGGAGGTGTCACGGTGGGGATCATAGCCTGTGATGGCAATTGGAGGCCGCGTGAGAGGGTTGACAATCGCGGGGAGGTGCGTTAGGGTAGGGTCTCTGGATCCAGGAGATAGGTATAAAACCACACTACCTGGATGCAGCAGTGCACACCTTGGTTTAACTGCTGTATTTCATGAATTGTGTGAAACCCATCCACATGCAGTTAAAAACAAAATGGAGGTGAAAAAAGGAGGCTTCAAGCCTCATTAAAAATTTTAATTGAGATTCTGCCCTCTGGGAGCGGGTTGGCTGTCCGCCTCCATCAAAACCGGAAGTGGATGGGTTGGAGGCGGGATCAGGTCAGGAATCCCATTTTTAACAAGTTAACCGCCCTCATGCTCCAAACCCACCCTTTTTTTTTTTAAAAAGGGAAAATTCCGGCCACAGGTTGACTGAATGCTACTTGGCAAATGGACAACGGTCTCTTACTCAATGTCATACTATAGAATTACAGAACCACACAACAAACCCAGAGGTTGGGCCAATGCTGGAAATGGATGCACATAGTTCAGAAGCTCCCAAATTTTCCCCAGTCAGAAAAGCTAATAAGTTATGCAGCTCAACTGCTGCATTTTGCATTAATGCTGCTGACACGCTCCCTGCCACATTCAGTGTTCTGTCTGACTTGGGAGCGGATGAGTGCTTAACTCCGAGGTCTCTCTATACTAAGAGGAAATTGAGCTTCAACATTTTTATTGCCAGGATCATTTCCCAGCAAAGGAACATCACATTAAACTCCGTATGTTGAGCTTTGAGCGGATGTCAGTTTGAAGAGTCGTTCATTAATAGAAGACAGTAAAAATAAAGATTGTGCGAATTGGTGACATTCCATATAGATTTAAAAACATACATTTCTAAAAGTTGTAAGGCATACAATGCTCAAGACACTGAACTTTACCTGTAGTAACTGCTTTCCGTGTTTGTATTCCCGCGCTATCTTGATTTTGCTCCCCTTCGTGAAAAAGTATTTCAGAATCCTCCTCACTCTGAAGCTTCTTCCGACTGCCTCTTGTTTGTGTCTTGATGGTAGAGTTTTGCTTATTACTATTTTTACAATTCCCATCAGTCTCTGCTATACAACTCAAGTCATGTGGTTCCAATCTATCCTGTTCACCCACTTCAGTAATCAAGTTGTCAGTCCTTTCCACCTCACTCTCTTCTTTGGTCTCTTTATCCTCCGTTGTAAACAGCTCCTGGATCCTTGAATTCTTTTCTTTTACATCATCTTCCACTTCCTCATGCATACGCTGACTTTCCTCCAATGTACTGTTCGTTTGATCACAGGTCACATGTACAGATGAGCCACAAAAACTTTCTGCAACACACAAATTTAAAAACTCCTTTATTTATAAAATCATTTTAATCATCCTGTGTTTCAGAGTATTATATGGCTGTAATCTGCAGGTGCTTATGTCCAAATCATTTCCCTGTAACTTTGCACCAATGTAAAATGCCCATTAGGATGCTATTTCATCACATCATTATTCATTGCCAGCTGCCTCTGCATCCTTAAACATCAACTCATCTGGATGAAATAAGAACATAAGAGGACATTTTTTGCCACTTTTCTCCCCTTCTCTTGGAAGGTGCCAGCTCTTCCTTGAGTGTGGTTTCATAGGTGCCAGCAGCCTTCCAACACCTTGACCAAATGTCCATTCTTTGTATGTGAGCCTGGAGAGTGAATGTCGGCAAGTATAGGTAAAAGCAGAGAGAGATTGGTTCTGTAGTTGGCCTGTTACACCACACTGGAAATTCTTCATGAAGGCACTAAGGGCCTCAAATTCCAGAGTCCTTACTTCTCTGTCAGAAGTGTGTTGGGGCAGGACTTAGAACATAAGAATTAGGAACAGGAGTAGGCCATCTAGCCCCTCGAGCCTGCTCCACCATTCAACAAGATCATGGCTGATCTGGCCGTGGACTCAGCTCCACTTACCCGTCCTCTCCCCATAACCCTTAATTCCCTTATTGGTTAAAAATCTATCTATCTGTGATTTGAATACATTCAATGAGCTAGCCTCAACTGCTTCCTTGGGCAGAGAATTCCACAGATTCATAACCCTCTGGGAAAAGAAATTCCTTCTCAACTCGGTTTTAAATTGGCTCCCCCGTATTTTGAGACTGTGCCCCCTAGTTCTAGTCTCCCCGACCAGTGGAAACAACCTCTCGGCCTCTATCTTGTCTATCCCTTTCACTATTTTAAATGTTTCTATAAGATCACCCCTCATCCTTCTGAACTCCAACGAGTAAAGACCCAGTCTACTCAATCTATCATCATAAGGTGACCCACTCATCTCCGGAATCAGCCTAGTGAATTGTCTCTGTACCCCCTCCAAGGCTAGTATATACTTCCTTAAGTAAGGTGACCAAAACTGCATGCAGTACTCCAGGTGTGGCCTCACCAATACCCTGTACAGTTGCAGCAGGACCTCCCTGCTTTTGTACTCCATTCCTCTCGCAATGAAGGCCAACATTCCATTCGCCTTCCTGATTACCTGCTGCACCTGCAAACTACCTTTTTGGGATTCATGCACAAGGACCCCCAGGTCCCTCTGCACCGCAGCATGTTGTAATTTCTCCCTGTTCAAATAATATTCCCTTTTACTGTTTTTTTCCCCCCCAAGGTGGATGACCTCACACTTTCCGACATTGTATTCCATCTGCCAAACCTTAGCCCATTCGCTTAACCTATCTAAATCTCTTTGCAGCCTCTCTGTGTCCTCTACACAACCCGCTTTCCCACTAATCTTTATGTCATCTGCAAATTTTGTTACACTACACTCTGTCCCCTCTTCCAGGTCATCTATGTATATTGTAAACAGTTGTGGTCCCAGCACCGATCCCTGTGGCACACCACTAACCACCGATTTCCAACCTGAAAAGGACCCATTTATCCCGACTCTCTGCTTTCTGTTAGCCAGCTAATTCTCTATCCATGCTAATACATTTCCTCTGACTCCGCGTACCTTTATCTTCTGCAGTAACCTTTTGTGTCTTATCGAATGCCTTTTGGAAATCTAAATACACCACATCCATCAGTATACCTCTATCCACCATGCTCATTAGATCAAAGAATTCCAGTAAATTAGTTAAACATGATTTCCCCTTCATGAATCCATGTTGTGTCTGCTTGATTGCACTATTCCTATCTAGATGTCCCGCTATTTCTTCCTTAATGATAGCTTCAAGCATTTTCCCCACTACAGATGTTAAACTAACCGGCCTATAGTTACCTGCCTTTTGTCTGCCCCCTTTTTTAAACAGAGGCGTTACATTAGCTGCTTTCCAATCCGCTGGTACCTCCCCAGAGTCCAGAGAATTTTGGTAGATTATAACGAATGCATCTGCTATAACTTCCGCCCTCTCTTTTAATACCCTGGGATGCATTTCATCAGGACCAGGGGACTTGTCTACCTTGAGTCCCATTAGCCTGACCAGCACTATCTCCCTAATGATAGTGATTGTCTCAAGGTCCTCCCTTCCCACATTCCCGTGACCAGCAATGTTTGGCATGGTTTTTGTGTCTTCCACTGTGAAGACCGAAACAAAATAATTGTTTAAGGTCTCAGCCATTTCCACATTTCCCATTATTAAATCCCCCTTCTCATCTTCTAAGGGACCAACATTTACTTTAGTCACTC
The DNA here is from genome assembly GCF_044704955.1 of Pristiophorus japonicus. NCBI lineage: Eukaryota > Metazoa > Chordata > Chondrichthyes > Pristiophoridae > Pristiophorus > Pristiophorus japonicus. The sequence continues at coordinate 1,002,887 of NC_091982.1, forward strand.
TCTTCCGTTTTATATATCTGTAAAAGCTTTTACTATCTGTTTGTTTTTATGTTTTGCGCAAGTTTACTTTCATAATCTATCTTTCCTTTCTTTGTGCCCTGTGCCCTGCAGTTGGACCCATCCCAAATAGGGAATCAAGACCAAGTATATAGTCTTCAGATGAAGCTGGATTGGCAACCACGGTATAATTTGACAATGGCGTGCAGATGTAATTTAATCCCCAATTTAAAAGTCATACTTTGACCTTTTCCCATTATAGATTCCAACGTCCACATTTATAATGGAAATTACCTATGTAAATTTGTCACAATATAATTACACCTTCGCAGCAGTTTGACTTTCTGAAGGGTCTCTGTAAACACTGAATTTTGCGTTTTGAGATGTGTATCTCTGTGCCTGTCTCTTTCACAAAAACAGACACAAAGCTATATGACAGAGGAAACAATCTAATTACTAGCAACAAAATACAGGTCATAATTATTGTTATCAAAATTCAACACGTTTTTTATTTGAAAAAACAAATTTGGAAGACATACTGGCTGGAATTTTCCCACCCGCACAGAACGGTGGGAGGGGGGATGGTAGGCCTGGTAAGCCACAGGAAACCTGGAAGTTTGATTGACAGGCTGGCTTCCAGTCAGGCAGGGAACCCTGGCTGACCAGGACAATGCAGCAACAGGTAGGTGCTAGGTCCTGGGGGACTCCGAACCCCGACCTGGGGTGGGAGGGTCTGATCCCCGACCTGGGGTGGGAGGGTCTGATCCCCGACTTGGGGTGGGAGGGTCTGATCACCGACCTGGGGTGGGAGGGTCTGATCCCCGACCTGGGGTGGGAGGGTCTGATCACCGGCCTGGGGTGGGAGGGTCTGATCACCGACCTGGGGTGGGAGGGTCTGATCACCGACCTGGGGTGGGAGGGTCTGATCACCGACCTGGGGTGGGAGGGTCTGATCCCCGACCTGGGGTGGGAGGGTCTGATCCCCGACCTGGGGTGGGAGGGTCTGATCACCGACCTGGGGTGGGAGGGTCTGATCACCGACCTGGGGTGGGAGGGTCTGATCACCGACCTGGGGTGGGAGGGTCTGATCACCGACCTGGGGTGGGAGGATCTGATCACCGACCTGGGGTGGGAGGGTCTGATCACCGACCTGGGGTGGGAGGGTCTGATCCCCGACCTGGGGTGGGAGGGTCTGATCCCCGACCTGGGGTGGGAGGATCTGATCACCGACCTGGGGTGGGAGGGTCTGATCACCGACCTGGGGTGGGAGGGTCTGATTCCCGACCTGGGGTGGGAGGGTCTGATCCCTGACCTGGGGCTGAGCCGCAAACCCGGGGGATGGGGATGTGGGGGGGGGGGCGGGGGGGAGTGAAATTGATCCCTGGCTGGGGGTCCAATCCTCGACTTCAGGGAGGGGCGGGCTGATGGTGGTTGAGCTTGAGCACTCCTGCTCCTCCCAGCCCACAAGGATTGCTCTCTGTGGCTGTGCCTGCCTTGCTGTAGCTACCAGGAATCCCGATTCCCGGGATCCTCAGCTGCCTGCAGTTAAACCTGCACGGCAGATTAAAGCAGAGGCTTCAAGCCTCATTATAATATTTAAAATGCCAACCCGCCTCCTGGCAGTGGGTTGGTTGCCCGCCCCCCCCTCCCCCCCCCAAAAGGTGAAAGTGGGCAGGTGGGAGGCATGTTGGGGTCGGATTTTAGATTTTTACAACTTTTGCTTCCCCCTCTGCCTCTAAACCACCCGTTTATTTCATGTGAAAATTCACCACTCTGTCTCTTCATCTGTCATTTCTAACTATGGCCCAAAATGAGCATGACGTCTGCGGCCCAGTCATGCCACCTTTTCAAAGCCAGCGCCGGAAGCCTGAAACATTTTCAGGTTCAGGCCTCATCAGCCTAATTCGGATGAGCTGCTGAGTACTCAATGAACACTGGGGGGAAGCTTGCCACACCAGGAGAGGGGGAAATCCAGCAGGTCCGTAAGTTGAGTTGGAAATCAATACCAAAAGTGAGTAGGGATGAGGCTGCAGTGGGGTAGGGGGCTCTAACCTGCGGTTAGCAGCAAGCCAAAGTATTTTCTAGCGCACCCGTGGCCCCACAAAATGTTCCAAACCATTTTTTGGAGTGGCCTCCAGTGGTTCCTTTAAGAGCTGCTGGTTAGACGGCTCACCATCTGGTACAAATGAACAGAACACGCAAACGGGGAACTACAACCCGTGTTGAAACGCGATTTGTAAATGTAAACAGCCTGCCACAAGTTTTGGGAAGCCATTCTGTGCAGCCATTTGCAGGCTCACCTGAAAACTGCATCAAGCGGGAGTTGGGCATAGAAGAGGTGGCCAAGATGCACCCCTCCACTGCTGATTATTCAGTTGAGAAATGGGCAGGCAGCAGTTGGAAATCTGTTAGCAATTAGAATGTTTAAATTTTCTAACTGTCAACACAACACAAGTAATAATTAGGTGAGATAATTAGAGTTGATGCCTTCAAAACTCAACGCCTCAATTTTACCTCTATCTCTCCTTCTTTAAGTCGCTCCTCTTTGACCAAGCTTCTGGTCATCTGTCCTAATATCTCATGTGGTTAAGTGTCAAATATTGTCTGATAATGCTCCTGTGAAGCGCCTTGGGATGTTTTACTATGTTAATGGCGCTATATAAATGCAAGTTGTTGTCAATTCTTAAAAAAAATAAACTCCGTTACAATGAAGAAAGACAATAAGGGAATTTTAAATTCTCTCCAATCTCCGGGAAAGAAGCAGCGTTGCAGTTAAAATGGAGCATCTGCATTTCTCGCTTTATTCCCCATTTTAACTTTGTTGGTTTTGGTGGTGGGCGAGATGGATAAATGCAAGTTAAGGCCCTGATGGCACTTCAATACAACCCCGAATAGGGGGGTCCACGTCACCGCCCGTCAGGTAAGTATGTCACAAAGCCAGCCAGGCCCTCTAACTTGGTGCATGCTCTTCGTATGACCCCGCTGCCCCCACGCCCCCCTTCACTGGTCAGTTTCCGCTTACCGCTCTAAATGGGTTAGAAGCTGACCCGCAGTATGCAAAATGTTAAAATCTACCCAGCCTTCAATGAAGACATCTCTGCAGGATTGCTGTCAACTCCCACTGACTTTATGCAGAATTAAAATCAGCTTAGTGTTTCCCTCTTAGCTTCATACACTTTCTGAAGTGTATAGAATACAAAAGTAAAGTTATAGCAAGTGTGTAATCAGTAGTCCCTTTTTTTCCCCCTCACACAAACAGCCTGTGAAATCAGAAGATTTCCTGTCACACACAACAGAAACAACTTGTATTTATATAGTGCCTTTAATGTAGAAAAACATCTCAGGGCACTTCACAGAGGAGGAATCAGACAAAAGTAGACATCGAGACAAAGGTGGAGATAGTAAAATGGTTTTAAGGAGACCCTTATAGGAAGAGAGGGATATAGAGAAGTTTAAGGAGGAATTGTAAAGTGAGGGACCTAGAAAGCTGAAGGCCCAAACATCAATGGTGGGGTAAATGGGTAGTGGATAAGAGGGCAGAGTCAGAGGGAGAGTTGAGGGGAGGAGGGGGTGGTTCAACGGAGGTTACAGAGATAGGAGAAACAAGGCCATGATAGGATTTAAATACAAGGATATGCATTTTAAATTTGAAGCATAAGGAGAATGGGAGCCAATGTGAATCACCAAGGACACAATGATGGGTGAGTGTGACTTGTTGCGGGATAGGTTACAGGCAACAGAGTTTTGGATGAACTGAAATTTATTGTGGAAAATGGGAGGTCGGTCAGGAGAATATTGAATTAAGCAAGTTTGGAAATGACAAAGGCATAGCAGCAGATGAGCTGTGGCAGGGGTGGAGGCAAGAGATGCTATAGAGGAAGAAGTAGGTAGAGTTTGTGATGGAATGTATATGGGGTCAAAAGCGCAGCTCAGGGTCAAATAACATGCTAAAATTGTGAACAATCTGCTTTAGTTTGAGACAATGGCCTTGGAGAAGCTGGGAATTAGTAGTGAGGAATATGATATTTCAGGTGGGGGCCAAAGCTGATGGATTCTGTGTTCCCACTATTTAACTGGAAGAAATTGCAGCTCATCCAAAACTGGACATCGGAAAAGCTGCCTGACTAGACAGAGGCAGTGAACGGATTGACAAGAGTTGGGGCAAGAGGTAGAGTTGGAGGTCATCAGTGCACATGTGCAAGCTGACTCCATGATGTTACCAAGGGACAACGATATAGACAATGAAAAAAAGGGGGCCAAGGATAGATCCTTGGGTGACTCCAGAGTTAACGGTGCAGGGGTTTCGAAGAGAAGCCATTGCTGGAGAGACTCTGGCTATGGCTGTATAGGTAAGAGTGGAACCAAGCAAAGGTAATCCCACTGAGCTGGACAACGGAGGACAAGCATTGGAAAAGGATGATGTGGCCGACCATGTCAAAGGCTGCAGAGAGGTTCAAGAGGATGAGGGATAATGCCCCACGATCACAGCGACAGTGTCATTTGTGACTGTGTTTACTGCTGTGCAGGGACAGAAACCTGATTGGAGAAATTCAAACAGCATGTTCAAGAATTTGGGAGAGGAAAGGGAGGTTGAAGATGGGGCGGTAGTTTACAAGGTCAGAGGGATCAAGGGTAGGTTTTTTGAGGAGGGGTTGATAATGCCTGTCTTGAAGAGGAGTCCGTACCTGAACAGAGGAAACTATTCACAATGTCAGCCAGCATGGAGTGGTGAGGGGGGGGGGAGGGGGGAAGGAAGGGAAGTTGGGTTTTCAGCGGTTCAGTGAGAATGAGGTCAAAGGGGCAGGAGGTGGGTCTCACGGACAAAATGAGCTCCAAGAGAGCTTGAGGGAAAATCGGAGAGAAACTGGAGAAAAACACAGGTTCAGGCCTGGTCCCTGCGGAGACATTTGGATGGATGGGCATGGCAAAGAGGCAGCTGAACGATGGTCGTAATCTTGGAAATAAGAGAAGTCCATTAATTTTTCAAACTTTTAATTAAAAATTGAAAAGTAAATTAGGAAAGCAGAGAGCATGAAAAAATGTTGGCAAGTAAAATCAAGGAAAACCCAAAGATGTTTTATAAATACATTAAGATCAAGAGGATAACTAAAGAAAGAGTAGGACCTATTAGAGGCCATAAAGGTAATCGCATGTGTAGAGGCGGAAGACCTGGGTATGGTTCTTAATGAAAACCTTCCGTCTGTTTACACGAGAGGGGCAATGCAGACATTACAATCAAGGAGGAGGACTGCGAAATATTCGATGAAATTATCAGTGAGAGAGGAAGTATTAAGCAGCTTAGCAGTTTTGACGATATTAACGACTTGGAAGAAGGGACCGAGTGTAATGTAGCCAAGTTTGCTGACAATACAAAGATGGGGGAAAAGCAATGTGTGAGGAGGACACAAAAAATCTGCAAAAGGACATAGACAGGCTAAGTGAGTGGGCAAAAATTTGGCAGATGGAGTATAATGTTGGAAAGTGTGAGGTCATGCACTTTGGCAAAAAAAAAATCAAAGAGCAAGTTATTATTTAAATGGAGAAAGATTGCAAAGTGCTGCAGTACAGTGGACCTGGGGGTACTTGTGCATGAAACACAAAAGGTTAGAATGCAGGTACAGCAAGTGATCAGGAAGGCCAATGTAATCTTGGCCTTTATTGCAAAGAGGATGGAGTATAAAAGCAAGGAAGTCTTGCTACAGCTATTGGTGAGGCCACACCTGGAATACTGCGTGCAGTTTTGGTTTCCATATTTACGAAAGGGTATACTTGCTGTGGAGGCAGTTCAGAGAAGATTCACTCGGTTGATTCTGGAGATGAGGGTGTTGACTTATGAGGAAAGGTTAAGTAGGTTGGGCCTCTACTCATTGGAATTTAGAAGAATGAGGTGTGATCTTATCGAAACGTATAAGATTATGAGGGAGCTTGACAAGGTGCATGCAGAGAGGATGTTTCCACTGATAGGGGAGACTAGAACTAGAGGGCATGATCTTAGAATAAGGGGCTGCCCATTTAAAACAGAGAGGAGGAGAAATTTCTTCTCTCAAGAGGAATTCGCTGCCTCAGAGAGCTGTGGAAGCTGGGACATTGAATACATTTAAGACAGAAATAGACAGTTTCTTAAACGATAAGGGGTTATGGGGAGCGGGCAGGGAAGTGGAACTGAGTCCATGATCGGATCAGCCATGATCGTATTAAATGTCGGAGCAGGCTCGAGGGGCCGTATGGCCTACTCCTGCTCCTATTTCTTATGTTCTTATAAATCCACAGGCCTGGATTAAATGTATCCCAGGCTGTTAAGAGAAGCAAAAGAGGAAATAGAAGAGGCTCTGACCATCATTTCCCAATCCTCTCTGGCTACAGGTGTGGTGCCGGAGGACCAAGAGGAATGTAAACGTTACACCTTTGTTTAAAAAGGATGAACGGAATAGACCGAGTAATTACAGGCCAGTCAGCAAAACCTCGGTGGTGGGAAAATTATTGGAAAAAATTCTAAGGGACAGGATAAATCTTCATTTAGAAAGACATGGATTAATTAAGGACAATCACCATGGATTTGTTAAGAGAAGGTCGTGTCCAACTAACTTGATTGAATTTTTTGAGGAGGTAACAAGGAGGGTTGATGAGGGTAGTGCGTTTGATGTAGTGTATATGGATTTTAGCAAGGCTTTTGATAAGGTCTCACACGGAAGACTGGTCACGAAAGTAAAAGCCCATTGGATCCAGGGCAAAGTTGGATCCAAAATTGGCTCAGAGGCAGGAAGCAAATGGCTGATGGGTGTTTTTGTAACAGAAAGGCTGTTTCCAGTGGGGTTCTGCAGGGCTCAGTACTAGGTCCCTTGCTTTTTGTGGTATATATATCAATGATTTAGACTTGAATGAAGGGGGTATGATTTAACAAGTTTGCAGATGATACTAAAATCGGCTGTGTGGTTTATAATGAAGAAGAAAGCTGTAGACTGCAGGAAGATATCAATGAACTGGTCAGGTGGGCAGAACAGTGGCAAATGGAATTCAATCTGGAGAAATGAGATTTAATGCATTTGGGGAGGGCTAACAAGGCAAGGGGGCATAGACATTAAATGGTAGGACACTGAGAAGTGTAGAGGAACAGAGGGACCTTGGAGTGCATGTCCACAGATCCCTGAAGGTAGCAGGCCAGGTAGATAAGGTGGTTAAGAAGGCATACGGAATACTTGTATTCTATGCCTCAACTAATAAAGGCAAGAGCAGGGAGGTTATGCTTGATCTGTATAAAACACTAGTTAGGCCACAGCTAGAGTACTGCGTGCAGTTCTGATCACCACATTATAGGAAAGATGTGATTGCAATAGATAATTGGTGATGGATAGTTGCGTGCCAGATATGCTTAAATCTGCACCCCATGGATTTGAAGGGGGGAAGATGGGGGCCATAATAGGGGATTGACCAGGATAGAAGAGAGTGAAGATTTTTCTGGGCACCAGGGCATCAAAGGTGGACAAGGCAGTTGGAATTTTGAAAGAGCAGTTGTAAGGCAGCTGTGGATGATTTTTTTTCCAGGGACAGATAAAGAAGGAAGTGAGGTTGGAAAGGGATAGGAAAATATGGGTGGTGAGGAATACCAGAGACACAAACAGCCTCTGCATTAAAAAAAAATGATGCATGTTAAAAAAAAAATCCATAAAAATGTTAAATGAAAATTATGAAATTTGACATCTTGCTTTTCTTCAAATAATTTTGAAAAATTTTAGAGCATAAATTTTTCTAATCTAAAGAACACTAATCATTCAGTGCAACTGGCTGAATAATAGCGATATATCCTGGGGAAATTAGGTGAATTGCACTTACTCAAACTGCAGAATCCAAATTTAACTCACAGCATCAGTCCAAACTTTTGGAAGAGCCTGTGGCTTTCAAGTAAAAACTTTCACGAAAGCAATAAAAGACACAAAATACATTTCAATGGATAAATTTAAATGTTATTGTGAAATATGTATATTTAAAATTTTATTTAACCCCTTTCAGAGGGTCTTGTGGGAACCCGATGGCTAGATTGCTAAACTCACTATAAATAGCACCTATCGAGTCACACATGCATTGACAGATAAATTATAATGCCATTTCACAGTTAACAGAGTAATAGGTACTGCAGGCATTTACAAACAAGTATTCAAAGAAGCACATGGTGTCAGCCTTGGTAGTACACTTGCCTCTGAATCATAAGGTTGTGGGTTCAAGCCTCACTCTAAAGACTTGAGAATACAATCTAGGCTGTTGCTTCAGTGCAATACTAAGGAGTGCTGCACTTTCAGAGGTGCAGTCCTTCAAATGAGACATTAACTGAGGCTTCATCTGCGATCTTAGGTGGACGTAAAAGATCCCATGGCACTATTCAAAGAGCTTTGAAGTTATCCCTCAACCAACATCTAAAGCAGTTGATCTCGTTATTTATTTCATTGCTCTTTGTGGGATCTTGCTGAGTGTACATTGTCTACCGCATTTCGCTATCTTGAAACACTTCAAGAGTACTTCCTTGGCTGTAAAGCGCTTTGATCCACCATGAAGTTGTGAAATGTGCTATATAAATACAAGTTATTTTCTTTATATACTGAATTTAATATATATTAGTTAATAATGACCACATTACTAAAATAAATCATATTCTGAATCATATATTACAATGACAAAGCAGCTTTAACTGATGTTATTAGCCTCCAAAAATACCATTTTTAAAATTCCAGCTGAAAACCCAACAGGAGTTATAAAATAACGTGTCACGGCCAATCATGGCAAATGCTACAAAAGGTAACTACAAAATAGCCCATTCAAGCTCCACGTGTCATCTCTCGTATTAGAGTCTGCATCAAAAGTAAAGATTTTTTATCAGCTATTATGCCTAATGTGATAAATTTTCCCTATCTCAAGAGAACTTCTTTGAATTACACACACTGTTAGAATCTGTATTCAATTCCTAAAATGTAGAATTTAAAAATAATTATATTCACGTAAATATGGCTGATCAACTCGATTTATCCACCTTTGCTCCATATTCCTCAATAGCCTTTCCAAGCAAAAGTCTCTCAATCTTGTAAACATATTTTGACCCAGAATCTACTACCCTTTGTGTGAAATAGTGCTTTCTGATTTCACTCCTAAATGGCCAAGCTCTAATTTTAAGATTATGGCCCTTTGTTTTCGATTTCCCCCACCAGAGAAAACAGTTTCTCTGTATCTACCCTTTCAAATCCTTTTATTATTTTAAAGATATCAATTTGATCACCCATCAACCTACTTAACTCAAAGGAATACAAGCCAAGTTTATGCAATCTGTCTTCATAATATAACCTGGTAACATTCTGATGAATCTGTACCATACCTCCTCCCAAGGCCAACATATATTTCCTGAGCTTCGGTGCCCAAAAATAAATGTTGTACTCAGATGGGGTCTGACCAAGGTTCTGTACAACTATAGCATCACTTCCTCACTTTTATATTCCCACCCCATTAGGTAAAACCAACATTTTATTTGCCTTTTTGATTACTTTTTTGTACCTGTGCACTAGCTTTTCGAGATTTGGGTACATGGACACCTAAATCAGTTTGCTCTTCCACAGTTCCTAGTCTCTCACCATTAAGGAAATATTCCAATTTATTTTTTTACAGATTCGAAGCGGATGACTTAGATAAGAACATAAGAAATAGGAGCTGGAGTAGGCCATTTAAAACAATTCCGCAATTCAACAAGATCACGGCTGATCTTCTACCTCAACTCCATCTTCCTGTACTATCCCCATAATCCCTTAATTTTCTTAGTTCCCCAAAATTTATCGACCTCTGTCTTGAATATACTCAATGACTGAACATCCACAACTCTCTGGGGTAGAGAATTCCAAAGATTCACATACCGTTCAGTGAAGACATTTCTCCTCATCTCAACCCTAAATGGCTGACCCCTTATTCTGAGACAGTGACCCCGTGTTCTAGATTCCCCAGCCATGGGAAACATTTTCTCAGCATTAACCTTGTCAAACCCCTTAAGAATTGTATATGTTTCAATTAGATCACTTCCCATTCATCTAAACTCAAGGGAATATAGGCCTACTCTATTTAATCTCTCCTCATAGGGCAATCACCTCATCCTACTCCAGTGAACCTTCATTACACGCCCTCTAAGGCAAATATGTCTTTCCTTAGGTAAGGAGACCAGAACTGTACACAGTACTCCAGGTGTGACCTCACAAATCCCCTGTATAATTGTACTAAGACTTCTTTACTCTTATACCCCAATCCCTTTGTAACAAAAGCTAACATATAATTTGCTACCCTAATTGCTTGCTGTTCCTGCTTTGTGATTCATGTACAAGGACACTCTGGTCCTTCAGAATGCAAACATTTCCCAGTCTTTCAATATTCAAAAAATATACTGGGGCCGAAATTGCCCCTTTCTTGCACCCAATCAGTGCCACCGGACGGCACTAACGGGGTACAAACACCTTTTTGCCCGAGGGTGGGCAGCGGTGGTGCCTCGACTGAAATTTCCCCAGAGATTTTTGGGGCGATTGGCAGTTGGCGGTGCGCCCCGCATTTTGTCCCATGGGTCGGGGCGCACACAGCGATGACGTCATTGCCGTGCACGTTGACCCCTCGCCGACCCCTTTGCACCCTGCGGGGGAAATTGCCCTGCGGGCCGCCGTCAGCACCCACTTTGCGGGGCGCAGACATCCGCCCAGGGCGTCCCTTAGAGGGGAGCGCGTGTGCGCCCCGGGCCGCCATGTTTTACTGTCTGCTGACGTTCTCGTCGGCCTGACAATGGCGGCCCTCGTTTCAACCTGGCCGCCATCATGCAGTCCGGCACTGCCATTTGTGTGCTGGGCCACTGGCCCAGTCAAAAATGTTCCTGGTGGCTCAGTGGTGCCCACCAATGAGGCTGCAGAGTCCACAACGGCCTTCCCCTTTAAATGAAGAGGGGGATGTTATGGCACGTCAGCGCTTCGCGGAGCAGCCGTGTAGCGCTGACCCGGGCCGGGAAGGTTAGCGCCCCCGAATGGGCCATGGGCAATTGCTAGTCGACTATTTTTTTTGTTTTTCCCACTAAATGAATTGGTGTTTTTTGGTAGGAAAAACAAAGAAAATCCAGTAGGCTAGAAATTGCCCCGTGGTCCATTTGGGGGTGCTAACCTTCCCGGCCCGGGTCAGCAGTTCCCCACACTGCATTTCATTTGCCATGTCCTTACCCAATTAGTCAACCTGGCTATACATTTCCTGTGGGATTTTTGTGCCTTAAAGAAATGTAGATTTGTTGTAAATTATGTATTAATTATTTAAATGCTAGTCTTGACTTGCCTACCGTCATACCATTGGCAGGATAGACGCACCAACATCAGTGTTCTGGCTCAGGCCAACATACCCAGCATGGAAGCATTGACCACACTCTATCTGCTGCGTTGGGCAGGCCACGTCGTCCGCATGCCCGACACGAGACTCCCAAATCAAGCGCTCTATGTGGAGCTTCGACACGGCAAGCGAGCCCAGGTGGGCAGAGGAAACGCTTCAAGGACACCCTCAAAGCCTCCTTGATAAAGTGCAACATCTCACCGACACCTGGGAATCCCTGGCCCAAGACTGCTCAAAGTGGAGGAAGAGTATCCGGGAGGGTGCTGAGCACCTCGAGTCCCATCGCTGAGAACAAGATGATGCTAATAATGTAGTTTCCCAATCTACCCTAGTTTCGGATTTAACTAAATCACTTTCAAATTTCTAAGGGGGAAAAAAGTACACTTGAGTAAGAAGCATAAGGGAATTAGGAGGCTCTGAGGAATCAGGAGTTCTTCTGTCTTTTATATGGATTGTAATTGACCGGTTATGTATAACCCACTTATGTATGTAAAGCATACTTATACACTTGCTTACATTGGGCTAGTGAAGGGAATAGTGAAGCCTGATGGGTAATGAACCATCTAAAATAGCCAACACTGCATTGACCCTTAGCACAGAAAATAGAAGATGAAAACTCATTCAGTACAGAGAACAAGACACAAATGAGAAACATTAGACTAGTTCTCTCGGGAAGAGATAAGGAAGCCAGTGTTTTGGGAACAGTTACTTCACACGACATAGGGGCTATGGCAAATTTCACATCACTGAACAGCATGATTGACATGTGATGTGAGATGGACAGGTGGGAAAGAACCAATCAGAGCTAGTCTGATAAGAGTCAACAAATCAATGTAACTTCGCTGATAGTAGACCAATCGATGGTTTTGTAGGAGGGTCACACAAATCGAAAAATCGTATAACTATGCTTGTAGAACTCTTGTACTTTAAAGTGTTCATTGGAACATTTCCCAAGCATGTTAGAATAATAAAACCGGTGAACCAAAGTTTTTGTCTGTGAATCCGTGGTCGCTATACAGAGGGCAGGTGTCGACTCCTTATAGCAGGAAGTCCAACTCGAGGAAGAAAAGTCTTCCTTTTATCCCAACAAATTCTATATAAAATTCTATCATATAATGCTCACTTTTCTCTAAAGACCCTTTCACTAACAAGGTAATTAATTAACCCTTCCTTATTGCACCATAGTGGATGTAAAATAGCCTGTTCCCGAGTTGGTTCGTCGACCTGGATCCAGTGCCAGGAGAAGTTTAATGACCACACTCAAGTGGTCAAGGTGAATGAATGCATCTTCAAATACCATATCCCACCAACTGCACCAGCAGCTGTACACACTACTCAATGCACCACACACCATCATTCGCCTACCAACAATCTCTAGCAATCACAACTCATACCTCATAATCAAAGCTTCACCTCACCCTCACGCACTTACCACTGCTGCAAGCCTCAGACCCAAATCTCATAATTTGCACACAATGCCAGCTATTCCACCATAAGCACATCACCCACACACATTACACCACACTCACTGACACACTTCTCTTGCAGACCAAGGTGGCTCACAACAGGAAAGAGCAGGAACAGAAAGGCGTTGGACAAGCATGGCTGCACAACCTAACCCCCATGGAGGAGACTGTGCTGGAGATCATTGGAGGGGCTGTCACTAGGGTGGTGGCGCAGGGCGAGGCTGAAAGCAGAGATGATGAGGGTATGCTCATCCCTAATCCTTCTCCTCACATCCCACTTCCCCCTCATCATTCCACAATCTCTTCTTACTTACAGGCTGTTGATGATGTCTGTATGGACTTCTTGCTTTCCACCACAACCTGAAGCTTGTGTCTTTTTCCTTTCAAATACCCAAGAACTGCCAGCAGCCCAACCTTTCAGCAAGAAGTAGAGGAGTAGAGTGAAGGAGATGAGGCACCATCACTCGATCTGACACTCCCTGGCACCAGCTCAGGTGTACTTTAGAGGATAGTATAGGGGTGGGATCTGCATGTGGTGAGCCAACGGGCACGATTGGGCTACAGCCAGGCTGGGGGGAGTTCCCAGGAGGGCAAGGTCCCACACGAATTCTGTTGCACAGGACTCAGATGAAGACTTTGATGGGGTAGCCTTCAGAAGGGTGATGGGCATGCACACAGAAATGCTTGGTGCAATGGCAGCCCTGTCAGAGAACCTCTTGTCACTGTCATGGGCTCTAACATTGCACGGGGCTTTGCGCGGAGCTTGGAGCTCATGATTTCCAGGATGGAAGTGATGAACAACTCCATTGGAGAACTTGTGGGCCCAACAATGATGTTGGGTGTGATGGGTGGGTCGCAACTTCCATTGCAGCACAACTGGAAGTGGCCCCGTTTGAGTGCTGCAATGGAAGCTCAGACTTCTGCCATGCAGGCTCAGCTTGCTGCCACTCAAGCTCAGGCGGGTGACATCATGGCTGGGTTTATGAGTGTGGAAAGCAGCTTGCAGGGTCTCACGACCATCTAGCAATCTGTGCTCCAACAGATGGCTAGGAATGCTGAAGCGTCATCCGAGGGAATGGCAGTGGCTCCGTGGAGCAAGATCCTGCTGTCCTTTCTCAGCATTGACAGGATTCATACTCCCACCCCTGCTACTCCACCAATGCCCTTGCTGTTGTCTGTCAGTCCAGACTGCTGCTGCCGTCCATGCAAAGGTGGTGCAGTCTACAGCCTGGCTTTCTAGGCCCAGAGCTGCTCGAGGCTGCCCTGCCATGGAAAGCCAGCAGCCTTCCACCAGCCATGCGGCAGTCACTGAAGTAGCACTACGTAGGAGCAATAGAATAGGCAAAGGAACACGAAAGACAGACACTAAGGCAGTGCACAAGGGTGATAAAAGTTGACTTTATAATGTGTATTGGAATTATTAATTATCTATTGGATCTGGGGGTTCAGTCAGAACATAAGAACATAAGAATTAGGAACAGAAGTAGGCCATCTAGCCCCTCGAGCCTGCTCCGCCATTCAACAAGATCATGGTAATCGGAGTCTGATGATGCACTCACGGACAGCCCATCCGGAAAAGGGATTTGCAGGCTGCCTCCTCCTCTTATTCCTGAACGGTCAATGCAGTGGAACCGTTGCTTCAGAAACCCAGTGGTCTGCTTGATAAGGTTCCTCGTGGCAGCATGGCTGTCATTATATGATTGATGGGCACGAGTGTTGCGGTTGCGGAGGGTGTCATCATCCAGGTCTAGAGCGGATATCCCTAGTCACCGAGCAGCCACTCTTGGGTTCGATGTGGTGGCTGAAAGGATGTTGGCACATTGGACAGGCACAGGATGAAGGCATCATGACTGCTGCCAGGATACCAGGCATTCACCATCATGATGTCCTGGGCTTGGTCACATACCAACCGCACATTAAGAGAGTGGTAGCCTTGTGGTTACGGTACGTCTTAGCATTGATATGCGGCGCCTACAAAGGCGCGTGTGTGCAGTTGGACGGTGAACTGCAATATGTTAACTATGTCGCCTGCTACAGAACAAAATCAGGGTCATGGTCACCTTGAGGGCCACTGGCAGTGCTGTCGTCGCCGTGCTCTGAGGCTACAGGTCTGGTTCCAAGAGATGGCAGAGTTCTGTGGCCACCTCCTTGATGAAGCGGAGCTTCTGAATACACTGCTCCTGCCTTAGGTGCAGGTAGAAGTGCTCCTTTGGTAAGGACTCCTGTTGCGAGCCCTCCTCCTACTCCTCCTCCCTCTGCGAGTAGCTTGTCTTTGCTGCCTCTGCTCCGTCTCCCTATCATGCTGCAGGGCGAGGGAGACTGCAAGCACAACTCCTATGACTGGGAACAAGTGGTGTTCTCAGAGACATTCCTTTAAGAGCCACAGCTTCCCAATGTGCAATAGCACTCCCTGCGCACTTTCCAAACTTTCTAAATATCTTACACCAAGGCACTACTTAAATAAACTGTACAGAAACCAGTACAAAAACAAAAAGCAACTTCTCTCAAAGTTGCATTGTTTTTCTTTCAGTAGCGCTAGTGGGGATCCGTCATGCAGCTGAATGCACAATATGCTTTTGTTGCTTTTTATAGCTCTCAGTCTGCTGAATTTCCACATTTCCTTGCATTTGTATAAACCTTTTAATTTAGCTCGATACTGTCTCTAACTTCATTTGTTGACCATGGTTGCTTAACCACACAAGTGGAGCCATTACCTTTTGTATGTACTGGTTTTGTATCATACCCAATATTTGTTTGAATATTTCCCACTGTTTGTCTGTACAGTTAACAGTTTGTCTTAGTTCAGTCTAGTTTACCGTCGTCAATTCACTTTTCATCCCTTCAAAGTTTGCCTTACTTAAATTTAAAATTTTGGTTTGTGACTCTCCCTTTCAAACCCAATTATCAAATTCAATCATAATATGGTCAACCGTCAGATTGTTAACTAATTCTGGTTCCTTTCTCATCACTTAACCCAGTATGGCCTGTTCTCTTGTCTGTTCTAAAACATACTGAGCCAAAAATTCTGGTCTTGCTGGGTCCATACAAAGTGTGCACAGACCCGGGGAGGCCTTGCAAAAGCCGGTTTTCGGGGCAAGATGCGCATGCGTCGAAAACCGGCTTTTCCGATCTGTCAAGATTTCTCTTGACAGATTCCCCGGGAGAAGGACATTCGCGCGGGAGAGATTGAGCTATTTGCCCAACTCATGCCCAGCGAATGTTCTTCAAACTCTTCCGCCTGGTAAAAGTAGGCGTATAGCTTACTTTTACCAGCTTTAGAGTTTTAAAACATATAAAAATTAAATTTAATAATTCATGATGTTAAAAACCCTGTCCATTAGCAAGTTTATTTTTAACTCTATTAAAACACATTAAAGAAAATTCCAAAAAATATATATTTTTTCTAAAACATTTAATTTCAATTAATTTTAAATATGTGAAGTGTTTTTTTTATTTTTTTATGCTGTGTTTCTTGTTTTAGGAGGGTTTGCTCATTGATAGTAATGGGAACTCATAAAAACGGAGCACCCCATTTTTTATCAATGAGAATATTACTGAGTGATTGGTGGTCCAGGCCCATGTGACTCCAGCATTTCGTACATAGGGGAGCATCGAATGAAGGCCTCTGACCGCAATCGTAGGTTCCTCCACAACCACCAGGTATTTACGGTAAAGATTTTTGGGTCAGAGGCGTTTGCCCAAAGGAAGCCTCCGACCGCAATTTTCCCCCCATTGTTCTATCAAATTGTTCCAAATACGTTCTAGAAATTTACTGCCTTTACTACTTGAGCTATTTTGCTTCTCGCAGTATGTGTGAAAATTAAAATCTCCCATTATAACCAAATTATTTTTGCAACATGCTTCCCTGATCTCATAGAAACATAGAAAATAGGTGCAGGAGTAGGCCATTCGGCCCTTCGAGCTGGCACTGCCATTCAATAAGATCATGGCTGATCATTCCCTCGGTACCCCTTGATTCCCTTAGCCGTAAGGGCCATATACCAGAGGTCTTGCATCCTTCGCTATTCCTTAACACTGCCAATAGTGTTTCCACTGCCTGCTCACCCTTATTGAAATCTTTCTACTTCTGTAATTGTATCTTTTATCAAAATTGCTGCTACCCCTCCTTTCCCATTTTCGCTGTCCTTTCTAAAGATCCTATTGCCTGGAATATTTAGCTCCCAATTAAGCCCCAAAATAGATCTATGAAAATACTACCTGTTGGGCTGGATTTTCGGCTTTTGTGATTTCGGGGCGGTAATGGCGGCAGGGCGGTCCTGATACCGCCTAGAAAAAGTTTGTGCCCTAGTCTGCAAATGTTGCCAAAAAATGAGGTTCCACGATCGGGGGCACAAAATTCAGACATTACAGAAGGATGTTTTTGTGCCCCAGCCGAAAATCACAGAGTTAAATAAGTCAGAATAATGTGCAGAACAAGGTTGTGCAAATGCCCTGATTTTTGTTGTGCGTTGCCCTGCGACGTAATTATATATGGTTTTCTTTTGGTGTGGAGAGTCTCTTTACTTTGTTGCAGTAAAATGTCCGTTTGATCCTTTGCCATTGGTGTCTTGTGTATCATTCCAACAGTCACCGGAGATGTGCCTTTATGGGGGCACATAGCGTGTCCAGTATTAGCTGCATCTCTTAGTTTCCTCCATTTAGGAGCCGGTCCATTATGAGCTGACGACGTGCTCTGGCAGCATCTCCACGTTGCCTCCTCCGTGGATGGTGTGGCTATCCATTGGGGACCTTGGCAGGCTTTTCTTCATCGTCCTCCTCTTCCTGAGGTGGGCCTGCAATCCCCACTGACAATGCTAGGCGCCTCATGATGGCCAAGCTGTGCAACATGCAGCATACCACAACGAATTCGGATACCTGTTGATGGGAATAATAAAGGCTGCCTCCAGAGCGGTCCAGGCATCGGTCTGCCTGTAGGAGATGGCATATCTCTGTCAGCACTTCCTTACAAAAGTGCAGCCTTCTCACACACTGCTCCTCACAGAGCTGGAGGTATGAGCGTTGGTGCCCGTAAACCCGTGAGGGGTAAGCCCTCCTCCCCAGACATCTTTGGCCTCTCCTTATTCATGGGCCGACATGGCCAAGGGTCTTCCTAGTCATGCCCCCATTAAAATCTCTGATGTTGAAAGGACACTGAAATGGCAGATAAAACTGCTGCTTTTAAGTCGGAGCTTCACACAATGTGATGTGTGCAATCGTTGTAATTAATGTAACTTGCGATTTAGGATCCTCATTCCTCCATTTAAATACGTCGCCAATACCGCCTGCTGCACCCTGGGAACACCTGGTTTTTTCAGACGTTTCCTGGGACGGGTGTTTAATTAGGTGTTAGGGATGAATTTTGCATCCAGGGCGCTAGAGGAGCGTTGCATGACGATTGACGTCATGATCTCAGTGAAACTAGAGGGCAGGGCGGTAAGCTTTTGCGCACTGCAAATCATGAGCCGAATTTGCTGGCCGGGCGGTAAAAACTGGATGTCCACAATAATGCCAAACTCTTTACCGCCCCTCCAAGATACTAACTGAGGCGCAAGCGAGCCGAAAATCCAGCCCACTGTGTCTTCACGTGGGCTGAAAGATGCAGCCATTCCTATAATATAAAATAAAACTTACAAACATATTTTGTTACAACTGCATATAATGACCCTTGTGTTGTAATTGTTATTATGAAAAATGAAGCTGACCATCTCATTGGGCCTGTTGAGGTGTCCACAGATTGCCATGAAAATGTTCTCGATAATAAGGATCAAGAGTATTCTGGTGATTATTGCCTGGTCTTCCACAATTTCTTAATTGAAGAAAAGTTTACTCACCAGACTGGCTACGAGTCCTGGTTTTCAACACCACTGGAATGAAGTCCTTGAAACTATTTTTGCCCTTTCTCAGAGAGAGATCTGAAGGAAGAAGGAAACAGAAACCAATACTTAATTAATGAACATCAAAACATTTTCACATTTCAGGTAATAATTAACCTCTTCAAACTCTGCAGCATTTCTGTATTTAAAAGAAAATTTGTGCTCATCAAGGTAAGGAATTTTAGTGCTGGGGAATGGAACATTTCCCATTTCACACCCAAGTATCATTGTTTTGCTGTTCTAGGACATGTACAGCAATTAGGTGCAGAGTAAATTTGCTAATGATCTGCCCCAGAAATGCATCCGAAATCCAAGCACAAAGTTGCACCTTACTGGACCCCAATGTAGTATTTTTTGCATTTTGAATGTTGTGCTGGTGATTAAAATGAGAAAGCAAACAGTCTGACTTAAATTAGAATTGAGACGCAATTCAAAACAAAGAGATCAGACTAAAAGTAAAATTATTCGTAGGATTTAAAGAACACAGCTTTTGGCACAGATGTTGGAAATTGAAGCAGGCATATGAAGTCTCAGCTGTAATTCAAGCACAGTTTATTATTTCTTAATATTTGTCACAGTTTTGTGAGCTGTGTGAGAAATGAAATAACAATTAACGTTATTTTGAAAAACAAAATTTTGAAAAAGAATTCTGAAAGACTGGAACAAAACTGCAAAAAGCAAAAGGCATAATTTTGTCCGTATTTTTTACAAAACTGAAACTAACATATGACTGGAAATTATGATAAAAAAAGACTGAACTAAAACTAGCAGTAAGCCTCTTCTGAAGATTACATAGAAATTACAGCACAGAAACAGGGCATTTGGCCCAATCAGTGTCTATGTTCCACACCTTTCTCCCTCATGTACTCATCTAGCTTCCCCTTAAATGCATCTATGCTCTTCGCTTCAACTACTCCATGTGGTAGCAAGTTCCATATTCTAACCACTCTCTGGGTAAAGAGGTTTCTCCTGATATTTATGACCCCTAGTTTTGGACTCTCCCACAAGTGGAAACATATTCTCCACATCTACCTGTTAAACTCCATGAGGTCACCCCTCAGCCTGCTCTTTTCCAGAGAGAAGAGCCCCAGACTGTTCAGTCTTTCCTGATAGTTATAAGCTCTCTGACCTTGTAACTTTTTATGTACCTTAGCCAGTGCTTTTATATCCTTCTTGTGATATCGAACCATAGAATGATACAGCACAGGAGGAGGCCATTCAGCATATTGTGCCTGTACCGGAGACCAGAATTGCACAGTACGCTATGTGTGGTTTAACCAGGGTTCAATACATGTTTACTATAACCTCTATGCTTTTCAATTTTATTTCTCTAGAAATTAATCCCAGTGCTTTCTTTGACATTTTTATGGCTTTGTTAACCTGTGTTGCTACTTTTAATGATTTGTGACTCTGTCCCTAGATCCCTTTTTTCCTCTATCCCATTCAGACTCTATTTTCCAAAGATTACGTACCAAACTTGAAATCCAGAAGCAAGACTAAAACTAAATTTAAAAAGGATTTCTCAGACAAAAATGATGTCCTACATACAATCCTTGTGGCCTTTCTTTGTGAGATTATCAAATTATTGTCAAATTTGATACCCAAAGGCCTGTCTTGTGTGCTCCAAAGTGTCATCGAGGAACATGGGGGCCCAAAGCTATTTCTCTGCTCGCAAGCAATCCCTCCTGTCTGCAGCCAGAGCGCACTTCCCCTTCAGGAGTTCTGGCTGCCTTTAAGTGGTGTCAGTAACACCCAATTCTCCACCTCCCCCAAACAGGCGTGCAGGCAATAAGCAGCATGAGTAGCGTGACTGCATGCTTGACTGACTATAATCAGCTGCCAGCACCAATGTCATGTGCTCTCCTCGCCCAAGTAAACAGATGTGATCAATGCATGCCCTGCACCCCTGCAAGCCCGCTTTCAGCACCATCAAATTTCTAGGTTACCATGTCACTTTTGGATCAATGCACAGCTGAAACTGCTCACATCTGCAAAACAGTGGCAGTATAACTGCAGTCTAAGTAACACTGAAATTTAAATATACTTTTATGCCCATGAAATGCTTTATTAAACAGCTGAATTTGCTGGTCTATCGTAGCTCCGCACCTGCCCGATTCAAAACTGACCACCACATTTAAAATCTACTGAACAAGCACTTAGTAAGAATAAAATAGGTACTCATATACAGCAGGGAAAGACAGCATAAATCAAACTGTGCCACTTTCATTCATCTCCCAAAACCCAGTTCAAGTGAGCTCTCAGAACAGGTTTTTTAGTAGGGCAATAGTAACATGTGGGTGTGTGTTCTGTACAGGGAGCTACAATATAGGTGCAAAGGCTGTAGGTTCCTAACTTTTTCAAGGACAGATATCAAAATAAATGCTGCCTAGCCTGAATCTGAGAGAAAGGAATTAGGGGCAGAGGGGGAAAGATTTAGCAGATGACAACAACTTGCATTTATATAGCACCTTTAACATTTTAAAACCTCCCAAGGTGCGTCACAGGAGCGCTATCAAACAAAATTTGACACCGAACCACATAAGGAGATATTAGGGCAGTTAATCAAAAGCTTGGTCAAAAAGGTAGGTTTTAAGGAGAATTCTAAAGGATAGGAGAGAGGAAGAGATTTTTTTTTTTTTTTTTTTTTAAAGAGAGGGCATTCCAGAGCTTAGGGCCTTGCCAGCTGAAGGTACGACTAATAGTTGAGCGATTAAAATCAGGGATGCTCAAGAGGGCAGATATTTCAGAGGGTTTTATGGCTGGAGGAGGTTAGAGAGATAGGGGAAGGCCATGGACGAATTTGAAAACAAGGATGAGAATTTTAAAATTGAGGCGTTTCCGGACTGGGAACCAATGTAGGTCAGCGAGCACAGGGGTAATGGGACTTGGTGCGAATTAGGATATGGACAGTAGAGTTTTGGATCAGCTCAAGTTTATGGAGGGTGGAAGATGGGAGGCTTACCAGGAGGCTTACCTGGAATGGTCAAGTTTAGAGGTAACAAAGGATTTGATGAGGGTTTCAGCAGCAGAGAGTGGAAGAGGGAGACAGTGCGACATATTAGGGAGACATATTAGGGAGACAGAGAAAGAGTGGGAGGAGAGAGAAAGAGAGCGATCAAGGGACAGGGAGAGAGAAATTGGAAGAGCGATTGGGGAAATGGAGACATTACGAAGACAGAGATCAGTGATAGAAAAGAGTGAGTTTAGGGTAGAGAGGGAGATGGACAATCAGCGAGGTCATGATAACAGAATAAGGAAGTCACAAAGATCAAACGATAAGAGGAATCACTAAGCAATGCCAAGGGAGATCTACTAGTTTATTAATAACTGCAGTAATTAGACAAATAGCCCAATTGTCTTTAGAAACGTGCATGAGTATTGCCTGCCTTACTTATAAGCAAATACACACGTACATATACACATTCTCTCTCTCTAAACAGTAGCTGAATTGTAAAAGTTTCCAGATGTAATTTGTCCTAATTTGTCCAAGGGAAGGCAAAACTTCCTCTCCCTCACAAGACCATCCAGAAAATCCTGGAATGGCAGGCACTCAACAGAATCTGCTCCCTGCCTTTTTTCAGAGAATTCTTCTGGACTCCTGCCAGAGTTTTGCTGGAGGTTCAGCGGAAAATCCCTAAGGAATTTAGGACCAGATTGTACTGATGGCTCTATCTCATGGTTTGGTTGAGCACTGATAAAACATCACTCAATATAGCAACCTATACACACTGTACCAGTTTATCTTGGTAACATACTCAAAAAATTATAAGAGAAGTACAGAGGAGGAAGACCATTCGGCCCAGCAGAATTCATTTATCCGGAGTGATCCTATCTCGCCGACAATATAATCCAATTTTTTTTTTAAGGATTCCAGGATTAATGCCTCCACTATTCAATCCAAAGGTTCATTCCATATGTTGATCACTCTTTGTGTGAAGAAAAATGTCCTTATATCAGTCTTAAAATTGCCATTTACTAGTTTGAACCCTTGTCTCCTGGTTCTAATTATGTTAACATAGAAACATAGAAAATAGGTGCAGGAGTAGGCCATTCAGTCCTTCGAGCCTGCACCGCCATTCAATAAGATCATGGCTGATCATTCACCTCAGTACCCCTTTCCTGCTTTCTCTCCATACCCCTTGATACCTTTAGCCGTAAGAGCCATATCTAACTCCCTCTTGAATATATCCAATGAACTGGCATCAACAACTCTCTGCGGTAGGGAATTCCACAGGTTAACAACTCTCTGTGTGAAGAAGTTTCTCCTCATCTTAGTCCTAAATGGCTTACCCCTTATCCTTAGACTGTGTCCCCTGGTTCTGGACTTCCCCAACATTGGGAATATTCTTCCTGCATCTAACCTGTCCAGCCCCGTCAGAATTTTATGTTTCTATGAGATCCCCTCTCATCCTTCTAAAGTGAATACAGGCCCAGTCGATCCAGTCTCTCCTCATGTCAGTCCTGCCATCCCGAGAATCAGTCTGGTGAACCTTCACTGCACTCCTCAATAGCAAGAACGTCCTTCTTCAGATTAGGAGACCAAAACTGAACACAATATTCCAGGTGAGGCCTCACTAAGGCCCTGTACAACTGTAGTAAGACCTCCCTGCTCCTATACTCAAATCCCCTAGCTATGAAGGCCAACATATCATTTGCCTTCTTCACCGCCTGCTGAACCTGCATGCCAACTTTCAATGACTGATGCACCATGACACCCAGGTCTCGCTGCACCTCCCCTTTTCCTAATCTGCCGCTATTCAGATAATATTCTCCTTCGTGTTTTTGCCATCAAAATGGATAACCTCACATTTATCCACATTATACTGCATCTGCCACGCGTTTGCCCATTCACCTAACCTGTCAAAGTCACCCTGCAGCCTTTTAGCGTCCTCCTCACAGCTCACACTGCCACCCAGCTTAGTGTCATCTGCAAACTTGGAGATATTACATTAAATTCCCTCATCCAAATCATTAATGTATATTGTAAATAGCTGGGGTCCCAGCACTGAGCCCTGCGGTACCCCACTAGTCACTGCCTGCCATTCTGAAAAGGATCCGTTTATCCCGACTCTCTGCTTCCTGTCTGCCAACCAATTCTCTATCCATGTCAGTACATTACCCCCAATACCATGTGCTTTAATTTTGCACACCAATCTCTTGTGTGGGACTTGTCAAAAGCCTTTTGGAAGTCCAAATACACCACAGCCACTGGTTCTCCCTTGTCCACTCTACCAGTTACATCCTCAAAAAATTCTAGAGTATTTTTTTAACAGGATTTTCCTTTCATAAATCCATGCCGACTTGGACTGATCCCGTCACTGTTTTCCAAATGTGCTGCTATTTCATCTTTAATAATTGATTCCAACATTTTCCCCACTACTGATGTCAGGCTAACCGGTCTTTAATTACCCATTTGCTCTCTCCCTCCTTTCTTAAAAAGTGGTGTCACATTAGCTACCCTCCAGTCCATAGGAACTGATCAAGAGTTGATAGACTGTTGGAAAATGATCACCAATGCATCCACTATTTCTAGGGCTACTTCCTTAAGTACTCTGGGATGCAGACTATCAGGCCCTGGGGATTTATTGGCCTTCAATCCCATCAATTTTCCTAATTTAATTTAAATTTTAATGTTTAATTTAAAGTAATAAGCTGGATTAACTTTTTCTATAACCTTAACAATCTTATGTACCTGTGTATTAAGATCATCTCTCAGATGCCTTCTTTCTAGGCTGAAAAGTCCAAGTTTCTCCAGTCTTTTCTCGTAACTCATATAACACTGAGGGGCAGTCTTGGAACTTTTCTCTGCAATGTCTCCTGCTTGTGACCAAAGCACTATAAAGTTTGAGCATTACCTTCTCTGCCCTATAATCTGCTGTTTTGGCTATGTAGAATATAGGACAGGATTTCTGGGCTGAACCTTACCCCCCCAGAATGGGTGGGTTAGGGTTGGGTGAGAAGTTAAAACTTTAAAAATCTCCAACCCAACCACTTCCGGGTTTTTACAGAGGCGGTATGTGCAGCGGGAAGCCAATCCACTCCCAGAAGGCGGGTTGGGAATTTAAATATTATAATGCGGCAGGCTGCCTCTGACTTAACCTTGGCCAGCTGGGTTTCCCAAGCCTCGAGAAACCCAGCAGCTGAAGGGAGGCAAGGGCAGCTTCGGAGAAGTTAGTCCACCTCCCCCCCTCCCCCCGCACCCCTCTCCATGGGTCAGGGGATCGGACCCCCCAGTACAAATCGGAGCCACCCCATGCTCCCACTAGCAGCAGCAGGTGACTTACCTGTGGCTGCAGCCTGCTCCGGAATGTTCCCTGCCCACCTGGAAGACAAGCCTGTCAATCAGGCTGGCTTCTGGGTGGGGATCATCTCAAGAAAACCTATGCACTTTGTGGTGTCAAACTCCACATATATATCTTCTAAAAGTTAAGTATCCTGGAATATTTAGTTCCCAATCTTGGTCATTTTGCAACCACGTCTCCGTAATGGTTATTAGATCAAACCTATTAATTTCTAGCAGCGCATTAATTCATCTATTTTCTTGCAAATGCTTCATGCATTCAGATAGAGCCTTTAGCTTTGACATTTTTCTATTTTTTCCTGATGTCACCTTAGTCAATGATGCCCGATTACCTTTGTTACTCTCTCTGTCCCTTCCTGACCCACTCTGCTTATTTTTACGTAAAACTCTGCTCTAGAGCCTTGACATTTCTCTTGCTGCTTTTAAATGTATTCTTTCCTGAATCCTCCCACCCCCCCACCTCCTTACGTTAGTTTAAAGCCCTGTCTACTGCCTTAGTTATTCGATTCGCCAGGACACTGGTTGCAGCCCGGTTTAAGTGGAGCCGGTCCCTATGGAACAGCTCCCTCTTTCCCCGGGAAAGTAGTCATTCAGAATATTTGCTATTTTAAGCTGATCTCAGTTTCAAGCACATTTATGTCTTTTTCTAACTTCTGTCCAGTTTAATCTTTTTCTAACTTCTGTCATTACCATTTCAATTTGGCCCATCATCCCTTTTGTCTCTCTAATCTCTCCTGCCTTCCACCCTATCACAGACCTTCCCTTTTATTCTTCCCCTCCCCCCTTCAGTGCTCTTTTCGAATATTCGGCAGTTCTGACGAAGGATCGCCAGCCCGAAACGTTAACTTTGTTTTTCTCTCCACAGATGCTGCCGGACCCGGTGAGATTTACAGCATTCCCTGTTTTTATTTCAGATTCCAGCATCTGCAGTATTTTGCTTTTATATATATCTTTTATGGTTTTCACCTCTTCTCCAACTGTACTCCCGCTGTTGTATGATCTCCTTTTAAAATTTGAAAATATTTAAACAACTGAATTTTTGGTTCTGACTAGAATATTATAATCAAAATAATCAAATTCTCGATCGTGGTTATGATGAGTGATTTGCTGCTGCTCAGATATCACCAGTTTCACTGCCTCTGGGACTTAGTATACAAAATTACAGTACTCGGACAGTAAATTGCACAGGATACAATAGCCTAATGTTATGGTACTGGATTAGCAACCCAGAGTTCATGAGTACAAATCCCAGCACCTCAAGTTAGGAAATTGAATTTAATAAATCTGGTAATTTGTGGGACGGCACCAGAAAAAAAAAATCAAGAAAGCTGCCAGATTATCATTTTCAAAAATCCAACTGGTTCACGGATGTCCTTCAGGAAGGGAACCCACCACCCCTACCTGGCCTGGTCTATATGCGACTTCAGTCTCACACTACTGCCTTTCACATCTCAAGTACAAATATTTTTTTTTTAATTGCGCTATATGTGGCAAATATAAAATTTCATAGTATTTGTCGTGGGATGTCACACTGCCAAATCACTGATCAGGGTTACTTCATGAGAAATGCATTTACAATTTTGCTACATGTAATGTACATCAGAAGTCTTACCTGAAGGTGTATTTTAGACATTGACAATTTAGAGACAGGACCCCGTATCTAGTAATATAGCTAGACTAGAGCGAAAAGAAAATTAAAAAGCAGAAGCATCTATCAATATCACTGAATTTCTAGCATTTGGGGTCTACATATATTTTGGCAGAATATTTGAAACAAAAGCACCACAAGGCAACTGCAGAAAGACAACAAGCACCAAAATCCCTTTATTCCCCAGATAGTAAGTTCCTAGGGCTAGAACCTCCACTTTTGTGTTTATCACCTAAAAATGGGCAATATTTCCGGCATGGGCGGTGAAAAAGGGTTTTCAGATCGCCGGCTTCTTGCCCATTCTCAAAGCACCTAGTCTCCATTTTTGAAAATGGGTGTTACCGCGATCGATATGAAATGGGCGTTAGCGTTAAATTTTTTTGACCTTCTGCCGCATAGTGTCGCCGTCCTTAGCAACGGCATGACAACGCTCGATTCCCGTGATTCAGGAGGTCAAGGGTCATCATGACATGCACAGAAGAGGAGACAGAGAGAGAGGGAGCTCAGAGGCACTGAAAGCGTGTGTGGGTGTGGTGTGTGCTTGTCTGGCTGTTGTGGGAGGCACGAGGGAGATCCACCAGCAGCAAAAAGCCTACTAAGCACCAAGAACATAGTTGGCACCGAGTTTTTGTCCACAAATAAGAAATAACATGGAAGGGATGGAGGAGGCCCTGGGGCTGGTAGCCAGGAACACTGGTGGCAGAAGACTCGCAGTGAGCGCGGCACTGCACCCCAAGGTGCCACACCCCCATCGCCAACCACACGAGAGCCAGCAACAACATCTTGCTTCTGGCTCGGAGCACATTCCCACCTCGGGACCGTCCTCTCCCGTATCCGTCCAAGCAGCGTTTTAGCCGTCCCCCTGCCAATGAAGTATCGCCTGAGGAGCTCCTCGGCCAGGCGGCTTGGAGTCAGGAGGGGAAGGGGTAGAGGTGGGGAGGATAAGCCGGGGAGGGGGGGTGGTTGGTTTGTACAGAAATACTGATGATTTCAGACTAATGTTAGGTTTAAATGTTTTTTATTTAACAAAACCTTGTAACGCATTGGCTCAGATAGTTGCACCATTACACGCTCATGATTCATTAATATAAAAGGGTATAATTACACTTAACTTCAATCAACTTAAACTGTCACCAAGGTGATGCCCACCATTGATGTATGACCTGCACACCTAGCAGTGTGTCAGCCTTGTAAATAACACCAACAGTCTTTCAGTCAAAGCGATCATTGATGAGCTCCTGACGTAAGGCTCTTGCAGCTATCATGTCACCACAGGCCCTTTCATGCGGTCTACAGTGGGGCGAGGGCATAGCTTCAGCATTAGCCTGATTGTCTGAGCCGATGTCAGCATCCACCTTCTCATCCTCCTCTTCCTCGCTCTCGTGAGGTGGACTGTCAGACTCATCAGGCAATTCTTGTCCCCTCCTAATAGCCAAGTTGTGCTGCATGGAGCACACCACGAACTGAGCTACCTGCTCAGGGTGGTATTGCAGCTTGCATCCTGCGTGGTCCAGGCATCTAAAGCGCTGCTTCAGCACGTCAATAGTTTTCTCCAAGATATTGCGAGTTGCTCTGTGGCTCTTGTTGTATCGCACCTCGGCTTTGGTGTGGGTGTCACGCAGGGGGGGTCATCAGCCAGCTGGTGAGGCCATATTCTTTGTCACCAAGCATCCAGCATTGACCTTGTGGCTGATTATCTGACTTGTTTAACACAGTGCTCTCATGGATGCTGCCCGGAAATTGAGCATTCACGGCCAGTAAAATTTGCTGGTGGTCGACAACGAGTTGGACATTCTGGGAGTGGAATCCCTTGCGGTTCCTGAAAACCTCTGCATCCTGAAAAGGTGCCCACATCGCGATGTGCATACAGTCTATTGCTCCCTGCACCTTGGGGAAGTTTGCAATTCTGTAGAATCCTAGAGCCCTCTCACTCTGTGCCTCCCTGGTCATACGGAAGACGACCGAGTCCCCCCTGCATGCGTACAGGGCTTCAGTGACCTGTCTAATGCAGCGATGTGTGGCATGCTGAGAAAGTCCGCAAATATCTCCAGCTGTGGCCTGAAAAGAACCCGAGGTGTAGAACGACAGTGCCGCGGTGACTTTGACCTCGACAGACAGTGCAGTACTGATGGTGCTGGCAGGCTGCAGATTGGCCCTTATCAGCTGGCATACCTCAGTGATAACCTCTTTGTGGAAGCAGTCTCCGAAGGTAGGTGGTGTCGGGCAAGTCGAGGTAAGAATGCTTCTCCTTGTACTTGTGAGGGATGTAACATCTGGTCCTCCTCATCTGTCTGTCACGTCTTACATTGGACATATAATGCAGTGGAGCGTTCCTTCGGCAATCTCGAGTCTGCTGCATGTAATTGGTTACCAAGAGAGGGTGAGAAAGGACAGGCCCCATTGCAGTAGCTCTCTATTTTCCACCGATTGGTCACAAACAAGGAACGGCCCGACGAAGACACCTTTCAATTCCAATCGGTCAGAGTGTGGTCAAGATGTTTGTAAGAGTGTTCACATCAACTCCAACGACCTACAGAGTACATCCGAACTCCGCCAACGTTGAAGCACAGCAGCCTTTTAAAGGATGCGACATGTGATCTAGAACATGGCGTCCATGTGTGCGAGGTGGGCGATCTCCTGGCCGCTAGTTTCAGTAAATATGCTCTTTACGACAAAAAAAAGTGAGCGGGCGGTATTATTGAATCTCGGCGTTAAATCAGTGCGGAAATTAATGCTGGGCGATTTTATGGGCATTGATTTTGCCCATTCTACTGATTCCGCCCAACAAAACTGGGCGGACGGTAATATTTTTTCCTGGCGTTATGCACACGGGGAAAGTAACGCTCGGCGATAAGTTTCCTAAAAATGCCCGTCAATTTCCATTCTGTGCCAAAATGGGCGATATATAGGCGTTATACGTCATTTCAGCGGTAAAATGGGCGTTAAGCATGCAAAAAAAGTGGAGGTTCTAGCCCATGATCTCAATCAAACCAACAGAAAGACTGCAAGAGTTTTTTAAAACTGAAGCTTGGCATTACCCAATACCTCCTGATTTACTTTATCTCTTTGAATCTTTTGAATCTTGTTGCACTATGGGCTTTGGTCATTAAATTTAGCAATAAAAAAAAAGAGAATGGCACATAACACAAAGAGTACCTATAAAAGCAAAAAGAAATAAGCTTTCAAAACAAAATCAAAACTGAAATAAATGTCTGGTTAAATTGCCTCCAAGACGTTTTTGCATTCTTACATAATGTAAACATAGCATCTACCCAGCCAGATGGGTGGCTAAAACGTGAAGAATTGGTCAATTAAATGATCATTCACTCCGGTATAAAATATGCATTACAACACACTTATCATTTTTACACTCTCAAAACAGTACATTATCACACGTTCTAAATATACATCTAATTTCAAGAATACAGGACTCAATTATGGTTGTAATTAAATCTTTTATATTGTATGTTTTATGCAGGAATATAAGACAAAAAGTTGACTGTACTTCATTGTTATAGACCACTTTGGTGTAGGAAAGTACCCACTATTACATGGCTAATTTAACTTATTCTTAGATATAGACAGTGTGTGGGTTGGGTCTTAAGCATAGACCTAGAAAACACAAGAACATTAACAAGTCTCAAAAGAGACTAGGGATCAGAAATAAAACCTCTAGAATTGTGAACATGCAGAAGAAAATCCCAGCAAAAGCAGTTGAAGGTGTGTGGATTAACAAAATAAAACTGTCTAGTTTAGAATAAGAGTTAAGTTAACAGGGATATGTATATGCAGATGTAATCAAATATTCCATGTGAACAACGGTCTCAGTCCTCTTAAAACCAAGAAAGTCATTTTTTTTAAAGCAAGTGGCTAGGTTTGAACAGTGAAGATAGGGGATAGATACTCTGGAATTCCACTTGATTATCAAGACCAAGCAAAGATTATTGGGAACTTCCCCTTAAGGAATTAATTATGCAGGGTACAATATAGGAAAGGGTACATTGCACATAGTCCATGTAAGGAGTGGGCTTGATCATTTGAGTGTCTTTTTCTCATTCCATGCTTTAAGTTCTTATTATGACCACATATATGCACATTTTTTTTTAACCATCAGTTAACTTCCATTCCCACCTTTTTGCCAACTGATTCATTGATTTAATGAGCCTACCTATATTCCATAACAATAACCAAATTTTCATAACTGTTCACCTGATGAATATGGACAACATTCAAACATATATTTTTCTTGTTTCTCACCATTTTTTTCTTTTTCCTTCCTCTCCTGAAGGCACTTGCTCTATGGTGGGCTATACTTCAGAAATCAGGCACCCACGCAAATATATAACCCAAATGATTATTATTGATGTGTAAACTTTGACAGCAAGCATTGGCAGGCTATTTAACAGCGAGGGGCTTCACAATTGAGCTACATGTACTTGCCAGCAGGGTCACAACAGTAAACAGAAGTAGGAACTTTGGCTGATTCTTCCCCACTACTTAGGTGTTGATGCCAACTGCAGTGTCCTAATCACTGCCCTATCTGAGATCAGCTATTAGAACAATTTAAGCATGTGGATCTAAAGGAAATGTATCAGAGCATTTTCTGTTTAGAACATTTTCTCTCCGTGTTGACCATATCCTCCACAAGTAAATCATGGATTTCTTTATTAATGCCTCTTTGAAATTTTGTAGCATTATTGTGGGGGAATTTTAACCTCAGCCGGCTGTCAGAAACCGGGTAGGTTGACAGTTAAAATGCTCTGGTTTACTTCCGCGCCTGGATCCCGTCGAGATTTACTCTTCTGAGTAATTGGCAAAGACACTTTTAAAAAATATGCTAATTGGGGTCCGATGACATCAATTGAACCCCGATGGCATTTTAACTCAGGCCTGAGCAGGAACGCCATTGAGGCTTTCCTGTCAGGCTGAAGCAAATCAGAAGAGGATCAGGAGACTGTCCAGGATGCACAAGAAAAGTTTAGGCCTCCCATATCCCAGGCTCCCTCCCACTACCACCTCCCCCTCATTTCCTCCTGCAAGAACCTCTCAGAACCCCCTTCCCTATCGTCATGCCGGCGGACAGACATGGCCGGCCTATTTTCATCAGGCCGCCAACCGCATTCTGCCTGAATTGGTAGCATGGTTCAAAAGGCAAAGCAGTTAAAATCACCATGGCCTCAAGCTATCACAGGCAGGTGGAAAACTTCATGACACCCACGTTTCCCCACTGGGAGTTAAAATTGACCTTATGCTGTTTGAGTAACCCGAGACAAGGGTCAATTTTTCTCCTTTATCATGTTATCATTGTTACCATCCTTCAGCATTTCATGTAGCAAGCTAATTGCAAATTAACCCAAACTCAAATTACCACCAGGTTAAGTAAGTATGTTATATGACGACAATCAAAGGGCTCAGACTTGTAACATTCTCTTCTCCTGTTTATATAAATGAATGACTCCCAAACATAAAAATCACTATATACATTTATTAGGCCCAAGTTTCCACATGATTCACGCCTGATTTTTTAGGAGCAACTGGTGGAGAACGGACTATTTTAGAAATCGCAATTCTCCACATTTTTTTTTCTGCAGTTCTAGTCAGGTAGAACAGTTCTAGTTTAGAACAGAATTTTTTCTTCAAAAGGGGGCGTGTACGGCCACTGACGCCTGATTTGAAAGTTTCCACAGTGAAAACGTACTCCAAACTAAAGTAGAATGGAGCCAGTGAAGATTTTTGTAGAACTGAAAAAACCTGTTCTACACATTAAAAAATCATGCGCAGGTTACAAATTAGGCGTCCAGAACGAGGTGGGGGGGAGGGAACTCATTAAATTCGACAATAAATCCTTATTTATACTTCTACAAATATTATACAAATAAATCCAACCTGAATAAACATTTATAAGCCAAGAAAAGATTAAATAAACCATCTTCCTACCTGTGTGAAAGTGCTTCAGCCAGGGAGAATTCTGCAGCCGTTCGTGCCGCTGAACGGGAGGGAGAGAGAGAGAGAGAGAGAGAGAGAGAGAGAGGGAGAAAGAGAGGGAGGGAGAGGGAGAGAGAGAGGGGGGGGATGGAGGGAGAGAGAGAGAGAGAGAGAGAGAGAGAGAGAGAGAGAGAGAGAGAGGGAGGGAGAGAGAGAGAGAGAGGGGGGGATGGAGGGAGAGAGAGAGAGAGAGAGGGAGAGGGGGGGAGGGAGGGAGGGAGAGAGAGAGGGAGGGAGAGCGGGGGGAGGGAGGGAGAGAGAGGGGGAGGGAGGGAGGGAGAGGGGGGGAGAGAGGGGGGGGGGGCGTCGGGTCGGGGAACAGGAGCGGGTCTCGGGTCGGTGCGGGGAGCGGGTGTCGGGTCTGGTCGGCGGGGGGGGGGGGGGGGGGGGGGGGGCGGGTGTCGGGTCTGGTCGGGCGGGGAGCAGGAGCTGGCCGTGGGAGGAGCCTTATTCACGCAGCCCCAGTGAGGCCATTGGGCCAGGGCTAGGGGCTGTGTGCTTCGGGCCCCTCCCACACAGTTCGGCGCCTGGAGCTACTGCACTTGCGTGCCCACTGTAGCGCGCATGTGCAGAGGTCCCGGCACTGTTTTCAGCGCAGGGACCTGGCTCCGCCCCCCCACAGCTCGTGCTGCGCTGCGCCGAGGGCCAGAGGACCTGTAAGTCGGTGGAGAATACCGAGGATTTTTTTAGGCGCCGTTTTAGGCGCGAAAAACGGGCGCCCAGCTCGGAGGGCCGCCCGTTTTTTTTCTTGTGGAAACTTGGGCCCATAAATTCTACATCTCCTCACTGCACAAAAGGGCATGTAATTAGTATGATACTACATACCAGTCGCTCCTTTTTCTTGTATTGCTGTTCTGGAAGGGAATTCAGTCTTTGGTGTCCTCAGCCGTCTGCTTCTTCTTTCCGCATCATGTCCTTTGGATGAACAGACATCTTCTTCACTATCTCTCAGACTCACTTCGAGACTGCTTGACCGTCTTTTGGATCCCTGCAATTTAGATTCCACTACTGTCAAGTTTACTTTATGTACAATTGTTCCTTTCAAGTGTGTATCAGGTATACCTATGAATCTAATTTATTTTATTGTCACTTAAAATTTACTTCTGTATTTTATTACCCCCCCCCCCCCGCACACACAAAAAAAAAAAAACAAAATAATGAGTTAACACGTAAGAACATAAAGAATATGGCTGAGGTGGCTGCTTCCTCTGCTCCATTTACTATCATCATACTGAGGACTGCAGTTCTTAAAGTGGCCCAGCTGTCTACCAAAACATAGAGGGAGTGCAGCACTGTCTCACACTACCGGTGCTGATCAACTATGAATCCTTTCACCTCTTATTCTCCTATTTCTGATTGTTTCTTTTTATTTCCAGTTCCATCATGGCACTGGCGAAAAACATCTCAATCAGGGTTGTGTTTTCTACATGAATAGAAAGAAAAGCTAAGGATGATTAGAAAGAAAGAACTAGTTCTCTATTGTGTACTAAGGATGTCACTAAACACTTCATATCCACTGAATTTTCTGTAAGTTCAGTCACTGTAAGCTAATTTGTTTTGATGTTGTTGGTTGAGAGAGAAAAATTATAGCCAGGAAAACTCCTTGTTCTTCAAATAGTGCAATGGGATATCTTATGTCCATCTGAACAATAAGTTAGGGCTTTGGTTTAATATCTCATCTGAAAAACGGCACCCCCAACAATGCAGTCGTTCAGTACTGTACTGAAGTATCAGCTTAGATTATGCACTTAAGTCCTGGAGTGAGCTTGAACCAATGACTATATGAGTCAGAGGTGAGATTCATACCGTCAGACCCAAGCTGACACTTAGTGGTTGAAATCTGCCAACTCTGCCATCCTCGGAGGAGAGTTACAGTCCACCTCAGACCTACATGGCTATTCACTTAATCACCACTGATTCTCACGAGTGATTCTTGGCAAGGGCGAAAGGCAGGATGGAGATTATAATTGCACCCTTAGCTTGACCTCATCAATAGGGAATATCATGCCTTTAATGTGGGAAAATGTCCCAAGTTGCTTCAACACATAAATAAGACCAACATTGACAATGAGCCAAAGAAGATTAGGATGGGTAACTAAAAGCTTGGTCAAAGAGGTAAGTTTTAAGGAGGGTCTTAAAAGGGAGAAATTCCAGAGCTTAAAGGTCCTAGACGACTGAAATCACGGTTTTGGGATGGGAGAAGGGAGTGGGGGATGCACGAGAGTCCATAGTTGGAAAAACAGAGTTCTTCGATGGAAGGTTTATGGCTGAAGAAGGTTACAGAGATAGGTAGGGGTGAAGCCATGGAAGGATTTTAACAAAAGGATGAGAATTTTAAAATTGAGGTCTTGGTGGATCGAGGGGGCTAATGTAGGTCAGCGAGCACAGGGATGGTGGTTGTGCAGGACTTAGTGTGGGTGGAAATACGGGCAGCAGAGTTTTGGTTGAGCTCAAGTTTATGGAGGGTAGAAGATGGGGGCCGGCCATTGGAATAGTCGAGTCTGGAGGTAATAGAAGCAAGGATGTGTTAAGCAACAGATAAACTGAGGCAGGAGCGGAAATGGACGATATTACGGAGGTGGAAGTAGACGGTGTTTGTGATGGACAGGATATGGGATCAGAAGCTCAGCTGAAGGTCAAATAGAATGCCTCGGTTGCAAGCTGTCTGGTTCAGCCTGGGAACAGAATTTGTGGCGGGGCCAAAGACAATGGTTTTGGTCTTCCCAAAGTTTAATTGAAGAAAATTTCTGCTCATCCGGGATTGGATGTTGAATAAGCAGTCTGAAAACACAGAGACATTAGAGGGGTCGAGAGATGTGGTGATGAGGTAGAACTGGGTGTTGTCAGTGTTCTCTGGCTACGACTGGGTCAACCAAGACAAAGGTTGCAGAGAGATCGACAAGGATAAGGGAGGATAGTGCGCCATGGTCAGAGTTACAGAGGGTGTCATTTGCGACTTTGATTGTGACAGAGTTGCGACAGAACTGTGGCAACATGGAAACCTGATTGGAGAGGTTCTAACATCGGGAGGGGTCAAGATTGTTTTTTTTGAGGAGGGACTTGATGATGAATTTGAAAGGGAGGGGTCAGTACATAAGGAGAGAGAACCGTATCAGCTAGCATCAGGGCCCCATTAGGGCCTTCTTCTCGCTAAATTATGAACTAAGCTCAGCTTCTTTCACAATCTCTAAAGGTGGAAGAGAGCAGAGTCTAGATTTTTTAATTGGCACTATGTTAATGCTAACAGTGATAAATTTAAAATAGATGGGCTACCGATGGCATTAAAATATCACCAGTCAGAAAATCTAAGCTCACATGCCCAAAACTGAGAGGTTTTACCTTTTGAAACAATTATCTTCTGAGATCTCAGTTGTTCAGAGTTAGTCCAGCATTTTTCACAGTCCACTATCTAGTGTCTATGATGGGATGGGATCAGGGCAAGGAAATTTTAATAACTCAGTTTTAAAGGACATGAGGTATTTAGACTTATATTGGTTAATCTTGCGCTTATCAAGGTATAGCATATTAGCGCTGGGAAATAGAACACTTTTCATTTCAGGTACAGTGTCAGTATCGAGGATTCCCACATCTGATACAGCGCAGTAAAGCTCCATAAACTCTGCCCAAGTACTAACATCACACTGCAGTACACCATGCCATTTTTTTCAATTTCCTACACCAGCAATCTTCTGCCCTCTCACAGTGAGATTGCAAATTTAGTGCCACATCTGAGGCAGTTTAGTATTGTAAGCCTGGATTAAGGAATGTGATAAATAATTTTGTATCGAACCCTTAAAACCAGCAAATAATAGAGTTTCTCTGGTCTGGATTTAAATCCAGGCATCTAGGCAATGGCACCACCAAACCTCTTATCCATTAGTTATGTAAACTGGAATCTCACAGGATTTGAAATACTGTGACATATTTGATGAAGGACAGAGAAAACTAATTTTTTTGATACGAAGATGATTAAAGTTCTGCAATCTACAAACAGAATGAAAAACTGAGGGCATGGGCCAAGTGAGTAGATTGTACTGAGTCTATACAGTACCTGTACAATAGTGTGAGTTCACCTAATCATATATGACATGAATTCTTTAAAGGGACAATATAAGGGGGGTGGGGAGTGGGACATAAACATTCACAAAAATCAAAGTAACAACATTTCTTATCCAAACTATAAGAATCATACCATCTTGTCAATGTCAAAATTCCTTTCGGCATAGCAATTGTTATTACAGTGGGGAAGAATGCAGCAGTAAGATACTCACAGATTTGATGATAATATATTTTACACATACAGATGATAGACCTGTACTTTCACCACCTAACTACAATTGGAAAAGTGTTCAACCTCATTTTATAAAGCAAATCTGGCCAATCCTTAATACGGTAATTATATACAGATTTCAACATATTGTGATCAATGCTGTCACTATGCTTATTTAGCCTATTGATACAATAAACTGAAACTAACATTCTTTAACAGTGTCATGTGATATAGTACTCTATTTCATCATCTGAAATTACTGCCACTATCCCCATTAAAGACAGACCTGTAACCTACCAGTACCGCATGCTTCTACTGTACAGTTCAAAATGCTCTCTCTCCACAAACCAAGTTTGGATGCACAAAGTCATCTAATTCAACAGCTTGATGCTTTACACATTACAAGTAGACACAATATGAAAACGCCACACATCCATCATCATGCTTTACTGAAATCCCAATGAAAACATTGGTTATGCATTTATATTTTGTGCCATTGCAACATTTTTTTGTCCAAACTCAACAGTTATTGGATCAAGATTTCGACCACTGTTCAACTTTGGACTTATAGACGAGGAGTACTGTTTAATTTAGTGAACACCAGCACTGTCTGTTTTATTAAATCAGGAAACAACTTAATACCCAACAAATATCCAGTTATACATATTATGAACTTACATCGCATAAAACTATTTTTTCCTTTTGACTAATATAAATTTGTATGAGCCAATTATTTTAAAATGTATTCGTAATAGAGTCACTGATCAGAAAAATTCCTTTGGTTTGATTTTAAAACCTGAAGCTAATACAGAAGTAGAGTGACTGCTGCCAACGGCTGGAAGTTGCACAGTAGCGTACTGCGCATTAATCTGGTACAGGAAACAACTTAGTTTTTCTGCAGAGCATTTTTGAAGCAGCCTGCTCTCTCTTGGCATTTTTCCTCACAGCCCGTTCTCTCCCGGCATTTTTTCTCACAGCCCGCTCTCTCCCGGCATTTTTCCTCACAGCCCGCTCCCTCCTGGCATTTTTCCTCACAGCCCACTCCCTCCTGGCATTTTTCCTCACATCCCGTTCCCTCCCGGCATTTTTGAAACAGCCCACTCTCTTCCTGCATTTTTGAAGCAGCTCCCTCCTGACATTTTTCCAAACAGCCCTCGCTCTCCCGACATTTTTCCTAACAGCCCTTGCTCTGCCTACATTGAATTTTTTTTTAAACGAACTCGCTCCCGTGACGAACCGGCAGTGTGCATGCGCAATCCGCTTCCGGTTCGATGGCAGCAGTCGCGTCCATTATAAAAATGGGCAGAGCTATATCACACAGCTCTGCTTGACATTGCTTAATGAGGATTATGGTAGTTAGAATGAAAGAAAATTGATCCTAATACAAGGAAAAACATAGGTTAAAGTTCACAATTTACCTGAATGGTCTGCTGTTCCCGATTTAACCTGTTGGAACTCACAATATCTTCCTTCTTAGTGCATTTGAACTTCTCTCCCACACAGCTAGATGGGTTTGCACTGCATCTAACTGAATTGGGTCCTTTGCATTTAGAAACTGGATTCTTCACTGAACCATCCTTCTTTTCTTTGGTAACAGTACGTTTGACTGGTCCAGCAGCACAATGTTCTTTCTCATTACACATACCTTTAGTCATTGATTGATCCGCATCTGTAGATAATTTGGAGGATGTTGTACTTTCACTTGCTAACTCCTGTATGGTCGCTACCTCTAAACTCCTGTTACTTTTTGCTTCTACAACAGGGAGATCTTTATGACTATGGTTCTGATTAATTAAGGGCAGGTTGCTCAATGGTAAAGAAGTAATCACTCCTTGTCCTTCTCGTTCCTTATTTTGAACTTTTCCATCTTCACCCACATCACCTGTTGACTGTTTTGAATTTTCACTCGCAACTCCTTTATTGGCTTTACCCATTTTATTCATCTTGATTGTGGAAACCATATTCTGCTGATCTTTCTGACCATTTTTGTTTTTGTTTTCAGAAGGTAAATGACTTAAGTCAACTACATTTGTATTATTGGAGGCTGGTTGGTTCAAATCTTTGGAAGGAATACCTTCCTTACTTATTGCATTTGGGGTGAATGATTTCAGACTGTCCTTTTTATTTTCAATTGCAAACTGCTCCAAAGCTCTGTTATGAACGATAGACTCCAAGTTGGACAATGGTGACCCCATTATCTGTAGCTGGTCTTCCCTTGTCTTTTCTCCATGAGATGTCCACACAGCCCCTAAATGCTGTGGGCTTTGAAACAAAGTATATTCTCCTCTGGAAGATGGCAAACTGAAAGGAATTCCTTGAGTGAGTGGGAGCTGCGATGCTGAACAGCTGCCGTTAGTTAACAATGGTGAATGAGGAAATGGAGTTTTATCCCTTGGCAGAGAAAGGTGGTTAATGGGAATGCTACTTCGAATGAGGAATGGAGGATATGCATTTGAATGAAATGATGCCACTTCATTGGGGGTAGATACAAAACAGCTGTGCGAGTGATTATTAGTTTCCTTTACAACATGACCCCCATATGCATCTTTTTGGGGCTCCCCACTTTTGTTGCCATTAAGAAGTGCCAATTGATGGTCTCCTTGGTAAACAATGGAAATTGGTTCTTGTTTGGCAGCACTCTTGGGATCTCCATTACCAATCTGTAACATAGACGCAGGTATAGCATTGGCTACGCCGACAAAAGTGCGTGGATTACGGTTCACCAGGTTACTGGAACCTTTCACCCAGGACCAAGTTGGATTCAACGGCTGAAAAGTTGAAGGATCAATTGGGTTCTTTTGCAGAATAGCCCCATTTCTTAAAGTATCTGGAAAAACCATGACTGGAGGTGTTAAACCAAAGCTTCCTTTAATACTGCTGGTACTGTAGCTACTTTGAGGTATTCGTGGGGTGAGGCTATCACTTTTAGAGTGCAATAGAGAGAATGACCTATCCCCTTTAACAGGTGTTAACACCGGCATAGGAGGTGTTTTCCGCAGCTCAGGTAAAGAATTCGGTTTAATCCCTATGCCATGACAGCTTGATTTTGCTGACAAATCTAGAGGCAGGTCATGGGATCCCTCTGAATATATCTGCTTCTCAAGTTGAGGTGGTGATCTAAATACCATGAATGGAGGGTGTGAGTTTTCTGAGAGTCCAAGTGAAGATTGATGAGTAGGACTGCGCTCAGGAAGTTTGGATAACCGGCTGTTTGGGTTCTTCCGTGCCAAAGATAATTCACTGCCCAGGTTGAAATAAATGTGGGAAGGTGGTACTGAAGTGTGAGAAGAGAGGGTTAAAAACTGTTGCTTCTGAGATGATTCGGATTGTGTTTTTGTTTTCACAAAAGGGGAATTAGAATAATCTGCAGTATGTTTGGCCTTGGGTTCTGAAGTGAGGATCAGTGGATGAGAATATGAATGTAGATCAGGTGCTAAATTAGTGCTGCTACCTTTATTTTGTAAAAATGATGGTATGGTCTGCACTCCAGTAACTCCTAAAGTTGTCGGAAGGGAAGGTGCAACATGAGGATGGCCTAAGTTTGGCGGTGGTAAGTACATCAAATGCGGACC
This sequence comes from Pristiophorus japonicus, assembly GCF_044704955.1. Taxonomy (NCBI): domain Eukaryota; kingdom Metazoa; phylum Chordata; class Chondrichthyes; family Pristiophoridae; genus Pristiophorus; species Pristiophorus japonicus. Next base: position 1,043,375 of record NC_091982.1, read on the forward strand.
CTGGTTAAACACTGGTGGAAAATAAGGTTGAGCAACTTTCTGTAAATTCTGGGATGGTGATGAACAAGGTTTGTACAAGTTTAATGAATTCAGTGCATTAAAAGGGTGGTGACTTCCTGATATAGCACTGTCTAATTGTGAATCAATCCAGGGGAGTCCTCGATACTGAGCCTCAGTCCCAGGAGTCAATTTTTGTTTTATAGTCTTTCCCAATTCCCCAGTGTTATCCTGAGTGCAAGTGGTTTTTGACAGAGTTTGTTGTGCTTTCCGATGCATTCCCACAGTCTCCAAATTTTTTATTTTGTTATCTCCATTTTCCGGCATTTCCCCATGCAGCAATTTACTTTCCACATTGGTAATTCTGTCAGTCTTTAACTGTGCGTCTGAAGTGGTCATGAGGGCGACCTCCTCTTCTTTTGGAACAGATCTTTCAGACACATTATCCTTGCAATTTTGAAGTCCCTCCTGCAATAAGTTACTTTCATCCCCCTCGACTTGTTGGACACCATTGCTCATTCGTTCAGTCGCCACCTAAAAAGATACGGCAATCAACAGAGATTTCAATAAGACTAGTTTTTCCTAAAAAACACTATTTTGTATCACTACTAATAACTACGGATTTCTAAATTAGCCATGAGATAAAGTAAGGATTTTAAGAATAGTCTTGAAGTGTCAGAGGTAAAACTGGGAATCACTTATACTTTAGTGCTTTTTAAGGAAAGAGTTTGTTTTTATCTTCCTCTCCTGAAGGTATTGACGCTTTCGAAATTATGGGTCCACAGCTGTCAGCAGCCCTCAAGCACCACACCCAAGTGTCTATTTCTTATCTGTGAGCTTAGACAGTGAGTTTTTAAAACATTTGTTCTTAAGACGCAAGGGATGCCAACAAGCCCACATTTATTGCCCTTTCCTAACTGCCATCAGAAGGTGGGCTTAAGCAGCAATTCCTTTTACAATTATGAGGTTTTCCAGCTAGTTCAGAGGATAGTAAAGCCCTGATTTTAACTCCCAGTGGGAATCCTGCCAGCAAGGGCTAAGGTGGACAGGGAATTGTCCGGCCCTCCGTAGCAGAAGGCCCAGGAGATTTTAACTCCAGGGCCTCACCTGCATGAACCCAGTCAGTTTCCCACTCGTACCGGACAGGAAGCACTAATTGGCCAGTGGATGGGAGCAAGATTTTGGGTGGTAGGAGATAGCCGAAGGAACAGTCCCCAGTAGTTGGGTAAATGGAGTGGAGTCAGGAAAGCCTCACGGTCAGGAGAGGGGGAGGGAAGGCTGTGGAAGAGGAGGCCCAAGGTTTCACTTTGTGGCCGAGATGAATACTCCTGCTTCTCCTGCCCAACAAGAAAACAAGCAGAATTTTAAAATAATTTACCTCTCCGGGCCTCTTCTGGCTCCGGATCCATTTGCCGCCAGGTTGGACTGGCAGAAAAGCCACAAAGACTTCCCCATGCAGCCCAATCTGCATATTTAAAGAAGGGCCCTGCCCCACTTGCCTGCTCAAAAGAGCAAGTTCAATTGCAACCCACTTGAAGGGAAGATAAATCGCAGCGGCCATTTTAACGGTCCACGTACCCAGTCCCCAGATGGCCAGGGTTAAAATTGTTCAAGAGTCAACAACACAGCGGGGAACTAGATTCTCGTGCAGGCCAGTCCAGGTATGGGTGGCAGGTTCACTTCCTTGTAGGACACGAATCAACTTTTTCGGTTTCTAGTAACTCTCATGGGTTTTTTTCCTGGTGTCAGCTCACAGATTATCAGATTTATGGAATCCAATTTAACAACTTGCCATGTTGGGATTTGAACCCAGAACCTCTGGGTTGTGAGTTCAGTGCCTTAACTACTAAAATACTCTAATTCGTGTCCACCGGCTGGCTAACTATGGAGGGCATCACAGTCAAGTCAAATCCTATCCTCATTAGATGTCCACACATCTGTGGTTTCCAGTGGGAGCAAGACCTCCTAATCTGTATGATTTAGTGCTACAATGCCCATGCCAATGCCCACTAAGCTATTAAGGAGGCTCAGGAAAAAGATTTTCAACAATGTATCTTTCAGACAGAAAATAGTAGGTTTCTGTCATCCACATAATTTTTTGAAATGGAATATTAAAATAAATCTGAGAAACTCTTGAGTGTGGGTGTCTGGAAAGGGTTGAGATATAAGGAGGTCTTCTATAATTTTATTCATGTAAATCACATTTTGCAGATCACAGTTGTGATCTAAACCTAAAAATGACATTAAAATGCACATACTTTTCAGAACAAAAACAAAACAGCTTCTTCGATTGCTGAAGGACTTTATTTATGCAAATTTTTTATTGAGGGTAGGTGCGACTTGAGCACAGAAGCCCAATTTTAAAAAGGATTTGCTTTTTATATAGCACATTTCACAACCTCAGGACATCCCAAAACATTTTATAACAACAACTTGCATTTATATAGCGCCTTTAACATAGTAAGACTTCCCAAGGCACTTCACATGGGCGTTATCAACACATTTGACACTGAGACACAAAGAGATATTGGGGCAGGTGACCAAAAGCTTGATTAAAGAAGTACACTTTAGAGGGCGCCTTATAGGAGGAGAGGCAGAGAGGCGGAGAGGTTGAGGGAGGGAATTTCATAACTTAGGGTCTAGGCAGCAGAAGATACATCCGCCAACGGTGGGGCGATGGAAATTGGGGATGCATAAGAGGCCAGAATTGAAAAAGCAGAGATATCTGAGGGTTGTAGGGCTGGAGGAGGTTACTGGGATAGAAGGGATGAGGTCATGGAGAAATTTGAACATCAGGAAGAGAATTTTAAATTCGAGATGTTGCTAGAACCGGGAGCCAATGTAGGTCAATGATGGATGAACGGTACTTTGAGAGATTTGGGTTATGGGCAGCAGAGTTTTGGATGAGCTCAAGTTTATGGAAACTGACAACGCTGCAGTCTCACCTTACGACTCGTTCAAGCTTAGCACCCTTTTGTTTCCTGCCCCTTGGAAAACTGCCTTGTGGGCTGGTGCTGATGTTGATGCTGTCGAAATTCTTATTTATTCTTCATCCTTAACATAGCTCTTATATGCCTTAAAGGTACATGTCTCCATATCCCTCACCAACTTAATGACCTGGATTTTCTGGGGTCTATGACCGCTTACGCGGCCTCGCATGTTCCGGATTTAGGAGCAGGGGCAGGGAGGTGTTGCTACAGTTGTACAGGGCCTTGATGAGGCCACACCTGGAGTTTTGGTCTCCTAACTTGAGGAAGGACATTCTTGCTATTGAGGGAGTGCAGCGAAGGTTCACCAGACTGATTCCTGGGATGGTGGGACTGACATATCAAGAAAGACTGGATCAACTGGGCTTGTATTCACTGGAGTTCAGAAGAATGAGAGGGGACCTCATAGAAACGCTTAAAATTCTGACGGGTTTAGACAGGTTAGATGCAGGAAGAATGTTCCCAATGTTGGGGAAGTCCAGAACCAGGGGTCACAGTCTAAGGATAAGGGGTAAGCCATTTAGGACCGAGATGAGGAGAAACTTCTTCACCCAGAGAGTGGTGAACCTGTGGAATTCTCTACCACAGGAAGTTGTTGAGGCCAATTCACTAAATATATTCAAAAAGGAGTTAGATGTAGTTCTTACTACTAGGGGGATCAAGGGGTATGGCGAGAAAGCAGGAATGGGGTACTGAAGTTGCATGTTCAGCCATGAACTCATTGAATGGCGGTGCAGGCTCGAAGGGCCGAATGGCCTACTCCTGCATCTATTTTCTATGTTTCTATGTTACACATGGGCTGCACACGCGCGAAAGCCCAGAACAGGCGATCTGACAAGAATCTTCTTGACAGATCCTCCGCACGTGCAGGAAATGGACATTTGCTGGCGGAGAGTTGGGCTATTGCCCAGCAAATGCCCATGAAACCGTTACGGTTGGTAAAAGCAGGCCTTACCAATGTGATGGTGAAAATAAATAATAATTAAAAAAAAAATAATTTTAAAGATTCAAAAACCTGTAAAATAAGTTTTAGTTTTGGCCCCTTGAACAGTGTTTCAATTTATTTTACAAATACTAAAATTTTTGTTTTAAATGTAATTGAATAGTATTTTCATTCATTCATTTTAATCATGTAATTTTTTAATTTTAGTGCTGTAAAAATGTGTTTTTTGGTTGATTCCTATTATGCTTATGGGGATTCCATATTTAACTAGAATCTTCGTAAGTATAATGGGAATCCCTTTTCTGAATGGTTGGGCTGGCTCACATGATCCCACGGCCACTTGCGAACCACATGTGCCCCTGGATCCAGGACCATCAGGCAGGTGCGTAGATTTATTGTGGTTCGGAGACATCGCTTGCGGGAAGTCTCCGACCACAAATTCATGTCCACTATTTTAGACTGCTTTTTCCTTTTAGTACACTTACTCTAACCGCCCACCCCCGCAACCCCTCCCCCCACCTTACTAATTTAAATCCTCCAATTCTTCTATTTAGCGTCTCTGTGGGAATATTGTAACCACTTTTAGTTTAGGTTAAGCCCATTCTGTCTATAGAGCTTTCTTCTGCCTTAGAACTTCAGTATCCTAGGAATCTGAAACTCTCCCTACCTTTCTAGCCACACATTGATGTATCTAATCTGTTTCTCCCAACTTGTTCTGCTACTGGAAGTAATTCTGCAATTAATACTCTCGAAATCTTGCACTTTAATCTAAACCTAACTCCTCAAAATATCACCAGAAGACCTCCAAGCTTTCCATTATTGGTGGTTTCTATATGACAGAGGAATTAGAGAGGAGCGAATGAGGAGAGGAGGGGGAAGAGAGGGGATGTGAGGAAAGAGGAGGGGGAATGAGGGGAGGGGAGAGAGACAGATTTCTTTTGGAGAGAGGAAAATAGTCACTTAATGTTATATTTATATATGGTTTTTCAATCTGTCACAATGTTACATTTACAGTGCCACCCACTCATACAACACCTTTGGAATGTTGATACCACTCAATGTTTCAATAGATAATATATCATTGACTGAGTGCATAGGGAAAGACAATGTTCCCTATTTGGAGAGTCTGTTACAAGGGATTATCAATTTAATATTGTGTCTGAGAGTTGGAGAGATTAGAAAACATTATGCAGAGGGTTGCTGGAGCATGGGATGCTTTGCCACAAAGAGTGATTGAGACAGAAAAACACACTTTTAACAGAATACTTGATAAGTATTTGAAGCAGAAGAATATACTGAGCTTTGGGAAGACAGTGGGAAAATGGGATTCGTTTTTGGCTGCTCTAACAAAAGGCTGGCACAGACACAGCGAGTCGAATACTGTTAACTTGTATGGTTCTGTGCATGCATCACTGGCCTAATGTCTGATCCTAAATTACTATATTCCTAATTTCTATAGATTTCATTAATTCGAACAAATTGTCACTTACCTATTTGGTCTAGCAGATTCAGGAACACTTTGTTTCAGCGTTAAATTGCTATTCAGCGCAAATTCACTTTCTTACTTATTATCTGCAAAGACTCACTTTGTCAGCCTGTCACAGCTACGTCATTCATTATAAAATATACTGAGGGAGGTCAGTTAAATGTGAATTGATACAAAATTAGAATCATCTAGTTGGGCCTATCAATCAACATCGCAAAAACAAATTATCTGGTCATTGTCACATTGCTGTTTGGATCCTGAAGGAATGATCAGCCATGATCTTATTGAATGGCGGTGCAGGCTCAAAGGGCCGGATGACCTGCTCCTGCACTTATTTTCTATGTTTTTATGTTTGTGGGAGCTTGCTGTCTACAAATTGGCTGCCGCAGTGACTACATTTCAAAAGTACTTAATTGGTTGTAAAGCGCTTTGGGACATCCTGAAGTTGTGAAAGGCGCTATATAAATGCAAGTCTTTCTTTTCTTTCCTAGCATACTACTTACTACTGATCTAGCATTGCTGCTGCAAACCTAGCAGAATATAATGCTGCAAAACTGGGAAAACGTGTTAATAGACGCAACATTCAATATTTACTATTAAGAAGCACAAAGATTACTAGCTGGTTTAAAAGGAGAGGACTAGTACTAAGAATTGCCAAGAATTTAGCAACACAAGGGGATGATCTTGAATATAAAAAGTATTATATAGTTTGAATCAAAATGAAGAAAAAATGTAGCGATATCAAATTCAGATCAAAGAATAACGTTCACTCCCATAGGCAATTCTGTCACACAATGTGTAATAAAAGTATGCTCCCACCTCTCAGATTTAGAATCAAATCAAGGCCAAACAAACAGAATAAAAGCCTTCCACTGTGTTTGGATGAGCTGATCAATCTCGCTTACTTCAGTGTGGTTGTTAATACAAGTATCTTCCGTCCCTACTGGCTGTGGAGCACTTTTCCTGGATTCTGCATCTGTGAGTGAAGATCTCCTATTAAAAAAAATGATTAATTATTACTAGTAGATCTCCTGTGACTTTGCTCATGGGTAGTCCAAGGATAGGAGTACAGTTTCTGATGCTTATTATAATTCCACTCGAGGTCTCAGGTGGCGACTCGATCTCTGTTACTGCTACTAACGTAGATGCAGTTTGTATGCAAAATATTATCCACTCTTAAGTCAGCATTATTGTGCCCCCATGCTCTACATCACTTTCTAACAAAAACAAAATATACTGTGTGCTTCACTGACAGCACTGGTCCATACAAGAGTAGGAATATTCAAATAACTGAGGTAAGACACAGACCAGTTTTCTTCATAGACATCATTGACTCTCACTCATTCTTTATGGATGGAATAAATCAGTCAATTCCCATCAATCTCATTCTCAAACACAAACTGAGGCCTTACCCTCCAAATCCCTGCCCCTGTCTTGCCTGCTTTACTGGAACCGATGCCCTATCAATCAATTATAATTGGTCAATGAATTTGCTAGGAAATACTCTGAGCATAGGTCAACTGAAAATTGCTAGAAAACAATAATCCTGTCTGTAAAGACATTTGTTCTAACTCTCTTAGTGACAATTTTAAACTAATGATCCTCATTCCAACCAAAGGAAATAGTCTTTACCTATTCACTCTATCAAAACCCCTTCATCATTTTAAAATCTCCATTAAAATCTCCTCTTAGCATTCTCTGTTCCAATGGAGATAGTTATATTGGGGCCAAGTTTCGGCCTGAGTTGCTCCTGTTTTTTTGGAGCAACTGGTTTAGAATGGAGTATCTTAGAAATTGCAATTCTCGGCATTTAGTTTGCTCCAGTTCTAGTCAGTTAGAACAGTTTCAGTTTGGAACAAAAACATCAATAAATCAATCAAAAAAAAATTAGTAAGAAATAATTTTTTTATAAAAATCAATAAATAAAACATTTTCTACTTACCGACTGTAGCACCGGGAGCCCTCCAACAGCGTGCTGGGATGCCCCCCCAGTGTGTCTCTGTCAGTGTCTCTATCTCTCTGTCTGTCTGTGTGTCTCTCATTCTCTGTCTGTCAGTGTCTGTGTTTCTGACAGCGAGGGGAGGGGGGAGGAGGGGGGTAGAGGGAGGGGGGGGCAGGGGGAGGGGAGGGAGGAGAAGGGGGGGGAGAAAAGAAAGAGAAGGGGGGGCAGAGAAGGAGAAGGGGGGGCAGAGAAGGAGAAGGGGGGGGAAAGAAGGAGAAGGGGGGGGAAAGAAGGAGAAGGGGGGGGAAAGAAGGAGAAGGGGGGGGAAAGAAGGAGAAGGGGGGAAAGAAGGAGAAGGGGGGGGAAAGAAGAAGAAGGAGAAGGGGGGGGAAAGAAGAAGAAGGAGAAGGGGGGGGAAAGAAGAAGAAGGAGAAGGGGGGGGGAAGAAGGAGAAGGGGGGGGAAAGAAGGAGAAGGGGGGGGAAAGAAGGAGAAGGGGGGGGAAAGAAGGAGAAGGGGGGGGAAAGAAGGAGAAGGGGGGGGGAAAGAAGGAGAAGGGGGGGGGAAAGAAGGAGAAGGGGGGGGGAAAGAAGGAGAAGGGGGGGGAAAGAAGGAGAAGGGGGGGGAAAGAAGGAGAAGGGGGGGGAAAGAAGGAGAAGGGGGGGGAAAGAAGGAGAAGGGGGGGGAAAGAAGGAGAAGGGGGGGGAAAGAAGGAGAAGGGGGGGAAAGAAGGAGAAGGGGGGGAAAGAAGGAGAAGGGGGGGGAAAGAAGGAGAAGGGGGGGAAAGAAGGAGAAGGGGGGGGAAAGAAGGAGAAGGGGGGGAAAGAAGGAGAAGGGGGGAAAGAAGGAGAAGGGGGGGAAAGAAGGAGAAGGGGGGTGAAAGAAGGAGAAGGGGGGTGAAAGAAGGAGAAGGGGGGTGAAAGAAGGAGAAGGGGGGTGAAAGAAGGAGAAGGGGGGTGAAAGAAGGAGAAGGGGGGGGAAGAAGGAGAAGGGGGGGGAAGAAGGAGAAGGGGGGGAAGAAGGAGAAGGGGGGAAGAAGGAGAAGGGGGGAAGAAGGAGAAGGGGGGAAGAAGGAGAAGGGGGGGGAAGAAGGAGAAGGGGGGGGAAGAAGGAGAAGGGGGGGAAGAAGGAGAAGGGGGGAAGAAGGAGAAGGGGGGGAAGAAGGAGAAGGGGGGGAAGAAGGAGAAGGGGGGGAAGAAGGAGAAGGGGGGGGGAAGAAGGAGAAGGGGGGGGGAAGAAGGAGAAGGGGGGGGAGAAGGAGAAGGGGGGGGAAGAAGGAGAAGGGGGGGGGGAAGAAGGAGAAGGGGGGGGGAAGAAGGAGAAGGGGGGGGAAGAAGAAGAGGAGGGGAAGAAGGAGAAGAGGAGGGGAAGAAGGAGAAGAGGGGGGAAGAAGGAGAAGAGGGGGGAAGAAGGAGAAGGGGGGAAGAAGGAGAAGGGGGGGGGGAGAAGGAGAAGGAGAAGGGGGGGGAAGAAGGAGAAGGGGGGGGAAGAAGGAGAAGGGGGGGGAAGAAGGAGAAGGAGAAGGGGGGGAAGAAGGAGAAGGAGAAGGGGAGGGGGAAAGAAGGAGAAGGAGAAGGGGGGCGGGAAGAAGGAGAAGAGGGGGGAAGAAGGAGAAGGAGAAGGGGGGGAAGAAGGAGAAGGAGAAGGGGGGGGGAAGAAGGAGAAGGAGAAGGGGGGGGGAGAAGAAGGAGAAGGAGAAGGGGGGGGGGGAGGGAAGGAGAAGGGAGAGGAAGGCTGAACGGGCCGGGCCCAGCACTTCGGGCAGGGCCCGTCCCCAGCACCAGATTTACAGTTAGGTGGCGTTGGGTCGGGTCGGGTTCGGGATCCGGGGTCGTGAGGTCGGGTCGGGGGGGGAGCACGGGTCGGGAGTGGGGGGAGGAGGGCGGTCGGGTTGGTTCGGGTCGGGGGCGGGCAGGGAGGGAGGGAACGCGGGTCGGGTCGGCATCGGGTCCGGTCCGGGGGCGGGGGGAAGCGGGAGTCGTGTCGGATCGGATCGGGAGGAAGCAGGAGCTGGGCATGGGAGGCAGCCTTATCCACGCAGCCCCAGTGAGGCCGTTCGGCCAGGGCTAGGGGATGCGTGCTTTGGGCCCCTCCCACAGTTTTGGGCGCCTGGAGCTACTGCACATGCGCGCCCACTGTAGCGCGCATGTGCAGAGTTCCCGGCACTGTTTTCAGCGCAGGGACCTAGCTCCGCCCCCCCACAGTTCGTGCTGCGCCGCGCCCAGCTCCAGAGGACTTGCAGGGAGCCGGAGAATAGGTAAGTTTTGTTTAGGCGCACTTTATGGCGCGAAAAACGGGCGTCCAGGTCATGGCTGCGCCGTTCTAGGCGCGGCCCGAAACTTGGGCCCATTATCTCAAGTCTTTCCTCACAACTATGGTTTCCTATTCTTAAGTGTATTTAGATTTCCAGAAGGCATTCGATAAGGTGCCACATAAAAAGTTACTGCACAAGATAAGAGCTCAAGGAATTGGCGGTAATATATTAGCATGGATAGAGGATTGGCTAACTAACAGAAAACAGAGTCGGGTTAAATGGGTAATTTTCAGGTTGGCAAACTGTAACTAGTGGGGTGCAACAGGGATCAGTGCTGGAGCCTCAACTATTTACAATCTACATTGATGACTTGAATGAAGGGACCAAGTGTAATGTAGCCAAATTTGATATAAAGATAGATGGGAAAGCAAGTTGTGAAGAGGACACAAAAAATCTGCAGAGATAGGTTAAGTGAGTGGGCAAAAATTTGGCAGATGAAGTATAATGTGGGAAAATGTGAGGTAGGAAAAATAAAAAAGCAAATTATTATTTAAATGGAGAGAGACTACAAAGTGGTGTAGTACAGAGGGATCTGGGGATCCATGTACATGAATTCAAAAAGTTAGCATGTAGGTACAGCAAGTAATTAGGAAGGCAAATTGAACGTTGACCTTTATGACAAGAGGGCTGGAGTCTTAAAGTAGGGAAGTCCTGCCACAACTGTACAGGGCATTGATGAGACCACACCTAGAGTACTGCATACAGTTTTGGTCCCTTTATTTAAGAAGGGATATACTTGCATTGGAAGCAGTTCAGACAAGGTTCACTAGGTTGATTCCTGAGATGAAGGGGTTGTCTTATGAAGAAAGGTTGAGCCTATACTCATTGGAGTTTAGAAGAATGAGAGGTGATCTTATTGAAACGTATAAGATTCTGAGGGGGCTTGACATTGTAGATGCAGAGAGAATGATTCCCCTTGTGGTGGAATCTAGAACTAGGGGGCATAGTTTCAGAATAAGGGGTCGCCCATTTAAAACGGAGATAAGGAGGAATTTCCTCTCTGAAGGTCGTGAACCTTTGGAATTCTCTCGCCCAGAGAGCTGTGGAGGCTGGGTCATTGAATATATTTAAGGTGGTGATAGACAGATTTTTGAGTGATAAGGGAGTCAAGGGTTATGGGGAATGGGCAGGAAAGTGGAGTTGAGGCCAAGATCAGATCGGCCATGATCTTATCGAATGGCGGAGCAGGCTCGAGGGACCAAATGGCCTACTCCTGCTCCTATTTCTTATGTTCTTACCATCCTGTTGAATCTACACTGTATGCTATCTATTTATTTAATGTCCCTTCAATAACGGAATTCCCAAAACTCAAACTGCTCGAACTGTGGCCTAACCAATGTTTTATATAAATTTATTATTATTTGCTTTTCTACTCTATACTTCTATGTATAAACCAAAAATGCTGTTGGCCTTTATTATGGCTTTATCAACCTGTACTCGCACTTTCAGTGAACTATGTATTGAGCCCATAGGGCTCTCTGTTTATTCACATCCTTCAGCATCTTTCCATTGAGTGTATACACCCATTCCTTATTTTTCTCCCCAAATCTATCACCTCACACATACCCTATTAAATTGCATCTTCCACCTGTTTGTCCAATCTGCTAACCTGTCTATGTCTTCCTGAAGGCTTTTACAGCCATCTTTGCTATTTGTCAAGCCTCCTACTTTTTTTGTCAACAACAAATTTTGAGATTGTGTTCCTCAAATCATTGATATTATACATCAAGAACAAAGGTGGGCCTACAGTGACTCCTAGTACACATGCTTCTAACCTTCTCTAATCAGAGAAACTCCCATTAACCATAACTCTATTTCCTGACTGTCAATGAGCTTTCTGTTAATACTAATATAAACAAAAAACAAAAAACTGCAGATGCTGGAAATCTGAAACAAAATCACGTAATGCTAGAAATACTCAACAGTCAGCGTCTGTATTCAGAACAGTTGAATTAATTGTGGTTTCCATCGCCTGGGTGGCTAGATGAGTAGATCACCCACCCATTGCAAAACCTAGCCGATATTCATCCCATTGAAATGGGAGCACCTAGGCAGTGAAGTTGAAAATTATCCGCAATATTTCAGGTGTAGACCCTTCATCAGAAATTACAGATGAACCACATTAAAAAGACACAGAACAAATGGAAGAGGCAAACACACAAATAAAGACTAATACATGAGAAGAAATAGAATGACCTGTAAAATGCTTCAATGGAAAACAAAAGATGGTGAAATGGCTGAAGTATTATTAATGTGAGATAATATAAAGCATAATGAGAGAAATTTACGAGTCACAGAGAACGTGTGAATAGCTGAAGCAGTTTGGGGATGGTGGGGGAGATAGTTAAGGCAGGTAGAAATAACAGCAGTGAAAAGCGGCAAAGCAGACATGCTCCAGCGGCCCAGGAATCTGGGAGAAGAAAAGAAATCAGGTCAAACGAAGGGCACAGAGCGCCCTGCCAGCACAGGCAGTGTGTTTTATCCCTCTCCTTTCCCTTTTTTAATGCTGTTCATCCAGAATTTCTACTGTGGTGAAGATCTACACTTGAAATGCTAATGTATCGCTTCTCTCTACAGATGCTGATTGACATGCTGAGTCTTTCCAGCATTTCCTATTATTGTTTCTATCAATGCTACTACTACATTTCTTCTTATGTTGCAAATTGGGTTTTCCCCCAACTCTTTGTGATCACAGCAAATTGCAGTTTTTATAGACAGACCCACATCCCCTATAATCTGAAACTTAAACCATTATGGTGCCATGAATAGGAGTTAACATCCCAGAAGATTAACAATTATTTATACTGGAGCTTGCAAGGACTGTGCGTTTTAAAAGATGTCACGATTGACGGTATCATTCAAGCTAAAAACTTCATTGTATAGAAGCAAAAGAAATACAACAGATAATTTGCAATTTTACTTTAAACGGTTTTCAAAACCAAAACAATAAAATATTTAAAATCTTAAGCGTCCTTTTCAGAATCTTTAACTGTGTCTGAAGAATGAGCGCATTTCAACTCCTGTCTCAGTGCTGTAAACTACTAAATTGGGAAAGCCAGCGATATATACTATCCAAGCAGGCTTTTGACATCCTAAATCAAAGCAGCCCCTACACATTAGATAGATTTCTGAGAAGAACCAGTTTCATTTTCAACAGGCAGATAATTAGAATCTTAGTTATTTCTATCACTCTAGTCTGTTGAATCTGAACTGGATTGTGGCAATGAAAGACAAGTTGCATCTACTTCCACAATAGAAACTTGCATACATTTCAGCAACCTAAGGTACTAGCAAACAAACATGATCTGACTAGATTCTTATTAGAACCAGTCTCATTAACAGTTAGGCCACTTCCCCTAAAATGAACACCCATCCCCTGACAGTATTTGTGTATTTGTCTCACATCCCTCAAAGATAATGGAATGATTTTTCAGAATGTAGCTAATAGGGTTTCATCTCAAATTCATAATATATTGGCCTTTCTAAAATTTCATATGAAAAAATATATTTTACGGTTTAAAATGAGACAGAACTCTGTATTCGTCACAGGATGGTACCAACATAATGCTCATTCCCGATCTATGGAACGTCTGGTCACCCCCAAAATTCTACCTCAGGTCACCAAATAAATCATAATCATCAGATAGGGAAGATTAGTTGCAATCTTTTTGCGAACAAACACTGCAGGGATCCTGGAAACAAGGATCAGCAGCCACTAAACTTATATGGAAAAACAGTAGGGTGAATGTTGAAGAAAGACAAGAAAAAGAACTGAAATAAAAACAGAAAATGCTGGAAATACTCAGCACGTCAGGCAGCACCAGTAGAGAGAGAAACAGTTAATCATCGACCTGAAACATTAACTCGGTTTCCCTTTCCACCAGTGCTGCCTGATCCACTGAGTATTTTCAACATTTTCTGTTTTATTTCAGATTTCCAACACTCGCAGTATTTTACTTTTGCAAGAAACAGATCACCTATCTTCCTCAGAAACAACGAGCCCAACTTCTGTATTTTTAATGATGAAGTTAAACTATTTAACAAATATTTCTGCTATTCAAGAGTTCATCACACCTCTTCGAAAAGGTCATCAACAATGCATGTATGGCAAGTGCAGGGGCTAAGCCCAATTTGTCTGTGGAGGATTTTCCTTCAATATAAAGAATTCTAATGGTAAATTTTTATCCTGATCACCATCATCATAGGCAGACCCTCGGAATCGAGAAAGACTTGCTTCCACTCTTAAAATGAGTCCTTAGGTGGCTGAACAGTCCAATACGAGAGCCTCAGACTCTGTCACAGGTGGGACAGATAATCGTTGAGGGAAGGGTTGGGTGGGACTGGTTTGCTGTACGCTCTTTCCGCTGCCTGTGCTTGATTTCTGAATGCTCTGGTCGATGAGACTCAAGGTGCTCAGCGCCCTCCCTGATGCACTTCCTCCATTTAGGGTGGTCTTTGGCCAGGGACTCCCAGGTGTCAGTGGGGATGTTGCACTTTATCAGGGAAGCTTTGAGTGTGTCCTTGTAACGTTTCCTCTGCTCACCTTTGGCTCGTTTGCCATGATCCACAGCACGGCCCTGGACAACGTGGACCATTTCCCATACCTTGGGAGCCTCTTATCAACAAGAGCAGGCACTGACGACGAGATCCAACACCACCTCCAGTGTGCCAGTGCAACCTTCGGCCGCCTGAGGAAAAGAGTGTTTGAAGACCAGGCCCTCAAAACTGCCACCAAGCTCATGGTCTACAGGGCTGTAATAATACCCACCCTCCTGTATGGCTCAGAGACAAGGACCATGTACAGTAGACACCTCAAGTCGCTGGAGAAATACCACCAACGATGTTTCCGCAAGATCCTACAAATCCCCTGGAAGGACAGAAGCACCAACATTAGTGTCCTCGTCCAGGCCAACATCCCCAGCATTGAAGCACTGACCACACTTGATCAGCTCCGCTGGGCAGGCCACATTGTTCACATGCCTGACACAAGACTCCCAAAGCAAGCGCTTTATCCTTAATGCAACTGGTACATCACAATGACAAAAATATTCAAAACAACAAAATGATTTTTCATGATTATAGAAGAAAACTATTTATATATTTTTTCTTCAAGTGTATGTTTTATACATAGAATCTGTCATGGTCAACCACTCATCGTCACGAGTTATCTGATCAGCTCATGGCAGCCAAATATCACATACCTTCTACAACCCTAAAAATACCAGAAGATAAGATGATTCCAAATCTCTTCTGACACAATTTACATTGTGACACAGATTGAACATTGGAGACAATGAATAGATTCTGAAAAATGGCAGTTACAGAATACAGAAGATGCTCTAAACTTTCCTCATCTCTGAAAATTCCAGTTTTAAACTTTTGAAATGAGAGTAACGTAATTTCATTAAAATATTCCAGGGTTTCACAAAATTAAAGCTGTAGGATAGAAAAAGTAGCATCTCCATCAACAAATTTGACATATCAATTCAGCAGTAAATATGTATTTCAAATAATTATGAAAGCAACTGGAGAATTTGGAAAAGCATGAAGTTTAGAAACTTTTTTATTCATTCATGTGATGTGGGCGCTGCTGGCTAGGCCAGCATTTATTGCCCATCCCTAATTGCCAGTGAGAAGGTGTTGGTGAACCGCATTCTTGAACCGCTTTCACAGATAATATTTGCTAAACTTTCAAGTTATGTAATCCAGGAAAACGATCTGTGAAAAATGTTAGCTTCATGACTTGGTGGGGAAAAGCAGTTATAATTTACACCGTATGTGAAAATGGCCCAGTTTTATTTGCCTCAATTTTCTCTTTTCCTCTAGTGAAGGCTTCAGCTAAACAATCAGGGGTCAAAATTTGGTTGTGGACGCCGCTTGTTACAGCGCGGGAGATGACTAATGGGCAGCAAATGCCTACCGTTGTCAGTAAGCGGCGTCAACGCCATGACCTAAATTCAGTCTGCTCTTTGGCAGAGGCGCCAAGAGGCAACGCTCTGCCGGCTAATGCCACCCCCGTGGTGACGTCATCCAGAGTACAATGCCTCTTTGACGCCTCAGTCGTGACATTTGCTTTGTACGACTGCCGTACAAACAGGCAGCCATACAGCCAGGAAAAAGTTGTCGTAAAAGAGCGGATCGCGGACGCAATCGCCCAGAAAGGAAGGTAAGTCTTTATTTATTTCTGCATGTTTTCATTAGTTTTAAGAGTAGGGAAGTGTGTGTGTGGATCGGAGAAGTTTTCGGGTTTTTTTCTTCCCGTTTTTTTTTCTAGCATGGCAGCAATCTCCCGACGGGAAATTCAGTAGGCCTCCTGAGCTCCCGCCCGAGGATGAGTGTGCAATGCTACCTTTTAGCACTGCTCTCTCATCTTTGGGTGTAAAAACTGAATTTAGGATTTTGATGCTGCGCCTAATGACCGGCGCTAAAATCAGCACTCGGGCGGTGACACTGCCTCAAACACGGCGCGACCCAATTTTGACCCCTCAATGTCAGCAGATTATTCGAACATAGAAGGCATTCAATTCTGTCCACACTTAAGGTCCATAAATGCATATTTTCTAGCAGGATGCGCTGGATAGTAATCAAAAGCTGGAAACCTAGGTGATTTTTCTCCTGTCAGCCAATGGGCACACATTCTGGGTTTCAAACCTGAATCCTTCTGATCTGTTTGACTTAGTGCTACACTACCCACTAGACCGACTAGGGAACTAAACTTTCCCTTTTAAAATTAAGTGCTCCTGTAACCTGAAGCCATCTGAATTTAAAATCATATACACATGCACACACACACACATCCATCCCCAGGAGTACTAAAATTGTACATCGTCAGAGAAACTATATCACACTCTATACTATATTTAGCTGATTATTCATAAAGAAAATTATGTTTCACCTTATGCTATGGGAAGTAACTATTAAGGTGTTATCCATGCAAAATAGTTCCCCTATGGAAAGAAAGAATATAGGGCTAAAAATTGATCAGCGTACTGCCGGGTTTTCTGGCGGTATTTCGTCGTTTTAGGCTGAAAATGAATCGGTGGGAAATTCATTGCAGTCTTCCGCCGGCAGTTTTGAAATACTGCTGGGGAGCGGACCGCCGACGTGCAACACTGGGAAAACCGCTTCCGGCAGAGTTTGGTGGGAGCGGTGATCTGTACTTCAAAAAAAAACACCCAGTCTGACCAGCCTTTCGATGGACGGTAGGTATGAAACCCTGCAAAAAGAGGTAAGTGAATTTTAAAAAAAAATTATTTTGCAGCGATTCAGTGGAAAAGGGTCCTCTGAATGTTTTCCGTTGTTTTATTTTTTGAAAAAATATTTTTTGTGTTTTCCCCCTTCCCTAGGCAGACTCTAGCCTCGGACTTAATTTGACCAGGACCGCCGAGAATCCATGTGCAATGCCCATTTTTCTCGTCCGGGCGGTTTTTTTCCCCCCCAATTTTCCGCTGGCGTTAATTGCAGAATCTTAGCGGCTTTTTGGGCAGTAAACGGGCGGTGGCAGCCTTTGATCAATTTCTAGCCCATTGACTTGACAGCTTTAAATAGCATCAAAACCTCAAACAGAAAACAGCTATTACATCTAGGGCTGTCTTAATAACCTAATATATACAGCAATACATAATCCCCATGATAATTACAGTACACTACAAAAATAGTCCAATTAACGCTCATTTTCATGATTTGTTGCTTTTTACAGAAACCAGGATTAACTTCAAATGCCTGTTCTTCTACAGAAAGCAGGCTATTCTGACTCCATTCCCTAATGCCATCAAGTACCACTCCACATCCCTCCAACCAATTTGCATCACAATTTATTTTTTGTACTTTAACTATTAAAGCCAAACATAAAATACCAGGATTTTCAATAACTCAGACTAAAACTAAAAATTTCAACTTGGTAAATGTTCAACCAGCACTTAATCATCACAGCTCATGAGCAATGGCCAGTTGAGAGGAAATGGTTTGGAACAAAATCCAAATTTTACTACTAAATCACAGCTAAAGAGAAAATACTTCAGGAAAGTGACGGTACAAATGTAATCAGATGCAACTTACTGCCCATAATGAAAAACAATATGCCATTAAGATGTAGCTGTTTTACCTTGAATAAGACGGTATGGTGACCAAGCCAAATTCCATTTTCATTTCATGGGATTCTGTCATTCAGGCAATGTTTTGAAGATAGTATTCTGTGATTCCATCTGTTTTTCCATGAAAATGTAGTCTTGACCAGAATGCATAAATTAATATAGAACTTTAAAAGTTTACAGCGCAGGAGGTCGCCATCTGTCCATTACTTCTCTGATAGCTCTTTGCTAGAGCAATCCAAATCTAATTACACTGCCCTGTTCACTCCCGATAGTTCTTCATCTTCCTCCACTTCCTATATTTATCCAATTTTTCCTCAATTAGATGCAATGGTGTCTGCCTCAACCACTCCCCGTTGCAACAAAATTAATCCTTTCCACTGCCCTCCTCCCAGTCCCAAATTCCAATTTTCAGGCCTCCAAGACATAGAAACATAGAAAATAGGTGCAGGATTGGCCATTCGGCCCTTCGAGCCTGCACCACCATTCAATGAGTTCATGGCTGAACATGCAACTTCAGTACCCCATTCCTGCTTTCTCACCATACCCCTTGATCCCCCTAGTAGTAAGGACGACATCTAACTCCTTTTTGAATATATTTAGTGAATTGGCCTCAACAACTTTCTGTGGGAGAGAATTCCACAGGTTCACCACTCTCTGGGTGAAGAGGTTTCTTCTCATCTCGGTCCTAAATGGCTTGCCCCTTAATCCTTAGACTGTGACCCCTGGTTCTGGACTTCCCCAACATTGGGAACATTCTTCCTGCATCTACCCTGTCTAAACCTGTCAGAATTTTAAACGTTTCTATGAGATACCCTCTCATTCATCTGAACTCCAGTGAATACAAGCCCAGTTGATCCAGTCTTTCTTGATATGTCAGTGCCGCCATCCCGGGAATCAGTCTGGTGAACCTTCGCTGCACTCCCTCAATAGCAAGAACGTCCTTCCTCAAGTTAGGAGACCAAAACTGTACACAATACTCCAGGTGTGGCCTCACCAAGGCCCTGTACAACTGTAGTAACACCTCCCTGCCCCTGTACTCAAATCCCCTCACTATGAGGCAGACATCATTGCATGGTTTCTCTCCCTCCCTCCTCAATTCTAACCTCTCCCCCCATCCTCCCCACCCATCCTCCCCACCCTCTCTTTTCACCACCTCTGTCCTAGTATTACATCCCTCACTGCCACTCCATAATATCTCAAGACCCCAATTCCCACACCCACTCTTCGGCCCATCATGCCTGTGTCAGCTCATTGAAAGAGCTATCCAATTAGTCCCAGTCCCCTGCAAATGTTTCCCCTTCAAGTAATTATCCAGTTCCCTTTTGAAAATTATTGAATCTGTTTTCAGGCAGTGCATTTCAGTTTATAACAACTCACTGCATAGACTTCTTTTTCCTCATGTGGCCTGATTGTTTTGCCAATGACCTTAAATCTGTGTCCTCTGGTTACTGACTCTTCTGCCACTGGAGTTCGTTTCCACCTTATTGACTCCATCAAATCCCTTCATCTATTCTAGTACATGTTCTCTGCACCGTTTATAAAGCCTTGATGTCCTTCCTGAATTGTGGTGCCTAGAATGGCCACAATACGCCAGCTGTGGCTTAACCAGTCTTTTATAAAGGTTTAGCATAACTTCCTTGCTTTTGTACACCATACCTCTATTTATAAAGCTAAGGATCCTGTCTGTATTTTTAAACAGATTCTTAACTTGACATGCCACCATCAAAGATTTGTGTACGTATACCCTCAGGTCTCTGTTCCTGCACCCCTATAAAATTGTACCATTTAGTTTATATTGCCTCTCCACGTTCTTCCTACCAAAATGCATCACTTCACACTTCTCAGCGTTAAATTTCGTCTGCTATGTGTCTGCTCATTTCACCAGTCTATGTCCTCCTGAACTACGTTAGTATCTTTCTCACTGTTACTACATTTCAGAGTTTCCAGTCATCTGCAAACTTTGAAAGCTCTGTATACCCAAGTCCAAGTAATTAATATTTATCAAAAAGAGCAGTGGTCCCAACACTGACACATGGGGAACACCACTGTACACTGCCCTCCAGTCTGAAAAACATCCATTCACCACTACTCTCTGCTTCCAGTCCCTTAGATAATTTTATATCCATGCAGTCACTGCCCTTTTAATCCCATGGGCTTCAATTTTGCTATCAAGTCTATCATATGGTACTTTATTAAACACCTTTTAAAAGTCGATATACAAAATATCAACTGCGCTATCCTCATCAACCCTCTCCGTTACTTCAAAAAAAGAACCCAATCAAGTTAGTCAAACATGATTTGCCATTAACAAATTAATTTTGTCCCAGGTTATTGGCTCGAAATTTGCAGTTAGCAGAAATGCAAAGGCGTTTACCGCGGGTCCCAAAGAAAGCTGCCCGGAGATCGCGAGATCTCTGTGGCGAGAAGTTTGCCTTTTTCTACGCACAAGTGATTTCAGTATAGTGAGGATTCCCTAATGCGATCTGCTGTGAAGTCAACAAGCTGTCCAAGCAGCCAATAACATTGCAGAATTCTCAGACATGAAAGCAGGAAATAAGAACCTGCTTTTATCCCGACTTTTAAAAAATGCTACTGAGAGTAAAACAACAATTAGGGCTCTAACATAGGACACAGTAGAACCTGAAATATCATGAACAAACTTTTAAAAAGTTTCTTAAATATTGTAATTTTTATCATGAGAAATTTGACATCCACACAATTAAAATGAGTTTTTCAGGGCTATAACGTTTGCTTAGCACTCAATACGCTGTTAAAATCCCAGTTACAACAAAGCCGAACATTTAATGGAGTATTTAACAGTGATATTACCACAGAAAAACCCAAGTTTTTGTCAGTTTCACAGATTGCTGGTTGGGGGGGGGGGGGGGGGGGGGAGTGGGGGGAAAAAGAGGAGAGAGTGAACCCACAGCGCGGCCAGTGTCGCAGCAGTGAATGACTAACCGCAACTTCAGGATTTCCACGTTTAGACACGCATGTGCTACATCCTGAAGTTGTGGTCAGTTTCATAGGGGTAATAACGGAGAACACTGTTAGTTTGCAGTTATTACCACTGCAAATTCTGGCCCATTGTCTCAAAGTTTCCCCATCAATGATGTTAGGCTTACTGACCTGTAGTTGCCGGGTTTATCCCTCTCCCCTTTTTTTGAACAGAGGTGTAGCATTTGCAATCCTCCAGTCCTCTGGCACCACTCCCATACCTGAGGATTTGAAGATAGTGGCCAGAGCTCCCACAATTTACACCTTACTTCTCAGTAACCTTGAATGCATTCCATCTGGACCAGATGACTTTTCTACTGTGATGACTGCCAAGCTTTTAAGTTCCTCTTCTTTATCTATTTATAGAATGGGCTTGATTTTCTGCTCCTGGTTGCCTCTGTCTTCGCCCTGAAGGGACGGCAATCAGCTCTTCTGGGCGGGCAGCCAGCTTCCAGCGCCCCGCCGGGGTTTTCAGGGCCACTTTTGGAAAAGTGTGGTGCATTACCGCCCGGAAGAGGCTAGCCGGTGTGCAACGCCCCTGGTTGTAACACCGGTTCAATTTTTGACTCCCGCCCAACTCATACGCCCCGCAGCGCGCCCTGCTGGGACCGCCTGTGAAAAAGGTCGGTCCGACCTATACTGGCTGCAATGAGGTAAGTAATGTCCACCTCAGGTAAGTGTGATTATTTTTTCTTTTACGATTTATATTGTGGTGGCGTGGGCTACGTATTGGGAATGTTTGTGGTGGGGTTTTTTTCAGTTTTTTTTTTCTCCTCAGGCCTTTCTTACAGCACTCCCAGGCTGGCTGGGATTTTAGCTTGGAATTTTTGCATGCTCAGCCAGCCTAGCATCCAAAGAGAGGTGTGTAACGCCTCCCTTAGTGCTCTGCCCCACACTCAGGGCCCAGCTGCCCAATTTTGCTGACTGAGGCGCAAACCTTTTCCAGATGGTATCAGGACCCCACCACCACCCCATGCTGTCGTCATTAACACCCCGAAATACTAAAGGCCAAAAATCCAGCGCAAAGACATTCTTTTATCTAGTGCCTTTCATAACCTCAGGACATCCCAATGCACTTTACAGCCAATTAAGTACTTTTGGAGTGCAGTCACTGTTGTAATGTAGGATATGCAGCAGCCAATTTGCATACAGCAAGCTCCCACAAACAGCAATGTTTATAATGACCAGATAATCAGTTTTTAGTGACATTGATTGAGGGATAAATATTGGCCAGGGCACTGGGGAGAACTCCCTTGCTCTTCTTCAAAATAGTGCTATGGGATCTTTTAAGTTCACGGCGCCTTGGTTTAACATCTCATCCGAAAAACAGCACCTCCAACAATGCTGTACTGCCACAGTACGGCACTGGCGTGTCAGCCTAGTTTCTCATGCTTAAGTATCTGGAGTTTACTCTATCCAATTTCTCTACTACCTCTTCCTTTACTGTGACATTGGCAGCATGCTCTTCTTTAGTGAAGACAGATGTAAAGTACTCATTTAATAACTCAGCCACACCTTGTGCTTCCACAATAAGATCTCTTTTTTGGTTCCTATTTGGCCGCACCCTTCCAATGACTACCCTTTCATAGGTTAATAAAGGACTTATGGATTGCTTCTATTCATAGAAACATAGAAACATAGAAAATAGGTGCAGGTGCAGGAGCAGGCCATTCAGCCCTTCTAGCCTGCACCGCCATTCAATGAGTTCATGGCTGAACATGCAACTTCAGTACCCCATTCCAGCTTTCTCGCCATACCCCTTGATCCCCCGAGTAGTAAGGACGACATCTAACTCCCTTTTTGAATATATTTAGTGAATTGGCCTCAACTACTTTCTGTGGTAGAGAATTCCACAGGTTCACCACTCTCTGGGTGAAGAAGTTTCTCCTCATCTTGGTCCCAAATGGCTTACCCCTTATCCTTAGACTGTGACCCCTGGTTCTGGACTTCCCCAACATTGGGAACATTCTTCCTGCATCTAACCTGTCTAAACCCGTCAGAATTTTAAACGTTTCTATGAGGTCCCCTCTCATTCTTCTGAACTCCAGTGAATACAAGCCCAGTTGATCCAGTCTTTCTTGATAGGTCAGTCCCACCATCCCGAGAATCAGTCTGGTGAATCTTCGCTGCACTCCCTCAATAGCAAGAATGTCCTTCCTCAAGTTAGGAGACCAAAACTGTACACAATACTCCAGGTGTGGCCTCACCAAGGCCCTGTACAACTGTAGCAACACCTCCCTGCCCCTGTACTCAAATCCCCTCGCTATGAAGGCCAACATGCCATTTGCTTTCTTAACCGCCTGCTGTACCTGCATGCCAACCTTCAATGACTGATGTACCATGACACCCAGGTCTCGTTGCACCTCCCCTTTTCCTAATCTGTTACCATTCAGATAATAGTCTGTCTCTCTGTTTTTACCACATTTATCCACATTATACTTCATCTGCCATTCATTTGCCCACTCACCTAACCTATCCAAGTCACTCTGCAGCCTCATAGCATCCTCCTCGCAGCTCACACTGCCACCCAACTTGTCATCCGCAAATTTGGAGATACTACATTTAATCCCCTCGTCTAAATCATTAATGTACAATGTAAACAGCTGGGGTCCCAGCACAGAACCTTGCGGTACCCCACTAGTCACTGCAACCCTCTTACTTCCCTTTTCAATTCTCCTGTTATTTTTGTATTCAACTTGGATCTCTAGTGAGTTATGAACTAGATATTTATCATAAGCCTCCTTTTTCTGTTCATTTTAATCTCTATATAGGGCTAGAAATTCGGTATTGCCCACTTTGAGGCGATGACACCGCCAGGGTGCTACATTTAGCAGCGGGCAATGTCTAACACCTTAAAGTGCGATATTCAGTATCGCCCCAAGAGGAGAGTGGAGCGCTAAGAGAAGTGTTGCACAATCCTCTTAAGGTGCTAAAGACCCATCGCGGGGTGGGAATGCTTCTCAAATTGAGGTGCTAAGCTACCGGCATCCTTGTGCCTTAAGAGATGATATCGACCATGTGAAGCCTGCAAAAAAATGGAAGGGAGGCTACCAACAGCCTTCCACAGGTAAAAGAGGAAAGTAATTATTAAAAATGTAACTCTCATTCTGTGTGATATCACCCCGGGATCCTCTCTACATCGTCTGCTTCCCCCTGTCGGGAGCAGCGCCAGGCAGGCAGGTAGCAAGCGAAAGCAGTCAATTTCACAACCACATCGCTAAGGGGGCGTTGCACACTCTTGTAGGTGGTGCTAGAGTGCACAGCGCTAAATGACAGCGCCGCCGCTAAACCACCAGTTAAATTAGCGGCAGGCTGCTACAGTGCGCCACTCGAGCAGTAGGTCTTTAGTCACCCCTTAGCGCCCCTCTCTGGTGCTAAACCAGATTTCTCCCTGTATCTTTAGTCATCCAGGGAGCACTAGCTTTGGATGCTCTTCCCTTCCCCCTCGTGGGAATGTGTCTAGTCTGTAGCCGAGCTATTATCTCTGAGAGCCTCCCATTGCTCATTTACTGTTTCTTTGATTCCAATCCACCTGGCCACGGCCTTTCCAACTCACTGAAATCAGCTCTTCTCCAGTTGAATATTTTCACATTGGATTTTTCCTTGTGTTTTTCCATAACTATTCGAAACCTAATTATATTGTGATCACAGTTTCACAAATGCTCCCCCATTGAAACATGCTCCACTTGCCCTACTTCATTTCCCAGAACGAGATCCAGCCCTGCTTCCTTTACAGATCAAGAAAGTTCTCTTGTACACATTACAGGAATTCCTCCCCCCTCTTTGCCCTTTACACCGTTACTATCCCAGTCTACATTAGGATAATTGAAGTCCCCCATTATCACTACTCTATAGTTCTTGCATCTTTCTGCAATTTTCTCCTCTATCTCATTCCCACTATTTGGTGGCCTATAGTATACACCCAGCAACATAATAGCTCCTCTATTGTTCTTTCATTCTAACCAAATAGATTCTGTCTTTGAACCCTCAAGTGCATCATCCCTTTCCTGTGCTGTAACACTATCTTTGATCAATACTGCCACCCGTCCCCCTCCTTTTTTTTCTTCCCTAAATACATTATAGCCAGAAATATTAAGTGCCCATTCCTCTCCTTGTTTGAGCCAATTTTCCTTTATTACCACCTGATCATAATCCCATGTGGAGACTTGTGCCTGCAGCTCACCAACATTATTTACCACGCTCTGTGCATTTACACACATGCACTCCAAACCCATCTTAATGCCTTGCATTTTTCCTGTCTGACCTCTATTTCTGAACTATTCTTTATTCTATGGCAGTTTGTCTCTCCAAGTTCTTTGTGCATCTTGTATCTCCTCTCTTAATGCTTCACCCTGGTGCATGCTCCCCACCCCCACCCAACCAAATTAGTTTAAACCCTCCCTTCAAGGATATTGGGCCTGGCCCTATTGAGGTGCAAGCAGACCATCTTATTCAGGTGCCTCCTGCCCTAGAACTGCTCGTAATGCCCCAGGAATCTGAAACCCTCCCTCTTACACCATTTCTCTAGACACACAATTAACCTGTCTAATCTTACTGCTCCTATACTCACTCGTATGTGGTGGCATGGGGAGTACTATCTTTAAGGTCCTGCTCTTTAACTTCCTCCTTAGCTCCTGAAACTCCTGCCTGTAGGACTTCAATCATTTTCCTACCTATGTCATTGGTTCAAACATGGACTACAACTTCTGGCTGTTCCCCTTCTCTCATCACTTAGTAAGTGATCACCGATCACTTAATCTCAACCTTTCCCCATCATGCCTCAGTAACTGGCACTAATATTCCCTTTAAGCTGTGCATAGTGCTTGAGGTACCACACAGATGGTGAGCCGGTTTTTAAATAGAAAAGCCATGCAGGCACGTAATTTTGAATGGCCCGCACAGCCCGTTAAAGGGACCATGCAAGCCAAAAGAAAATTAGAAGGAACACTGACTAGCATCTGTAATGTATTT
Organism: Pristiophorus japonicus; assembly: GCF_044704955.1. Classification (NCBI taxonomy): domain Eukaryota; kingdom Metazoa; phylum Chordata; class Chondrichthyes; family Pristiophoridae; genus Pristiophorus; species Pristiophorus japonicus. The sequence continues at coordinate 1,069,104 of NC_091982.1, forward strand.
GCTTCATGGGTTCTTTGCTTAAAAATTCATAGCAACACATTGCTATTAATAACTAGTTGGTTTATTAACAAAGGTTTAACAATCACAATACACATTACCAGTTCATCCACTGCATGCCTCATCTTGGATCCCCCGAACCCAACTGGCTGGGGTTTTATTGAGTCTTGGTGAACATCACGTGACTGGCTAACCCACTCACAATGCAACAGCTCTACAACTATTTTAAGTTTCACCTGTAAATCAAGTGCCCCCTGATTAAAGGGGTGCACTAAAACCGACACATTGAACAAATTAAACTTTTGATGGTAATCTTAAATCAAATTAAAATTTGCTGCCGGGGATGATGATGCATTCCAGTCCCTCCGGTGCCCACCTCTAAGGCCGCATCTCCAGGGACACCGTGGCTCGGATGTGACTGCGGAAGAGAGGCAGGAGGTCGGGTGAATGACCCTCTCGACCGCCCATTGCCTGGACCGGTTGATGGACCCCTTGGCCATGCCCTGGAGCAGTCCTTCCGACCTGCCCACTCCCCTCAGCACAGGGTGCCCAAAGATCAGGAGTGTGGGACTGAAGTGCAACCAGAATTTGAGGAGCAAATAATGGAATAGGGGCTGCAACCTCGCACATTCAACATATTATGGAACACGGACTCCTCCAGACCACAGAAATTGCAGGCGGCCTGGGAGCCCGTGAACAGACTTAAAAATTTATTGCACAGGACTGCTCAGTGCCAAGTCCCCGATAAATAATGGGAGGACTCCCGCATAGAGTGCACTCCATCGGGGACCCCCGCCTCCTCCGGATGGCAAGATAGTGCTCCATGGCATGTCCGGACGGCAGACGAGGATGGCAAGGTTGAGAGTGTGCAGGAGCAGCCCGTACAGGAAACCCCTCCGCGTAGAACTGAAAGGCACGGAGGGGATTTCCCCGAGGTGGCTCAAGTTGTGAGGTGCCAGCTCCCGCCGGAGGTTTCGGGGCTTGGCGCCAATGAGGAATTCCGTCCGGACGGGGGTCAGTTCGGACAGGATCTCCCCACGTGCTCGAGCCTCCTCGACACACCTAACGGAGTCAGGGTCCAGAGCTGTTTTTAGCGACTTGATGGCATCGGCCGCACGGCGGACGTTGGCCCAGTTTAGGCGCCGTGCCAGCGTGTCTGGCGCCAACCAGCCCGCTCCTCCGCCATCGAGCAGGTCCCTGACCCTGGTCACCTCACCAGCCACAGCCCTCTCGTCCGCCTGCCACCTAAAACCGCGGTCGTGGAGGTACGGATTTCTGAGCAGCGGCTCCTGCAGGACAGCCGCCACTCCAGACGGTGGAGAGCTGCGCTTGGTGGAGACTCTGTTCCAGACCCTGATGAGTTCCTGGTAAAAGACAGGCAGCCCCTGGACGGCGGTCCTGACACCCCCCAGGCTTACAAACAGGAGCTGCGTGTCATAATTGAGGCTGTACTGCTGGCGGAAGAAATACATCACCAGCGCGCACCATCTAGGAGGGGGCTCGACGTAAAGGTATCTCTGCAGGGTATGAAGATGGAAAGTCGCTAGCTGGGTGCTGACGCACACCAACATTTGACCGCCCTCCCCAAGCGGGAGACTCAAGACCGCAGCAGAGACCCAGTGCTTCCTGTTGTTCCAGAAGAAGTCGATCAGCTTCTTCTGTATCTTGGTGACAAACGCAGGGGGAGAGGGCAATAGCTCTACAAACCTGTGAGCATACTCACAAGTGCATACATTACAGCACTCCATCATCTTTCTATCACCAAAGCTACCCTTCTCACTCATGCCTCACTGCCAGATACCCTTTCTCATTCCTCACTCCTGAGTACTCCTTCGTTCTCAAGCTTGCCACATCTAGGCATGCATCCTTCAGTCCATCGTTTTATTCCTCACTTCCAGTTCTACTACCCCTTCAATTCCAGTTCTCCCCCTCTTTCATGACTGAATCCAGATCCGTCAAACCCCACCACACTCTAATTTCTTGGTTCCCTTAGTCTTGGTTTCTTCCCCGCACTCCCCCTTTATCGGAGTTCCTACTCAATCCCTTGGTCTGGTACTCACACATGACTACCCCTCATCACTTAGTCCCCTTCAGTCCCCACTGTCTCTTCCTTCAGTCCTTGTCCTTGCTATCTTCTCTCCCCTCCCCACAACCACCGTTACATTTTGGGGGTTCTCTCTAGATACTTATCTAGTCTACAACATCTCATAGGCAAGCCCTCATGCTCGGTGAATCAATGTCTCTAACTGTCCAATGTCTTGGTAATTTGTAGCAAACCCAGGAATCAAACAGAAAGCCCATATTACTAAATTCCAGCTATTGGTTATATCAGATGCTCTCATGACTTTCCACAACTTTGGAAGATGGTAGAATAAATACTTAACCAGAGTGTTTTAGGCTATAAAATGTAACAGATTTATTAATTAGTAGATGGGTAAATGAACAGAAACATTGTAGATTTCCAGAAGTTAGAGGCTTAACAATATGCTCTCCAAAGATAGAAGATAACACAAAATTGCTGTTAAATGCCAATGTAAACCAGGGATCCCTAAATATTAACCTTTATACATTAGTTTGTTGCTAACCAAGCATGAAGTTTTTCTGGATTATCTCTCTCTCTCTCTGATGGCTTCACACAGACTTTCCAGTTTAAATAGGACAGGCTGCAGCGGCTACTTATCAAAAAGTGACCAGGACAAACTAAATTTAAATATGTGTTCCTCAAAAGAAGATGCCAATCAAACATATATACAAATAAAAGACAGGATAGAAATTCACTATTACCCCGTTTGGGGCGCTAATGTTTGAAAGTTTGAAAAGTTATCGCCAGGCACCAACGATTTCAAACTTTTAAAAAAATTGCCATTTGCGCTCCAAGAAGGAGGTGGAGTGCTAAAATCAAGTCCTCCACTTTCTTCTTAGAGCTCAATCGGCAGCAGACGGAGCGGTGAGTTCAGCAGTGATGCACACTGGGCCGTGCAGCGCTGCCACGTTGAAAGGCTCCTTCCATCCCTTAAAAGGGAAGGGCCATCGCTGCAGGCTCTTCAAAATAAAAACTTCATATATCATAGGCAGTTCCTCGGAGTCGAGGATGACTTGCTTCCACACTAAAAGTGTGTTCTCAGATGACCAAAGAGTCCAATGCGGGACCGACAGTCTCTGTCACAGGTGGGGCAGACGGTGGTTGAAGGAACGGGCAGGTGGGGTGCCTCGCTTGCTGCGCGCTCCTTCTGCTGTTTACGCTTAGCTTCAGCTTGTTCGCGACGAAGAGACTCGAGGTGTTCAGCGCCTTCCCGGATGCTTTTCCACCACTTTGGGCAGTCTTGGGCCAGGGATTCCCAGGTGTCGGTGAAAATATTACATGTTTTCAAGCAGGCTTTGAGGGTGTCCTTGAAGCGTTTCCTTTGCCCACCTGGGACTCGCTTGCCGTGTCGGAGCTCCGAGTAGAGCGCTTAGTTTGGAAGTCTCGTGTCAGGCCTGCGGACGATGTGGCCCGTCCAGTGGAGCAGATTGAGTGCAGTCAGTGCTTCGATGCTGGGGATGTTGGCCTGAGTGAGGACACTGATGTTGGTGCGGCTATCCTGTCAGTGGATTTGCAGGATCTTGCAGAAGCAGCATTGGTGGTACTTCTCCAGTGTTTTGAGGTGCCTGCTGTATATAGTCCATGTCTGAGCATATAGGAGGACAGGTATCACCACTGCTCTATAGACCATGAGCTTGGTGCCGGGTTTGAGGTCCTGGTCTTCAAACAAGCTCTTCATCAGGCCATCGAAGGCTGCACTGGCACACTGAAAGCGGTGTTAAACCTCGTCTTTGATGTCTGCCCTTGGTGACAATAGACTCCGAGGTATGGAAAATGGTCCACGTTGTCCAAGGCCTCATCGTGGATTTTGATAACTGGGGGGCAGTGCTATGTGGTGGGGTCAGGTTGGTAGAGGACCTTTGCCTTACAGATGTTTAGTGTACGGCCCATGCTCTCGTATGCCTTGGTGAAGGTGTTGACGATAGCTTGGGAATTCGGCCTCCAAGTGCGTTCAGATGCAAGCGTCTGGGGCATCCTAGCTACCTGGTGACAGAATTGAATATCAGACAGCCACATGGCATACAAAACTCATTATGTTGACTTGATGTCAACAGCAAATGAAATATGATCATGTGCATAATGGTAACTTCAAACATTCTTACTGTGACAATACATTCTTACCGTGACAATACTCATTCATGTCTTTTATCCCCCACAGGGCCATCACGCATCCAGCAGGAGGTAGTCGAGGTCGCCGCCGCTGCCAACTCCTCAGAGGAGCTCAATCCCTCTGAGGGTGCATCACAGGACTTATGCAGACCTTGCACCAATGCAGAGATAGTTGGGTTTTCACATGGTGACTCACATGTCACAAGTGAGCAAGAGCAAATGCTGGAGTCAGGGACAACAGAGGAAAGTCCGAGTTGGAGAGCCCAGGACTCTCCAAGCTCTGCTCAGCTGATCGCAGATGCTATAAGCAGGGGGCCGTCAATGAAGAAGAGGATAATTATTGAGCAGCAGCAGAGAATGTGTGATGTACTGACAGGTATTCCAAGCGCACTGTGCACAATTGCAGAGATTGAAGGAGTCCATCTCAAGCACGAGTGGCTTGCTGTTGCAGGGCATTGCAATGATGTCTTCTTTTATGCGGCAATCGAACGAGTGCATGCAGGGCTTGCACACGCTTGGTGGCACCTCAAATAAGATGAATGATAATCTAGCCATAACCTTTCAGCGCCCCACTGATCTGCAACAAAGTGTTCTACAGTGGTAGCAGGGAAATGCAGCCGGGGCACAAGAGGGATGATGGTGAAAGGGGACATGGAAATAGGGACTCCGCTGAAAGCGCTTCCACAACCGTTGCCAACCCCCCAGTCAGTACCCGACATATTGCCTTGTGTCCCGATGGCCAGGTCTGCTCCTGCACAGGTGCAAGAGGAGCAGTCTTTGGCTGGGCCTTCATGGGCTCCAAAACCTAGAGGACATTGGCCAAGAGCAACACAACAGTCAGAGCAGAGATCAGAGTAGTCTGCCTCTAACTCTGCAGATGCCACGAGGGTTGCACCATATAGAAGCAATAGAAAAAGAAGTAAATATTTGTAGTTGCGCAAGAGTGTCTTACACATTTTGCACTGTTAAGTCTTGTTTGTTCATTTGATGCATATAAATAATATTATTTTGCGCCACTTTCCAACGTTGCCCATTCTTGGATGCTGTCGGCAAGAGGCCTTTTTAGTTGTTTGATGAATGGAAATACCTGAATTGACGGTGATCAATGGGGAATGTGAAAGGGATGCATGGTTGTTTGCAGGTGTACTTTATGTTAGTGGCATTAGCAAAGAGAAGTGGAGAGTGGGGGGGGTGGCGGGGAAGAAGTGGCTTTTGCATGAGTACTTATCGGCATTTTACCCCGACTTAGAAACATAGAAATCTAAAGCACAGAAGGAGGCCATTTCGGCCCATCATGTCCGCACCGGCTGACAAAGAGCCACACGGCCTTCGGTCAACAGCCCTGAAGGTTACATATAAACCTATGAACAATGGTGAAAGGTAAAGAGCACTCGACCCAACCAGTCTGCCCCACACATCTGCAACACTCCTTGCACCGAAACATTCTACACTCCACCCCAACCGGAGCCATGTGATCTCCTGGGAGAGGTCAGATACAAACCCAGGCCAATTGGGGAAAACAAATCTGGAAAAATTCCTGACCTATCCAGGCGATCGAAACTAGCCCAGGAGATCACCCTGGCCATATTCGATTCCCTGCAGTACTTACCATTGTATCTGTGCCAGCCAACAAGAGGTAATCCAGTCTAATCCCACTTACCAGCTCTAGGTCCGTAACCTGAGTGCCCATTCCAAGTACCTTTTAAATGTGGTGAGGGTTTCTGCATCCACCATCCTTCCTGGTAGTGAGTTCCAGACCCCCACAACCCTCTGCGTGAAGAAACCTCACCTTAAATCCCCTCTGAACTTTCCACCAACCACCTTAAAACTATGCCCGCTCGTAATTAATCCCTCTGCCAAAGGAAATAGGCCCTTGCTATCCACTATATCCAGGCCCCTCAAAATTTTGTGCACCTCAATGAGGTCTCCTCTCAGCCTCCCAATGAGAACAAACCCCACATACCTAGACTTATGAGGAAAGGTTGAGTAGGTTGGGCCTCTACTCATTGGAATTCAGAAGAATGAGAGATGATCTTATTGAAACGCATAAGATTATGAGGGGGCTTGACAAGGTGGATGCAGAGAGGATGTTTCCACTGATGGGGGAGACTAGAACTAGAGGGCATGATCTTAGAATAAGGGGCCGCCCATCTAAAATGAGAAGAAATTTCTTCTCTCAAGAGGGTTGCAAATCTGTGGAATTTGCTGCCTCAGAGAGCTGTGGAAGCTGGGACATTGAATAAATTTAAGACAGAAATAGACAGTTTCTTAAACGATAAGGGGATAAGGGGTTATGGGGAGCGGGCAATGAAGTGGAGCTGAGTCCATGATCAGATCAGCCATGATCTTATTGAATGGTGGAGCAGGCTCGATGGGCTGTATGGCCGACTCCTGTTCCTATTTCTTATTATTTTTATATCCAATCTGTCCTTATAGCAAAGATTCTCTATTCCAGGCAGCATCCTACTAAATCTCCTCTGCACCCTCTCTAGTGCAATCATGTTCTTCCTATAATACGGTGACCAGAACTGCACGCAGTACTCCAGCTGTGGCCCAACCAAAGTATTATACAATTTAAGCATAACCTCCCTGCTCTTGTATTCTATGCTTCGGCCAATAAAGGCAAGCATTCCGTATGTCGTCTTAACCACCTTATCCACCCGGCCTGCTACTTTCAGGGATCTGTGGACAAGCACTCGTTGGTCCCTGTGTTCATCTACACTTTTAAGTGGCCTATCGCTTAATGTGCATACCCTTTCCTTATTAGCCCTCCCAAAGTGCAATAGCTCACATTTCTCCGCATTAAATAGCTTCAGTCCCCTCAATTGCCAGTGTGTACATACCTTGCTTTCACTGGCAAATTCCAGGAAGCCTGGGAAACCCGTGGACCCAAAGATCAAATTATAAAGCCTCTTGACACTGTCAATTTCGCCGGTTTTAACCCCCCACCCGCTTCCAAACCTCTTGCTCATTAAAATACAGGCAAAAGGGCCTGAAATTCCTCCATCTCAATTCATCATGCTCTCTTTCCTCTGAGTTCACGACCCTCCTCTACTCCTTTAATCTCTCCCTCCATGTAAATTCCTCAACCCATATTTACGGCCACCCCCTCGACCTTGTCATCTTTCGTGGCCTTGCTATTTCAACCGTGTCAATTAATGATGAGGCCATCGCTGACCATTTCCTTGTATCGCTCTTGACCCACATCCCCCTTCCCCAATCCAAACCTACTCCCTTCTGATTCTGCCCCTGGAAAAAACACTCTCCAAACTCTCTTACAACCGCACATATCAACTCCAAACTGTCCAACCTTTGGTCCGTCCTATCACAATGACATTTCTGCAGCCACCAATCTGCTCAACCACACCCTCGCCACCACCTTTGATGCCCTAGTCCCTATTAAAACCATTACTCTCTCCCACCCTGGCCATTCCCCCTGGTACAGCCCTCAGCTTCGCTCCTTAAAGTCCAAAGGGCACAGACTTGAACAGATGTGACAGACAACTGGTTTTGCCATTCACTGCCAGATCTGGCTCGAAAACAGAAAGCATTATTGGGTCCTACTCTTGTCTACAAAAACTGCTCACTATTTCAGAATCATTCTGGAATGCAAAGATAACCCCCGGCTACTATTCTCTACTGCTGACCATCTTCTTAAACCCCTCTCCTCTGTCTCCACCACACTCACTTCCAACAAGTGTGAGGAGCTCATGGACTTCTTTGTCCCAAAGATTGAGACCACCCGATCAGATGCCTCTGAGTTCCCTTCATTCCCCTAGCCCACCGGGCCAAACTTCATCTAAGGCTCCCACCTGCCCTAGCCCTAAACTCACATCTTTCTCCAGTTTCTCTTTGATCTCCCCTCTTGATCTTTCCAAACTCATCTTGTCCATGAGACCCACTTCCTGCTCCCTTGACCCTATTCCCACTAAACTGCTCACCACCAAACTTCCTTTTTTAGCTCCCATGTTAGCCGACATTGTTACTGTTCCCCTCTTCTTCAAATCTGCGGTCATCACCCCTTTCCTCAAAAAAAACACTTGAGCCCACTGTGCTTGCTAGCTATAGCCCCACCTCCAACCTCCCAAATTAAAAAGTAGGACCTCAAAAGTAGTAATCTCGGGATTGCAACCATTGCCACGTGCTAGTCAGAGTAGGAATCGCAGGATAGCGCAGATGAATACGTGGCTTGAGCAGTGGTGCAGCAGGGAGGGATTCAAATTCCTGGGGCATTGGAAACGGTTCTGGGGGAAGTGGGACCAGTACAAACCGGACGGTCTGCACCTAGGCAGGACCGGAACCAATGTCCTAGGGGGAGTGTTTGCTAGTGCTGTTGGGGAGGAGTTAAACTAATATGGCAGGGGGATGGGAACCAATGCAGGGAGACAGAGGGAAACAAAATGGAGACAGAAGCAAAACACAGAAAGGAGATGAGTAAAAGTGGAGGGCAGAGAAACCCAAGGCAAAAATCAAAAAGGGCAAATGTACAGCAAAATTCTAAAGGGTCAAATTGTAATAAAAAGGCAAGCCTGAAAGCTCGGTGCCTCAATGAGAGGAGTATTCGGAACCCAGGAGAGGGCTCTGAGATAGTCAGAGTGGGTTAGAGCGCAGATGAACAGGACCATAAGAACATAAGAACGTAAGAACATAAAAATTAGGAACAGGAGTAGGCCATCTAGCCCCTCGAGCCTGCTCCGCCATTCAAAAAGATCATGGCTGATCTGGCCGTGGACTCAGCTCCACTTACCCGCCCGCTCCCCGTAACCTTGAATTCCCTTATTGGTTAAAAATCTATCTATCTGTGACTTGAATACATTCAATGAGCTAGCCTCAACTGCTTCCTTGGGCAGAGAATTCCACAGATTCACAACCCTCTGGGAGAAGAAATTCCTTCTCAACTCGGTTTTAAATTGGCTCCCCCGTATTTTGAGGCTGTACCCCCTAGTTCTAGTCTCCCCGACCAGTGGAAATAACCTCTTTGTCTCTATCTTGTCTATCCCTTTCATTATTTTAAATGTTTCTATAAAATCACCCCTCATCCTTCTGAACTCCAACAAGTAAAGACCCAGTCTACTCAATCTATCATAAGGTAACCCCCTCATCTCCGGAATCAGCCTAGTGAATAGTCTCTGTACCCCCTCCAAAGCTAGTATATCCTTCCTTAAGTAAGGTGACCAAAACTGCATGCAGTACTCCAGGTACGGCCTCACCAAGACCCTATACAGTTGCAGCAGGACATCCCTGCTTTTGTACTCCATCCCTCTCGCAATGAAGGCCAACATTCCATTTGCCTTCCTGATTACCTGCTGCACCTGCAAACTAACTTTTTTTGTGATTCATGCACAAGGACCCCCAGATCCCTCTGCACCGCAGCATGTTGAAATTTCTCCCCATTCAAATAATATTCCCTTTTACTGTTTTTTTTTCCAAGGTGGATGACCTCACACTTTCCGACATTGTATTCCATCTGCCAAACCTTAGCCCATTCGCTTAACCTATCCAAATCTCTTTGCAGCCTCTCTGTATCCTCTACACAACCCGCTTTCCCACTAATCTTTGTGTCATCTGCAAATTTTGTTACACGACAGTCTGTCCCCTCTTCCAGGTCATCTATGTATATTGTAAACAGTTGTGGTCCCAGCACCGATCCCTGTGGCACACCACTAACCACCAATTTCCAACCCGAAAAGGACCCATTTATCCCGACTCTCTGCTTTCTGTTAGCCAGCCAATTCTCTATCCATGCTAATACATTTCCTCTGACTCCGCTTACCTTTATCTTCTGCAGTAACCTTTTGTGTGGCACCTTATCGAATGCCTTTTGGAAATCTAAATACACCACATCCATCGGTACACCTCTATCCACCATGCTCGTTATATCCTCAAAGAATTCCAGTAAATTAGTTAAACATGATTTCCCCTTCATGAATCCATGTTGCGTCTGCTTGATTGCACTATTCCTATCTAGATGTCCCGCTATTTCTTCCTTAATGATAGTTTCAAGCATTTTCCCCACTACAGATGTTAAAACTAACCGGCCTATAGTTACCTGCCTTTTGTCTGCCCCCTTTTTTAAACAGAGGCGTTATATTAGCTGCTTTCCAATCTGCTGGTACATCCCCAGAGTCCAGAGAATTTTGGTAGATTAGAACGAATGCATCTGCTATAACTTCCGCCATCTCTTTTAATACCCTGGGATGCATTTCATCAGGACCAGGGGACTTGTCTACCTTGAGTCCCATTAGCCTGTCCAGCACTACCCCTCTAGTGATAGTGATTGTCTCAAGGTCCTCCCTTCCCACATTCCTGTGACCAGCAATTTTTGGCATAGTTTTTGTGTCTTCCACTGTGAAGACCAAAGCAAAATAATTATTTAAGGTCTCAAGCCATTTCCACATTTCCCATTATTAAATCCCCCTTCCCATCTTCTACGGGAACAACATTTACTTTAGTCACTCTTTTCAGTTTTATTTTTCTGTAAAAGCTTTTACTATCTGTTTTTATGTTTTGCGCAAGTTAACCCTTGTAATCTATCTTTCCTTTCTTTATTGCTTTCTTAGTCATTCTTTGCTGTTGTTTAAAATTTTCCCAATCTTCTAGTTTCCCACTAACCTTGGCCACCTTATACGCATTGGTTTTTAATTTGATACTCTCCTTTATTTCCTTGGTTATCCACGGCTGGTTATCCCTTCTCTTACTGCCCTTCTTTTTCACTGGAATATATTTTTGTTGAGCACTATGAAAGAGCTCCTTAAAAGTCCTCCACTGTTCCTCAATTGTGCCACCGTTTAGTCTGTGTTTCCAGTCTACTTTAGCCAACTCTGCCCTCATCCCACTGTCGTCCCCTTTGTTTAATCATAGTACGCTCGTTTGAGACACTACTTCCTCACCCTCAACGTGTATTACAAATTCAACCATACTGTGATCACTCATTCCAAGAGGATCTTTTACGAGGAGATCGTTTATTATTCCTGTCTCATTACACAGGACCAGATCTAAGATAGCTTGCTCCCTTGTAGGTTCTGTAACATACTGTTCTAAGACACAATCCCGTATGCATTCTATGAATTCCTCCTCCAGGCTACCCCGTGCGATTTGATTTGACCAATCGATATGTAGGTTAAAATCCCCCATGATTACTGCCGTTCCTTTTTCACATGCCTCCATTATTCCCTTGATTATTGCGCGCCCCACCGTGAAGTTATTATTTGGGGGCCTATAAACTACGCCCACCAGTGACATTTTCCCCTTACTATCTCTAATCTCCACCCACAATGATTCAACATTTTATTCATTGGAGCCAATATCGTCTCTCACAACTGCCCTGATATCATCCTTTATTAACAGAGCTACCCCACCTCCTTTCCCTTCTTGTCTATCTTTCCGAATCGTCAGATACCCCTGTATGTTTAATTCCCAGTCTTGGCCACCCTGCAACCACGTTTCTGTAATGGCCACCAAATCATACCCATTTGTAATGATTTATGCCATCAACTCATTTACTTTATTTCAAATGCTGCGTGCGTTTAGGTAGAGTGTTTTAATACTAGTTTTTAAACCATGATTTTTAATTTTGACCCCTCCTGCAGCCCCTATATATTTAGTGGCCCTTTTTGTTTTTTGCCTTGGGTTTCTCTGCCCTCCACTTTTACTCATCTCCTTTCGGTCTTTTGCTTTTGTCTCCTTTTTGTTTCCCTCTGTCTCCCTGTATTGGTTCCCATCCTCCTGCCATATTAGTTTAACTCCTCCTCAACAGCACTAGCAAACACTCCCCCTAGTACATTGGTTCCGGTCCTGCCCAGGTGCAGACCGTCCGGTTTGCAATGGTCCCACCTCCCCCAGAACCGGTTCCAATGTCCCAGAAATTTGAATCCCTCCCTGCTGCACCACTGCTCAAGCCACATATTCATCTGTGCTATCCTGCGATTCCTACTCTGACTAGCACGTGGCACAGGTAGAAATCCCGAGATTACTACTTTTGAGGTCCTACTTTTTAATTTAGCTCCTCGCTCCTTAAATTCGTCTCGTAGGTCCTCATCCCTTTTTTTTTACCTATATCGTTGGTACCAATGTGCACCACGACAACTGGCTGTTCACCCTCCTTTTCAGAATGTCCTGCATCCGCTCCGAGACATCCTTGATCCTTGCACCAGGGAGGCAACATACCATCCTGAAGTCTCGGTTGCGGCCGCAGAAACGCCTATCTATTCCCCTTACAATTGAATCCCCTATCACTATCGCTCTCCCACTCTTTTTCCTGCCCTACTGTGCAGCAGAGCCAGCCACGGTGCCATGAACTTGGCTGCTGCTGCCCTCCCCTGATGAGTCATCCCCCTCAACAGTACTCAAAACGGTATATCTGTTTTGCAGGGGGATGACCGCAGGGGACCCCTGCACTACCTTCCTTGCACTGCTCTTCCTGCTGGTCTTCCATTCCCTAGCTGGCTGTAGACCCTTCACCTGCGGTAAGACCAACTCACTACATGTGCTACTCACGTCATTCTCAGCATCGTGGATGCTCCAGAGTGAATCCACCCTCAGCTCCAATTCCGCAACGCGGTCCGTCAGGAGCTGGAGGCGGATACACTTCCCGCACATGTAGTCGTCAGGGACACCGGAAGTGTCCCTGAGTTCCCACATGACCTTTTTGAATGGCGGAGCAGGCTCGAGGGGCTAGATGGCCTACTCCTGTTCCTAATTCTTATGTTCTTATGTTTCCTGTGCAAAGTACTTGAATGTGTTGTCACTCCTGGCTGGCCTCCCACATTCTACACTACGTAAACTTGAGGTCATCCAAAACTTGGCAGCCTGTGTCCTAACTCGCACCAAGTCACGATCACCCATGACCCCTGTGCTTGCTGACCTACACTGGCTCCCGGTTAATGCCTCGATTTCCATGTTCTCATCATTGTTTACAAATTTCTCCATGTCCTTGCCCCTCTCTGGCTCTAATCTTTTTCAGCCTCACAACCCCACAAGATGTCTGCGTTCCTCAAATTCTGCCCTCTTGAGCATCCCTCATTATAACTACTCAACCATCGATGGCCGAGCCTTCAGCTGTTTGGGCCCTCAGCTTTGGAACTCCCGCCCTAAACCTCACTACCCTCCTTAAAATCTACCTCTTTAACCAATCTTTTGGTCATTGCCGTCATTTCTTTTATGTGGCTCGGTGTCAAATTTATTGGTTTTGTCTTGTAACACTGTTGTAAAGCGCCTAGGGATGTTTTACTACGTTAAAGATGCTGTATAAATAAAAAGTTGTTGTTGCTGTTGAAATTCCTGGGGGATCTGCCAGAGACCCAGTTATGCCATGTCTTTGTCATTTCTATAATACCGTGGAGTTTCTGTAGTGAAGTTCCATCTGCCCCATACAAGGCAAATGACAGGCCAGAGGTAGGGAGTCCCTAAGCTGGGTGTTCCCACTCCTGGATTTGGAAGGGGACCTGGCATTGCAACTGTATGCCCAATGACATGAGATGTACCAGTGTCCAGAAGAGCACGCGTAGGCCCGACCGGCTTGGGCCTCTGATGAGGAAGCATTTTTATAAACAAATGTCATTGTTTGGCGGGGGCTGATCAGAGTCGTGCTTGGGGGGCGGAGGGGGGTGCGGCTGCTGGCAACACCCCACCCCCCAAGGGTGAGCAAGTTTTAATTGATATGGGCAGGCGGGCACCATAGGCACATCGGAAGTGGTGTTTGTGCCTCCCTGCCCCATACAAATGAGGTGACCCAGTGACCTCTCAAACTGCCAGCACGGTCAGCATTGTCAGGCCCAACCTTGGTGCAACCTCCGAGATCACGATCAGAGCAAATTTAGGGCTAACATTTATATTTTGGAGCTAGTGTCAAAACAAGCTGGGAATTTGTTTGTGAATGTTTTTTTCTAAACCCCATATGCATTGTGACAGAAAGAAAGAAGCCAATACCATCATACATTAAAGACAAAGATGCTTAATTTTTGTCACATCCCCTTTCAGCCCCCTCTGTGGAGTCTATTCCTAAACTCTGGTAGACCAGTGTTTAAGTGGGGAATAGGGTTTGCTTTGATTTGAAATACTTTTACAGTTTATGGTAACTAATTGTACCTCAGAGTTTTTTTTGATCTCTAATAAAGTAGATCAGTTAATGAGGAATTGAGGAATACTTGCTTCCACTCTAAAAGTGAGTTCTTAGGTGACTGAACAGTCCAATATGGGAATTACAGTCTCTGTCACAGGTGGGACAGACAGTCGTTGAGGGAAAGGGTGGGTGGGACAGGGTTTGCCGCACGCTCTTTCCACTGCCTGCGCTTGCTTTCTGTGTGCTCTCGACGACGAGACTCGAGGTGCTCAGTGCCCTCCCGGATGCTCTTCCTCCACTTAGGGTGGTCTTTGGCCAGGATCTCCCAGGTGTCAGTGGGGATGTTGCATTTTATCAAGGAGGCCATAGGATGGCATTCAGTGCTATTAGATTAAAAATACTCCTTCCCATTCTGTTTTATTTAGCCAATGTTACAGCTGATTGTTGCCGAATGACACATTTTTGATCTTGCAGTACCCTGTGAATTTATTTTTACTGCTACTACAAAAAATGTTTTTTAAATTTCCAAGATTAGAACCACCCACAATTTAAATGAAAATCAGTTAGCCAGATTTGATTTGAGAGTGTGTTTATGCTCATCACCTATCTCAATTGCACAGATAATGATAGGATGACAGCAATTCCTCTAATCAGACAGCCACTGAATGCAGGAGAATGAATTGGTATTGATCAGCCTACAAACAGCTAAATGAACAACTTTTCAATTATTCATTAATGGTATTATTCATTTTAGTAAGTTAAAATCCTTGTTGCAATCAAGCAATTTATAATACGGTGCTCCTGTTAAAGAACTGGAGTAGTATAACTATTTTGTAGACACAATAATCAAGTGTCCCCTGATTAAAGGGGGGGGGGGGTCCACACGCCAAAAACTTTTCAAGTGCCCCATTGTTTTGTTTTTTTTGTTTCTTTGAGGGCACCAAAAACACAAATTTACAAGTGCCCTCTGGCTAAAGGGCAGGGGGGGGGGGGGGGCACTAAAACCGACTTATTTCGACAAATTAAACTTTAGACATGTAGTTCAAATTAAAATTTGGTTGCCGGGGGTGATGATGCACTCCAGTCTCTCCGACGCCCACCTCTCGCCGAAGGCCGTGAGCATACCGGTGGATACCGCGTGCTCTATCTCCAGGGACACCCTGGCCCGGATGTAACCGCGGAAGAGAGGCCCTTGACCGCCCGCTGCCTGGACCAGGTGATGGCCCCCTTGGCCACGCCCAGGAGCAGTCCTACGAGGAGGCCTTCCGACCTGCCCGCTCCCCTCCACACAGGATGGCTGGAGTAGTACAAGGTAGAATACTATTCTTTCACCGGACATCAAAGAGAAGTTCAACCCATTGGGCTAGAGTTGAAATTCAACCCCGATATATGAAATTAAAGTTTTCTCACTCTGCCAGCCAGTAAGGATCCAAGTAAAATTAATTTAACCTCATTTTAAGAGATGCAAAGATAGACAGTGATGAAAATAAACTTGAGGTAAATTTCTGAGGCTACTATTGAACCAAGTCAGAGCAATGAAAGTCAATGTAAGGAACCCTGCATTATATGCAGGTGACCCCAGAGTTGGGATAGTTTGATCACTAAATGCAAAGAAACTTGTGCAATTTATAAATATTATTTTCTAGCATCTTACTTGGTACATACAAAGCTCTCAGACAAAATTGTCAATCCCACTTCTGACACATAATTCAGATCAGCCATGATCTTGTTGAATGGCAGAGCAGGCTCGAGGGGCTAGATGGCCTACTCCTGTTCCGAATTCTTATGTTCTTATGTGTAACTAAATGACAGTCACACCCCTCTTTTGGTCAATGAATACTTACATCATTGGTACTTTGAAATATTCTAATACTTGGAGACCAAAAGGCAAAGCAGCCGAATTTTTTCTAGTAAAACTTCCACTATCTCAAAGTCCTGTCCCATTCCCCCTGGTCAGGCCCTCATTTTCACTCCCTCAAGTCAAAGGGTCACAAACCGAAGTGCACCTGGAGTATAACTGGCTTAGCCTCTCCTGTCAGAATTGTTCACTACTCTATGATCATCCTTGAGAGCAAAAATAACTCGAGACTCCGATTCTCGACTACCAATTGTCTCCTTAAACCTCTCTCGCCACCCCTCTAACCTCACCTCTATCAAGCGTGAGGAGCTCATAGATTTCTTAGTCACCAAGAGAGACTATCTGCTCAGGTGCTTCCCCTCCCCTTTCCCTTTATTCAGCCAAACCTCCTTCCTATCCCCTTCGACCCTAGCGCTGAACCAGTATCTCTCTTTAGTTTTGCTTCTATGTTCTCCCAAAGTTCTAATCTAAGAGACCTACCTCCTGCTCTATCGACCACCAAAATTCCCTTCCTGGCCTCTATGCAAGTTGCTTTAAATGATAACTTCTCAAGCACGATGACTCTCTCGTTCAAAACCACAGTCATCACCCTCTGCTCAAAAATTTCCCTTCCACCCCTCTGTCCAACTTCAACCTCCCTTTCTTTTCCAAAATCATTCCGATCCATGCCCATTTTCCCAACAACTCTGTTTGCATCTCTCCAATCAGGTTTCTGCCCCTTCCACAGCACCAAAACAGTTCCAACCAACAACATTCTCTCTGACTGTGGTTCCTTATCCCGCATCCTCATTGGCTTCTCTGCAGCCTTCGACATTGTTGGCCACACCATCCTCCGCCATTGTCCAGCTCGACAGGACTGCCCTCAATTGGTTCCATTCTTACCAATTAAAGTTTAGCCAGAGCATCTCTACCAATGGCCCCATATCATCACCTCGAGTTCCTTAGGGATCCATGCTTGGCCCACTCCTCTTCCTCACCTACATGCTGTTCCTTGGTGATATCATCTACAGACATGGGATCAGTTTTCACATGACTGCTTATGACATCCAGCTCTACTTTACTACTTCTCAACTTCTCCATTACCTCTGCTGTCAGATTGCTCGTCAATATCAGACATGGATGGGTCAAAATTTCATCCAGCTAAACTGTAGGAAAACCAAAGCCACTTTCTTCAGACACTCAGTACGAACTGCTGACTGCACCCTAATGCCTTGGCCACTGTCTCAGACTGTACACAACCTTGATATCCTGGTTAACCCTGAAATGAGCTTCCAACTCCATACTCTTGCTATTACAAAGACCACCAACTTCCACCACTGTTAACATTGTCAGCCTCTGTCCCTACCTCAGTCTACCCGCTTCTGAAACCTTCATACATGTCTTTATCATCTCCAGACTTGATTATTCATCCCATCCTCCACCCTCCATAAGCATCAGCTCATTCAAAACTCTGCTGCCCATATCCTACACCACACCAAGTCCCACTCCCCATCACCCGCGTTCTTGGAGACCTACTTTGGCTCCCAAATTTTAAATCTGCATCCTCATATTTAAGTCTTTTCACAGCCTCACTGCTCCCTATCTCTGTAACCTCTTCCAGGACTACAATCCACCTCCCCACCCCTGTCCAGTCCATGGAAATTTCCATTCCTCTGAATCTGGTATCTTGTGCACCCATCGCCCTTCACCACACCATCAGCAGACTTGCCTTCAGCTGTGTGTGAGGAGCACACAAAAAATCTGTAAAAGGACAGACAGGCTAAGTGAGTGGGCAAAAATTTGGCAGATGGAGTATAATGTTGGAAAGTGTGAGGTCATGCACTTTGGCAGAAAAAAAATCAAAGAGCAAGTTATTATTTAAATGGAGAAAGATTGCAAAGTGCCGCAGTACAGCAGGACCTGCGGGTACTTGTGCATGAAACTCAAAAGGATAGTATGCAGGTACAGCAAGTGATCAGGAAGGCCAATGGTATCTTGGCCTTTATTGCAAAGGGGATGGAGTATAAAAGCAGGGAAGTCTTGCTACAGCTATACAAGGTATTGGTGAGGCCACACCTGGAATACTGCGTGTAGTTTTGGTTTCCATATTTACGAAAGGATATACTTGCTTTGGAGGCAGTTCAGAGAAGGTTCACTAGGTTGATTGCGGGTTGACTTATGGAGGAAAGGTTGAGTAGGTTGGGCCTCTACTCATTGGAATTCAGAAAAATGAGAGCTGATCTTATCGAAACGTATAAGATTATGAGGGGGCTTGACAAGGTGGATGCAGAGAGGATGTTTCCACTGATGGGGGAGACTAGAACTAGAGGGCATAATCTTAGAATAAGGGGCCGCCCATTTAAAACATAGATTAGGAGAAATTTCTTCTCTGAGGGTTGTTAATCTGTGGAATTCACTGCCTCAGAGCTGTGGAAGCCGGGACATTGAATATATTTAAGACAGAAATAGACAGTTTCTTAAAAGATAAGGGGATAAGGGGTTATGGGGTGCGGGCAGGGAAGTGGAGCTGAGTCCATGATCAAATCAGCCATGATCGTATTAAATGGTGGAGCAGGCTCGAGGGGCCGTATGGCCTACTCCTGTTCCTATTCTGGGCCCTATGGTCTGGAATTCCCTCCTTGAAACCCTCAACCTCTCCATCTTCTTGAAGTCCCTCCTTAAAATCCATTTCTTTGACCACAATCTAGGTCACTTCTCCTGATCTCTCCACCTTTGCCTCATCAACACCTCTGGAGATATTTCACTACGTTAAAGGTGCTATATATTGTTTCTGGAGAAAGGAAAGAGTGAGGGATATGACGAAAAGGTTGGACTGAGATCAGGCAAAAAGTGTTGGATCCTATAGCCTTTTCCTGTTCCTATACATTATGTTTTTCTGCTGCAGTTCAGTAAATTTGCACATGTAATGTGGATAGGTGGATTTGACTAGACAATACTGTTTTCATTCATTTATTCGCAGTATCACTCACCTATCTTCCTTAATGCCACACATCCGGATTCGGTCAGTTTGTGTCCAGTCGTGAACGCCGTTGTACAGCGAGGCTGTGGCAAGCATGACAGGTGTAGACCAATGCCAGTAGTTGCACTCCTTCACTGCTCCAACCTGAATGACAAAGGATAGCCATTAGTAACTAGAGATGTATTTGGCATACATTCTTGCTCCAAAGCCTGATGTACAACATTATGATAGTACTATTCTGAAGTGAAGTTTTTTTTTTGGCAGATCTAGAAAGCAGGATCCGACTGTCAAAATTCCCTACAACCCAAAACTAGTGTACAGGTCTGAGGAAGGCTATTTGAATATTCAATTCCTGACACTTAACATATAGGAACAGGAGGAACAGAGTATTAGAGTTTGTAATACATTATTTCCATTGATCCATCAGACTTCAGAAGAACATTTACTGCTAGTCTGAATCTGAAAATAGAATGTACCAGACCAGCAAAATTGCAGTCTGTGATTGATAAACAAACACGAACAATTTTCACTAACAATGCATAGTGTGCTAGGTATATTCAAATAAAGTGTGAAAACGGAGTCACTATTGAAATTTGAGGGCACTCTGGAAGTCAACAGATGAAAACATGTAATTGGAACTCAAGCTGTAGACTGGAAATATTTTACATAGGTGTTCTCCATTACAATAGAAATGAGAGTTAAAACAAATCCAGTATATTTTCCTCAAAACTAGCAGATCTCCCTGATGTTGCTCATGATGAGCCGGAAGATGTGAAGTTTTAGAAATAGTCATATTCCATTTTTGTTAAATGGTATTCTGGGATTGTTTTAATCTTTTTTTTAAAATCTCTTACCATTTTTTAAATTAAGAGTACAGGGTAAGATTGTATGCAAAATGCACCAATTGGACAGATATTTGGGGTATAATTTTTGTAAGGGCTCCCCAATCACCCACTATTATATGAGACAGTGAGCACAAGTATCGAACAAGTCTTCCAGTTACTACTCAGCGGCAAGCAGCCATCTCTCCGTTCTGTACATGTCATCTATCCACATCTATCATGAACATTTAGCATTCACACCTGGCCTCTGTGTTGGCAGGCAAAAATAAGCAGTGATTTAAACTTTCCACACCTAACTGAGATTACCCATAAGCCTCAACAGTTATAATGGTTCTGCTCTATTCCTAGTACCAAGCTTGATTCCTAACTAATGTTTCACAAAGGGATTGAACTGTATTGCATGGTGACCAGAAATAATGTTGAATGAAAGCAGCCTGACTACCTGTATTAATTTATAAGCAACTCATAATAGGGATCCTTTGACTTCACCATCCACCCCACGAGCTTCCACATTCAACGGATCTCCTCCGCCATTTCCAGCTTAATCATTTATCCATTCCTCAATCACCCCCAACACCTACTCCCCTTCCCACGGCACGGTCCCATGCAAGCACAGGAGATGCAACACCTGCCCTTTCAACTCCTCCCTTCCCACCATAGAAACTAGTTGCAGGAGCAGGCCATTCGGCTCTTCGAGCCTGCACCGCCATTCAATAAGATCATGGCTGATCAGTCAACTTCAGTACCCCTTTCCTGCTTGCTCTCCATACCCCTTGATCCCTTTGGCCGTAAGGGCCATATCTAACTCCCTTTGAATATATCTAACAAACTGGCCTCAACAACTCTCTGCGGTAGAGAATTCCACAGGTTAACCACTCTCTGAGTGAAGAAGTTTCTCCTCATCTCGGTTCTAATTGGCTTACCCCTTATTCTTAGACCGTGACCCCTAGTTCTGGAACTCCCCAGCAACGGGAACATTCTTCCTGCCTCTAACAGGTCCAATCCCGTCAGATTTTTATATGTTTCTATGACATGCCCTCTCATTCTTCTAAACTCCAGTGGATACAAACCCAGTTGATCCAGTCTCTCCTCATTAGGTCAGCCCTGCCATCCCAGGAATCAATCTGGTGAACCTTTGCTATACTCTCTCAATAGCAAGAACGTCCTTCCTCAGATTAGCGGACCAAAACGGAACACAATATTCCAGGTGTGTTCTTATGTTCTCATCAAGGCCCTGTACAACTGCAGTAGGACCTCCCTGCTCCTATACTCAAATCCCCTCGTTATGAAGGCCAACATGCCATTTGCCTTCTTCACCGCCTGCTGTACCTGCATGCCAACCTTCAATGACTGATGTACCTTGACACCCAGGTCTCGTTGCACCTCCCCTTTTCCTAATCTGTTACCATTCAGATAATATTCTGTCTTCCTGTTTTTGCCACCAAAGTGGATAACCTCACATTTATCCACATTATACTACATCTGCCATGCATTTGCCCACTCGCCTAACCAAGTCACCCTGCAGCCTCTTAGCATCCTCCTCACAGCTCACACCGCCACCCAGCTTAGTGTCATCTGCAAACTTGGAGATATTACATTCAATTCCTTCATCCAAATCATTGATGTATATTGTAAAGAGCTGGGGTCCCAGCACTGAACTCTGCGGCACCCCACTAGTCACTGCCTGCCATTCTGAAAAGGACCCGTTTATCCCGACTCTCTGCTTCCTATCTGCCAACCAGTTCTCTATCCATGTCAGCACATTACCCCCAATACCATGTGCTTTAATTTTGCACACCAATCTCTTGTGTGGGATCTTGTCAAAAGCCTTTTGAAAGTCCAAATGCACCACATCCACTGGTTCTCCCTTGTCCACTCTACTAGTTACATCCTCAAAAAATTCCAGAAGATTCGTCAAGCATGATTTCCCTTTCATAAATCCATGCTGACTTGGACCGATCCTGTCACCGCTTTCCAAATGTGCTGTTATTTTATCTTTAATAATTGATTCCAACATTTTCCCCACCACCGATGTCAGGCTAACCGGTCTATAATTCCCTGTTATCTCTCCCTCCTTTTTTAAAAAAAGTGGTGTTACATTAGCTACCCTCCAGTCCATAGGAACTGAACCAAAGTCAGTAGAATGTTGGAAAATGATCACCAATGCATCCACTATTTCTCGGACCACTTCCTTAAGTACTCTGGGATGCAGCCCATCAGGCCCTGGGGATTTATCGGTCTTCAATCCCATAAATTTCCCTAACACAATTTCCTGACTAATAAGGATTTCCTTCAGTTTCTTCTTTTCGCTAGACCCTCGAACTCCTAGTATTTCCGGAAGGTTATTTGTGTCTTCCTTCGTGAAGACAGAACCAAAGTATTTGTTCAATTGGTCTGCCATTTCTTTGTTCCCCATTATAAATTCACCTGATTCTGTCTGCAAAGGACCTACGTTGGTCTTCACTAATCTTTTTCTCTTCACATATCTATAGAAGCTTTTGTAGTCAGTTTTTATGTTCCCTGCAAGCTTCCTCTCATACTTTATTTTCCCCCTTCGAATTAGACCCTTTGTCCTCCTCGGCTGAATTCTAAATTTCTCCCAGTCCTCAGGTTTGCTGCTTTTTCTCGCCAATTTATTAGCCACGGTTGAGCCACCTTCCCCTTTTTATTTTTACTCCAGACAGGGATGCACAATTGTTGTAGTTCATCCATGTAATCTATAAATGTCCGCCATTGCCTATCCACTGTCAACCCTTTAAGTATCAATTGCCACTCTATCCTAGCCAATTCACATCTCATACCATCGAAGTTACCTTTCCTTAAGTTCAGGACCCTAGTCTCTGAATTAACACTGTCACTCTCCATCTTAATAAAGAATTCTACTATATTATGGTCACTCTTCCCCAGGGGGCCTCGCACAACAAGATTGCTAATTTGTCCTCTCTCATTACACAACACCCAGTCTAGGATGGCCAGCTTTCTAGTTGGTTCCTCGACATATTGATCGAGAAAACCATCCCGAATACACTCCAGGCAATCCTCCTCCACCGCATTGCTACCAACTTGGTTAACCCAATCTATATGTAGATTAAAGTCGCCCATAATAACTGCTGTACCCTTATTGCATGCATCCCTAATTTCTTGTTTGATGCCATCCCCAACCTCACTAATACTGTTTGGTGGTCTGTACACAACTCCCACTAGCGTTTTCTGCCCTTTGGTATTCCGCAGCTCTAGCCATACAAATGCCACGTCATGTAAGCTAATGCCCTTTCTTACTATTGCGTTAATTTCCTCTTTAACCAGCAACGCTACCCCACCTCCTTTTCCTTTCTGTCTATCCTTCCTGAATGTTGAATACCCCTGGATGTTGAGTTACCAGCCTTGGTCACCCTGGAGCCATGTCTCCATAATCCTAATTATATCATAATCGTTAATAGCTGCCTGCGCAGTTAATTCATCCACCTTATTACGAATGCTCCTCGCATTGAGGCACAGAGCCTTCAGGCTTGTCTTTTTAACACTCTTTGTCCCTTTAGAATTTTGCTGTAATGTGGCCCTTTTTGATTTTTGCCTTGGGTTTCTCTGCCCTCCACCTTTACTATTCTCCTTTCTATCTTTTGCTTCTGCTCCCATTTTATTTCCCTCTGTCTCCCTGCACAGGTTCCTATCCCCCTGCCATATTAGTTTAACCCCTCCGCAACAGCACTAGCAAACACCCCCCCCCAGGACATTGGTTCCGGTCCTGCCCAGGTGCAGAGCGTCCGGTTTGTACTGGTCCCACCTCCCCCAGAACCGGTTCCAATGTCCCAGGAATTTGAATCCTTCTCTCTTGCACCACTCTTCAAGCCACGTATTCATCTGAGCTATCCTGCGTTTCCTACTCTGACTAGCACTGAGATTACTACCTTGGAGTTCCTACTTTTTAATTTAACTCCTAGCTCCCTAAATTCAGCTTGTAGGACCTCATCCCGCTTTTTACCTATATTGTTGGTACCTATATGCACCACGACAACTGGCTGTTCACCCTTCCCCTTCAGAATGCCCTGCAGCCGGTCCGAGACATCCTTGACCCTTGCACCAGTGAGGCAACATACCATCCTGGAGTCTCAGTTGCGGCCGCAGAAACGTCTATCTATCCCCCTTACAATAGAATTCCCTATCACTATAGCTCTTCCACTCTTTTTCAAGCCCTCCTGTGTAGCAGAGCCACCCACGGTGCCATGAACGTGGCTGCTGCTGCCTTCTCCTGGTGAGCCATCTCCCCCAATAATATCCAAAGCGGTGTATCTGTTTTGGAGGGAGATGATTGCAGGGGACTCCTGCACTACCTTCGTACTCCTGCTCTGCCTGATGGTCACCCATCCCCTATCTGCCTGTGTAACCTTTACCTGCGGTGTGACCAACTCACTGAACGTGCTATCCACGACATCCATTCAGGTCCCCAAATACTCCTTGCAAGTGAAACAGCGATTTACTTGTACTTCTTTCAATTTAGTATACTGTATTCGCTGTTCACAATGCAGTCTCCTCTGCACTAGGGAAACCAAACCCAGATTAGGTGAACACTTTGCGGAACACCTCCATTCAGTCCACAGGCATAACTGTGAGCTTCTGTCGCCTGTCATTTTAATTCTCCGCCCTACTCTCACTCTGTCCTCGGCCTCCTGCACTGTTCCAATGAAGCTCAACGCAAGCTCAAGGAACATCCCTTATCTTTCTATTCGGTAGGTTACAGCCTTCCAGACTCAACACTTAGTTTAACAATTTCGCATTGGACCACAGTTATTGCTGACGATTCTGATATTCCCATTTATACCTCCTCGGAGCCCATCCTTTGTTTCTTTACTTGCCCCATTACCACTTCCTTTCACCATGCACCATCATCCCGGTTGTCATTTAATCTCTTCTGCTTTCCACTCTAGCACAGACCTTTTGTTCTCCCCTCCCCTCCCCCCCATCTTTCCCTGCCTCTACTTGTCTGGCAGTACGGGCCAGCCCACATTGCGATGTGTGTGCGCACTAGATCCGTGCAGCAGAGCTGGTCTCCAGTCGTCTTGGGTAACCCTTGCCACTGGACCTAGCTCTGTCAAGCCCATGTGGTGGCAGGTGTGCAACGGCTACCACACGTTAAAAAAAATCCATGCACAGGCATCTTCCACCCTTGAGGATGTAGTTCGGGTCCTTCACTGAAACACCTGTGAACTCATCCTTTTTTGGCGTGGAAGCGAGTCATCCTTGTTTCGGGGTACCGCTATGATGATGACTTGCTTAAAATCTGTTACATCTCTAATTTTTTCCAGTTCTGACGAAAGGTCATCCACCTGAAAAGTTAACTCTGTTTTTCTCTCCACAAATGCTGCCTGGCCTGCTGAATCTATTCACTGGCTTTCCATTGTTTATTAATAAATCCTTGTATCCAAATTTGCTGATGACACAGAGATAGGTGGCACTGTAGATTAAAGCATAGAATTACAAAGGGATATTGATAGATTAAGTGAATGGGCAAAACTGTGGTGAATGGATTTCAATGTACGCAAATGTGAGGTCATCCACTTTGGACCTAAAAAGGAGAGAACAGGGTACTTTCTAAATGGTGAAAAGCTAAAAACAGTGGATGGCCAAAGAGACTTGGGGGCAAGAACATAAGAAATAGGAGCAGGAGTAGGCCATTGGGCCCCTCGGACCTGTTCTACTATTCAATACGATCATGGCTGATCTTCCACCTCAACTCCACTTTCCGTCACTATCCCCATATCCCTTGAATCCATAAATATCCAACAATCTATTGATCAAGGGTCCAGGTACGTAGATCATTAAAATGTCATAAACAGGTATAGAAAATAATCAAAAAGACTAATGGAATACTAGCCTTTGTATCTAGAGGACGAGAATACAAGGAGTTAGATGTTATGCTGCAGCTATATAAAGCCCTGGTTAGACCATAACTGGAGTACTGTGACAAACTGAGCCTCCTAGGTGACTTCAACGCCAGGGTCGGCAAAGACACAGCCCTCTGGGGAGGCGTGATTGGCAGAGAGGGGGTAGGGAGAGCCAACTCCAGCGGTACCCTACTCCTGACAAAATGTCTAGAACACGAACTTTTCATCGCCAACAACTTGATCCGCCAAAGGGACAAATACAAGGCATCATGGCAACACCCTCGCTCCAAACACTGGCACCTGCTTGACTATGTCATCGTCAGAGCCAGGAATTGCAAGGATGAGCGCATCACCTGCGCCATGACAGGAGCTGACTGCTGGATGGACCATCGCCAAATCCGATCCATCATTGACATCAACATAGCCCCAAAGCGGAGAGGGCAGCAGAAGTAGTGCCGCAAAAAAGTCAATGCCGGGGCACTTAAAGACCCAACTAATAGAGCCCTATACAGCCAGTGCCTCACAGCTAACCTGGCGTGCCATGATGACCCTTAGACGCAGAATGCTCACAGCGCTTGGTCTGTCCTCCAGGCCTCCATAACCAGTACCTGCGAAGAGTCGCTCGGTCACTCACCCAGGAAACACCAGGACTAGTTCGTTGAGAATAATCAGGAGATCGCAAGCACAGAGCATTTCTGAGCCTTAAGCGACAACCTAACTCAGGAGCAGCAAAGCAGCATTACAGACGGCGCAAGGCTGAGATCCAACAAAAAACCCGGGACCTAAAGAAGTGATGGATGGAGAAAGCACAGGAGATACACCAGCTGGCCGACAGCCATGATGTGCGAGGATTCTTCATCGCAGTCAAGGCTACCTAGGGTCCAAACTCCCAAGGCCCCACCCCACTGCTAGCCAAGAATGGGGAAACTCTCCTCAAGGACACCAAGGCAGTCAGGGCCCACTGGAAGGAGCACTTCGAAGATCTCCTCAATCGAGACTCTGTCATTGTCTCGAGTGTTCTCAACTCCATCCCGCAGCATGATACCCGCCAACACCTCAATAAAACCTTAATACTGCACGAGGTAGAAAAAGCCGTAAGACAGCTTAAGAACAACAATGCTACGGGAGCGGATGGGATCCCTGCTGAGGCACTAAAGTATGGCGGAGAGGCACTGTTGGCGTGGATATATGACCTCATCTCTCAGCTGGAGGGAGGAGAGCATGCCGGGAGCTCTCAGATATTCAGTGATCGTCACCATCTTTAAAAAAGGGGACAAGTCCGACTGCAGCAACTACAGAGGAATCTTCCTGCTATCAGCCACTGGGAAAGTTGGCTGATAGAGTTCTCCTCAACCGTCTTCACCCTGTGGCCGAGGAGCTTCTCCCGGAGTCACAGTGCGGATTTCGTCCCCTACGGGGCACAACAGACATGATTTTTACAGCGCGATAGCTGCAGGAAAAATTCAGGGAACAGTGCCTTATACATGGCCTTCTTTGACCTTACAAAGGCCTTTGACGCCGTCAACCGCGTGAGTGTATGGAGCATCCTCCTCCGTTTCGGATGCCCCCAAAGGTATGTCACCATCCTTCGCCTGCTCCACGACGAAATGCAGGCTGTGATCCTTGCCAACGGATTCATCACAGACCCAATCCATGTCCGGATCGGGGTCAAACAGGGCTGCGTCATCGTCCCAACCTTTTTCTCAATCTTCCTCGCTGCCATGCTCCACCTCACAGTCAACAAGCTCTCCGCT
The DNA here is from genome assembly GCF_044704955.1 of Pristiophorus japonicus. Taxonomy (NCBI): domain Eukaryota; kingdom Metazoa; phylum Chordata; class Chondrichthyes; family Pristiophoridae; genus Pristiophorus; species Pristiophorus japonicus. Next base: position 1,096,648 of record NC_091982.1, read on the forward strand.
GGAGTGGAACTAAACTACAGAACCAGTGAGAAGCTGTTCAACCTTCGCCATCTCCAGGTTAGATCCAAGACCACCCCAACCTCTGTCGTCGAGCTACTGTACGTGGACGACGCCTGTGTCTGCGCACATACAGAGGCTGAACTCCAGGACATAGTCGATGTATTTACTGAGGAGTACGAAAGCATGGGCCTTATGCTAAACATCCGTAAGACAAAGGTCCTCCACCAGCCTGTCTTCGCCGCACAGCACTGCCCCCCCAGTCATCAAGATCCATGGCCCTGGACAACGTGGACCCTTTCCCATACCGCGGGAGCCTCTTATCAACAAGAGCAGATATTGATGACAAGATTCAACACCGCCTCCAGTGCGCCAGTGCAGCCTTCGGCCGCCTGACAAAAGAGTGTTCGAAGACCAGGCCCTCAAAACTACTACCAAGCTCATGGTCTACAGGGCTGTAGTAATACCCGCCCTCCTGTATGGCTCAGAGACAAGGACCATGTACAGTAGACACCTCAAGTCACTGGAGAAATACAAACGATGTCTCCGCAAGATCCTACAAATCCCCTGGGAGGACACACACACCAACATTAGTGTCCTCGACCAGGCCAACATCCCCAGCATTAAAGCACTGGCCACGCTTGATCAACTCCGCTGGGCAGGCCACATTGTCCGCATGCCAGACAAAAGACTCGCAAAGCGAGCGCTCTACTCAGAACTCCTTCATGGCAAACGAGCCAAAGATGGGCACAGGAAACGTTTCAAGGACACCCTCAAAGCCTCCCTGATAAAGTGCAACATCCCCACCGACACTTGAGTGTCCCTGGCCAAACACCACCCCAAGTGAGGGAAGTGCATCCGGGAGGGCGCTGAGCACCTCGAGTCTCATCGCCAAGAGCATGCAGAAATCAAGCGCAGGCAGCGGAAAGAGCATGCAGCAAATCTGCCCCACCCTCCCTTACCCTCAATGAGTATCTGTCTCACCTGTGACAGGGACTGTGGCTCTCATATTGGACTGTTCAGCCACCTAAGGACTCATTTCTAGAGTTGACTGCCTTTGATGATGATGACTGTGAGCAGTTCTGGGCACCACATCTTAGGAAGGATGTATAGGCTTTGGAGGGAGTGCAGCGTAGGCGTAGAAACATAGAAAATAGGTGCAGGAGTAGGCCACTCGGCCCTTCTAGCATGCACCGCCATTCAATGAGTTCATGGTTGAACATGCAGCTTCAGTACCCCATTCCTGCTTTCTCGCCATACCCCTTGATCCCCCTAGTAGTAAGGACTTCATCTAACTCCTTTTTGAATATATTTAGTGAATTGGCCTCAACAACTTTCTGTGGTAGAGAATTCCACAGGTTCACCACTCTCTGGGTGAAGAGGTTTCTCCTCATCTCGGTCCTAAATGGCTTACCCCTTATCCTTAGACTGTGTCCCCTTGTTCTGGACTTCCCCAACATTGGGAACATTCTTCCTGCATCTAACCTGTCTAACCCTGTCAGAATTTTAAACGTTTCTATGAGGTCCCCTCTCATTCTTCTGAACTCCAGTGAATACAAGCCCAGTTGATCCAGTCTTTCTTGATAGGTCAATCCCGCCATCCCGGGAATCAGTCTGGTGAATCTTCGCTGCACTCCCTCAATAGCAAGAATGTCCTTCCTCAGGTTAGGACACCAAAACTGAACAAAATACTCCAGGTGTGGCCTCACCAAGTCCCTGTACAACTGTAGCAACACCTCCCTGCCCCTGTACTCAAATCCCCTCGCTATGAAGGCCAACATGCCATTTGCTTTCTTAACCGCCTGCTGTATCTGCATGCCAACCTTCAATGACTGATGTACCATGACACCCAGGTCTCGTTGCACCTCCCCTTTTCCTAATCTGTCACCATTCAGATAATAGTCTGTCTCTCTGTTTTTACCACCAAAGTGGATAACCTCACATTTATCCACATTATACTTCATCTGCCATGCATTTGCCCACTCACCTAACCTATCCAAGTCGCTCTGCAGCCTCATAGCATCCTCCTCGCAGCTCACACTGCCACCCAACTTAGTGTCATCCGCAAATTTGGAGATACTAACATTTAATCCCCTCGTCTAAATCATTAATGTACAGTGTAAACAGCTGGGGCCCCAGCACAGAACCTTGCGGTACCCCACTAGTCACTGCCTGCCATTCTGAAAAGTACCCATTTACTCCTACTCTTTGCTTCCTGTCGGACAACCAGTTCTCAATCCATGTCAGCACACTACCCCCAATCCCATGTGCTTTAACTTTGCACATTAATCTCTTGTGTGGGACCTTGTCGAAAGCCTTCTGAATATACCACATCAACTGGTTCTCCCTTGTCCACTCTACTGGAAACATCCTCAAAAAATTCCAGAAGATTTGTCAAGCATGATTTCCCTTTCACAAATCCATGCTGACTTGGACCTATCATGTCACCTCTTTCCAAATGCACTGCTATGACATGCTTAATAATTGATTCCATCATTTTACCCACTACCTATGTCAGGCTGACCGGTCTATAATTCCCTGCTATCTCTCTCCCTCCTTTTTTAAAAAGTGAGGTTACATTGGCTACCCTCCACTCCATAGGAACTGATCCAGTCAATGGAATGTTGGAAAATGACTGTCAATGCATCCGCTATTTCCAAGGCCACCTCCTTAAGTACTCTGGGATGCAGTCCATCAGGCCCTGGGGATTTATCGGCCTTCAATCCCATCAATTTCCCCAACACAATTTCCCAACTAATAAGGATTTCCCTCAGTTCCTCCTCCTTACTAGACCCTCCGACCCCTTTTATATCCGGACGGTTGTTTGTGTCCTCCTCAGTGAATATCGAACCAAAGTACTTGTTCAATTCGTCCGCCATTTCTTTGTTCCCCGTTATGACTTCTCCTGATTCTGACTGCAGGGGGCTTACGTTTGTCTTTACTAACCTTTTTCTCGTTACATATCTATAGAAACTTTTGCAATCCGTCTTAATGTTCCCTGCAAGCTTCTTCTCGTACTCCATTTTCCCTGCCCTAATCAAACCCTTTGTCCTCCTCTTCTGAGTTCTAAATTTCTCCCAGTCCCCGGGTTCGCTGCTATTTCTGGCCAATTTGTATGCCACTTCCTTGGTTTTAATACTATCCCTGATTTCCCTTGATAGCCACGGTTGAGCCACCTTCCCTTTTTTATTTTTACGCCAGACAGGAATGTACAATTGTTGTAGTTCATCCATGCGGTCTCTAAATGTCTGCCATTGTCCATCCACAGTCAACCCCTTAAGTATCATTCGCCAATCTATCCTAGCCAATTCACGCCTCATACCTTCAAAGTTACCCTTCTTTAAGTTCTGGACCATGGTCTCTGAATTAACGGTTTCATTCTCCATCCTAATGCAGAATTCCACCATATTATGGTCACTCTTCCCCAAGGGGCCTCGCACAACGAGATTGCTAATTAATTCTCTTTCATTACACAACACCCAGTCTAAGATGGCCTCCCCCCAAGTTAGTTCCTCGACATATTGGTCTAGAAAACCATCCCTTATGCACTCCAGGAAATCCTCCTCCACCATATTGCTTCCAGTTTGGTTAGCCCAATCTATGTGCATATTAAAGTCACCCATTATAACTGCTGCACCTTTATTGCATGCACCCCTAATTTCCTGTTTGATGCTCTCCCCAACATCACTACTACTGTTTGGAGGTCTGTACACAACTCCCACGAACGTTTTTTGCCATTTGGTGTTCTGCAGCTCTACCAATATAGATTGCATATCATCCAAGCTAATGTCCTTCCTAACTATTGCATTAATCTCCTCCTTAACCAGCAATGCTACCCCACCTCCTTTTCCTTTTATTCTATCCTTCCTGAATATTGAATACCCCTGGATGTTGAGTTCCCAGCCCTGATCATCCTGGAGCCACGTCTCTGTAATCCCAATCACATCATATTTGTTAACATCTATTTGCACAGTTAATTCATCCACCTTATTACGGATACTTCTTGCATTAAGACACAACGCCTTCAGGCTTGTTTTTTTAACACCCTTTGTCCTTTTAGAATTTTGCTGTACAGTGGCCCTTTTTGTTCTTTGCCTTGGGTTTCTCTGCCCTCCACTTTTCTTCATCGCCTTTCTGTCTTTTGCTTTTGTCTCCTTTTTGTTTCCCTCTGTCTCCCTGGATTGGTTCCCATCCCCCTGCCATATTAGTTTAACTCCTCCCCAACAGCACTAGCAAACGCTCCCCCTAGGACATTAGTTCCGGTCCTGCCCAGGTGCAGACCGTCCGGCTTGTACTGGCCCCACCTCCCCCAGGAATTTGAATCCCTCCCTGCTGCACCACTGCTCAAGCCACGTATTCATCTGCGCTATCCTGCGATTCCTACTCTGACTATCACGTGGCACTGGTAGCAATCCCGAGATTACTACTTTTGAGGTCCTACTTTTTAATTTAGCTCCTAGCTCCTTAAATTCGTTTCGTAGGACCTCATCCCTTTTTTTTTTACCTATATCGTTGGTACCAATGTGCACCACGACAACTGGCTGATCTCCCTCCCTTTTAAGAATGTCCTGCACCCGCTCAGAGACATCCTTGACCCTTGCACCAGGGAGGCAACATACCATCCTGGAGTCTCGGTTGCGGCCGCAGAAACGCCTATCTATTCCCCTTACAATTGAGTCCCCTATCACTATCGCTCTCCCACTCTTTTTCCTGCCCTCCTGTGCAACAGAGCCAGCCACGGTGCCATGAACTTGGCTGCTGCTGCCCTCCCCTGATGAGTCATCCCCCTCAACAGTACCCAAAGCAGTGTATCTGTTTTGCAGGGGGATGACCACAAGGGACCCCTGCACTACCTTCCTTGCACTGCTCTTCCTGTTGGTCTTCCATTCCCTATCTGGCTGTGGACCCTTTCCCTGCGGTACGACCAACTCACTACACGTGCTACTCACGTCATTCTCAGCATCGTGGATGCTCCAGAGTGAATCCACCCTCAGCTCCAACTCCGCAACGCGGTCCTAAATGGCTTACCCCTTATCCTTAGACTGTGACCCCTGGTTCTGGACTTCCAACATTGGGAACATTCTTCCTGCATCTAACCCATCAGAATTTTAAACGTTTCTATGAGATCCCCTCTCATTCTTCTGAACTCCAGTGAATACAAGCCCAGTTGATCCAGTCTTTCTTGATAGGTCAGTCCCGCCATCCCGGGAATCAGTATGGTGAACCTTCGCTGCACTCCCTCAAGAGCAAGAATGTCCTTCCTCAAGTTAGGAGACCAAAACTGTACACAATACTCCAGGTATGGCCTCACCAAGGCCCTGTACAACTGTAGTAACACCTCCCTGCCCCTGTACTTAAATCCCCTCGCCTTGAAGGCCAACATACCATTTGCTTTTTTAACTGCCTGCTGTACTTGCATGCCAACCTTCAATGACTGATGTACCATGACACCTTGGTCTCGTTGCACCTCCCCTTTTCCTAATCTGTCACCATTCAGATAATAGTCTGTCTCTCTGTTTTTACCACCAAAATGGATAACCTCACATTTATCCACATTATACTTCATCTGCCATGCATTTGCTTACTCACCTAACCTATCCAAGTCACTCTGCAGCCTCATAGCATCCTCCTCGCAGCTCACACTGCCACCCAACTTAGTGTCATCCGCAAATTTGGAGATACTACATTTAATCCCCTCGTCTAAATCATTAATGTACAATGTAAACAGCTGGGGCCCCAGCACAGAACCTTGCGGTACCCCACTAGTCACTGCCTGCCATTCTGAAAAGTACCCATTTACTCCTACTCTTTGCTTCCTGTCGGACAACCAGTTCTCAATCCATGTCACCACACTACCCCCAATCCCATGTGCTTTAACTTTGCACATTAATCTCTTGTGTGGGACCTTGTCGAAAGCCTTCTGAAAGTCCAAATATACCACATCAACTGGTTCTCCCTTGTCCACTCTACTGGAAACATCCTCAAAAAATTCCAGAAGATTTGTCAAGCATGATTTCCCTTTCACAAATCCATGCTGACTTGGACCTATCATGTCACCTCTTTCCAAATGCGCTGCTATGACATCCTTAATAATTGATTCCATCATTTTACCCACTACTGATGTCAGGCTGACCGGTCTATAATTCCCTGTTTTCTCTCTCCCTCCTTTTTTTTTAAAAAGTGGGGTTACATTGGCTACCCTCCACTCCATAGGAACTGATCCAGAGTCTATGGAATGTTGGAAAATGACTGTCAATGCATCCGCTATTTCCAAGGCCACCTCCTTAAGTACCAGAATGATACCCAGACTCCAAGGGTTAAATTACGACAATGACACAATTTAGGGAAATATTCCCAAGCATAGAAACATAGAAAATAGCAGTAGTAGACCATTCAGCTCTTCGCGTCTGCATGCCATTCAACATGATCATGGCTGATCCTCTATCTCAACACCATATTCCCGCTTTTTCCCCATACCCCTTGATGCCTTTTGTTTCTAGAAATGTATTTATCTCCTTCTTAAATATATTCAGTGACTTGGCCTCCACAACCTTCTGTGGTAGAGAATGTCACAGGTTCACCACCCTCTGAGTGAAAACATTTCTCCTCGTTTCGGTCCTAAATTTCCTACCCCGTATCCTGAGACTGTGACCCCTTGTTCTCAACTTCCCAGCCAGGGGAAACATCCTCCCACATCCAGTCTATCCAACCCAGTCAGAATTTTATACGTTTCAATGAGATCCCCTCTCATTCTTCTAAACTCTAGTGAATACAGGCCTATTCGACCCAATCTCTCCTCATATGGCAGTCCTGCCATCCCAGGAATCAGTCTGGTGAACCTTCGCTGCACTCCCTCTATGGCAAGTATATCCTTTCTTAGGTAAGGAGACCAAAACTGCATACAATACTCCACCAAGGCCCTGTATAACTGTAGTAAGACATCCTTGCTCCTGTACTCAAATCCTCTTGCAATGAAGGCCAATATACCATTTGCCTTTCTAAATGCCTGCTATACCTGTATGTTTGCTTTCAATGACTGGTGTACAAGGACACCCAGGTCCCTCTGTACATCGACACTTCCCAAGCCATCACCATTTAAATAATACTTTGTCCTTATGTTTTTCCTACCAAAGTGGATAACTTCACATTTATCCATGTTATACTGCATCTGCCATGTGTTTGCCCACTCACTCAATCTAAATCGCCTTGCAGCGTCTTTGCATCGCCTCACAACCCCACCCAGTTTTGTGTCGTCAGTAAACTTGGAAATATTACATTTGGTTCCTTCATCCAAATCATTTATATATATTGTGAATAGCTGGTACCCGAGCACTGATCCCTGTTGTACCACACTAGTCACTGCCCGTCACCCCAAAAGAGACCCGTTTATTCCTGCCAGTTAACCAATTTTCAATCCATGCCAATACATTACTCCCAATCCCATGTGCTTTAATTTTGCACACTAACCTCTTATGTGGGACTACACTACATCCATTACCTATTCTATCAGTTACATCCTCGAAAAACTTCAGGTTTGTCAAACATGATTTTCCTTTCATAAATCCATGCTGACTTTGTTTAATCCCATTGATAGTATCTAAGTGTGCCGTTATCACATCCTTTATATACTATGATGTTCGACTAACTGGTCTGTAGTTCCCCGTTTTCTCTCTCCCTCCTTTTTTTAAATAGTGGGGTTACATTTGCCCCCCTCCAATCTGCAGGAACTGTTCCATAATCTATAGAATTTTGGAAGATGACAAGCAATGCATCTACTATTTCCATGGTTATCTATTTTAGTACTCTGGGATGCAGATCATCAGGCCCTGGGGATTTATCAGCCTTCAGTCCCATTAGTTTCTCCAACACTATGTTCTTATTAATAATCATTTCCTTTAATTCCTCTTGCTCACTAGACCTTGGTTCCCTGGGACGTTATTTGTGTCCTCCTCTGTGAAGATGGTTAAGAGGTGATCTGATCAAAGTGTTCAAGATAGTAAAGGGGAATAGAGTAGATAGAGAGAAACTATTTCCACTGGTTGGGAAGTCTAGGTCGAGGGGGTTTGATCTAAACATTAGAACCAAACCTTTCAGGAGCAAAATTAGGAAACACCTCTACCCACAAAGGGGTGGTAGAAGTTTGGAACTCTCTTCCGCAATGCCAATTGATGCTAGATCAATTGTTAATTTGAAATCTGAGATTGATAGATTTTTGTTAACAAAAAGGTATTAAGGAATATGGCCAAAAGCGGGTATATGGAGTTAGGTCGCAGATCAGCCATGATCTCATTGAATGGCAGAACAGGCTCAAGAGGCTAAATGGCCTACACCTGTCCCTATGACCTCACCGACTGCAGCACCAGGAGCCCTCCAACAGCGTGCTGGGACGGAGGGGCCCCCCAGTGTGTGTGTGTGTCTCTCTCTCTCTCTGTCTGTCAGTGTCTATGTGTTTCTGACAGCGAGGAGAGGGGGAGGGGTAGAGGAGAGGGAGGGAGGGGGGGGTAGAGGAGAGGGAGGGAGGGGGGGTAGAGGAGAGGGAGGGAGGGAGGGGTAGAGGAGAGGGAGGGAGGGAGGGGGGTAGAGGAGAGGGAGGGAGGGAGGGTAGAGGAGAGGGAGGGAGGGGGGTAGAAGAGAGGGAGGGAGGGAGGGAGGGGGGTAGAGGAGAGGGAGGGAGGGAGGGGGTAGAGGAGAGGGAGGGAGGGGGTAGAGGAGAGGGAGGGAGGGAGGGTAGAGGAGAGGGAGGGAGGTGGGGGGGGGGGAAAGAGGAGAGGGAGGTAGGTGGGGGGGGGAGGGGAGAGGAGAGGGAGGGAGATGGGGGAAAGGAGAGGGAGGGAACGGGAGAGGGAGAGGGAGAGGGAGGAGAGGGGAGAGGCTAAACGGGCCCAGCCGATGAGACGAAGCTGGGCCGAAGACTTCGGGCAGGCTCCGCCGAAGGAAGAGAGCGCGGACCGGACCTGAAGGGGGGGAGAAAGAGCCGGAGCGGAGCGGGAGCTGGGGCGGCGGGAGCGGCTGGCAGCGGAGCAGGAGCTGCGGGGGCGAGGGAGGGGAAAAAGAGAGCCAGAGGGAGCGTGAGCTGAATGGGGGGGAGCCGGAGCCACAGCCAGAGCAGGAGTTGGAGGTGGGAGGTGCAGTCCAATCTTCGCCACCCCAGTGAGCCCATTCGGCCAGGGGCGGCGTGCTTCGCGCCCCTCCCACACAATTTTGGGCACCTGGAGCTACTGCACATGCGCGCCCACTGTAGCGCGCATGTGCAGAGGTCCTGGCACTGTTTTCAGCGCAGGGACCTGGCTCCGCCCCCCACAGCTCGAGATGCGCCGAGGGCCTGGATCGACCTGAGGGAATGGAGAATATCGAGTTAAGTTTTCGGCGCGGTTTTGAGAGCGGAAATCAGGCATGGGTCGCAGGGCTGCGCCCCGAAACTTGACCCCAAAATTACTATCGGTCACAATTAGCAAATGTGCCAGCTCTAAGACAGAGGAAACCAACCCTGAATAATTTTCTCTTAATGATCTTTAGAAATTAAAGAGAAACAATTGATGCTTATGCATCTCCCTCAGCAGATTAAGCAAATTCTACAGCATCCATTAGTGCAAATTGTACATTCTTAAGTAGCAGCTTGATGAGGCAAGTGATTTTATTTGATCTATATTTTTCATCTTATAAATCTGAAATTTCAAATTCACTGTGATTAGGATTGAGCACATAAAAAAATATTTCTCTAACTTGTATTTAAAAGACTGTTTTAAAAGCAGGGTATTTCCCCTCTCAGAATGTTCATTAGCAACTCAGTATATTAATTGGAGCTTCTAGCTAACTGCATTTCAGCTATCACTCGAGTACTCTTGTTCTCAAATACAACAGTGAGATGTTAGTAGCCCATGAAGCAGGACATTTAAATTTTTTACACTATATCCATCTGCACCATGAATAACCATCACTAGAGATGTTTCCTTTCAAGACTTGAGCCAAGTCCGAAGAGAATTTTGAGCTATTTAAGGCTAATGTGTAACACTAATAGTTATAGGTCCAAAACTGTTGATGGCTGTGGGAGAGCAATTATTGATAATAAATCAGTATTTAAAAGTTATATAAAAAAGTTTACTTGATTTTTCCATAGCACATTAATATCAATAATTAAACATATCTCGTGACAACACAGTACATTACACCCAGAGAAAACTTTTCCAAATCTATCACATTGTAGACCTCGTCTACCTGCAGTTAATATTTCCTCCCCTTCTGTTAAAAATGCTGGCTTAGGTTCATATATGTAGTATCAACTGTGGCTCATTGGGTAGCACTCTCACCTCTGAGTCAGAAGGTTGTAGGTTCAAGACCCACATCAGGGACTTGAACACAAAAAAATCTAGGCTGATATTCCAGTGTAGTGCTGAGGGAGTGCAGCACTGTCAGAGATGCTGTCTTTCGGATGAGATGTTAAACCAAGGTCCTGTTAGCTCTCTCAAGTGGATGGAAAAGACTCCATGGCATTATTTTGAACAGCATGGGAATTATTCCTGGTGTCCAGGTCAATGTTTATCCCTCAATCAACATAACAAAAACAAATGATCTGGTCATTAGCACATTGCTGTTTATGGGAACTTGCATGTGCACAAATTTGCTGCCACGTTTCCTACATTGCAACAGTGCCTACAATCCAAAAGTATTTCATTGGCTATAAAGCGCTTTGAGACGTCCTGTGGTTGTGAAAGACACTATATAAGTCCAAGTCTTTCTTTCATGTGCAGTTCCACAGGTACATTACTCAAGTTTTTCATAAGTAAGACTTAACAATGAGTGTTGGTCGGCTATTCAATTGCGGGAACTATCATAGTCAAGCCTGATCTTGTTTTTACCCATGACCACTTTCCAGGAAGGGGGGGGAAGTCACTGAATAGTGTTCAAGACTGGGAAGCCTCCCCTTAATTCTGGATTGATACTGGGACCATCTTGACTGCATGAGTCGATGCCATAGTTTATTCTTTTAAAAATTAGAATCATTTGGTCACAGCCTGATTGTGTTTTGGTTGAGTCCATACGATCAAGCCTGTGCTGATGTTTTTCTCCACTAAAGTCACCTAGTTTAATCCTAATATCACACTCATTCACCACATCCTTTAATATTGCTCTTTTTCAATAAATTATTTCTCTTAAAATAATTTATAGATTCTGCTTCAGTTTATGGCAGAGAATTCCACATTTTAACCACCCTATGTAAATCATTTATTTTTAACCCTACCTTTATTTAATTTTGTGACTCTCTTAATTTGTGCCCTCTCCTTACTGTCTCACTGATCAATGGAAACTATTTACCTTATAACCCTTCATAATCTATTAGATCACCAATTAATCTTTCCCAATTTAAATGAAAAAAGCCAACTTCTCAAGTTTATCTTTATAACTGTAACCCCTCATGCCTGTTAACATCCCAGTGAACCTACTTTGTACCAGTCATTGCTTTTATATCCTTCGCATATGGTGCTATTTCTTCCCTGACTATTCTCAGGATCCTTCGATGTAAACTATCAGTGATGGCCTGTTACGTCACTCTCAAAATTATTCAAATCATTACATTTTTATGTTCATTTATTTACATTGTGATTTCTCCTGAACTGATGTGTATAGTTTTCCCTGAACTAAAGTTAAACAAAGCTTTAAATATCGGCCTTAACTCAGTCGTAGCTAGACAATGACTACACTTCAAAAGTGAATTGACTGTAAAGCACTTGGAACATCCCGAGATCATAAAATACATATATAAATGTAAGTTATTTTTGTCTTTATTAGCAACTTTAATGTAGAAGAAGTGGCAAAGCAGAGGGATTTAGGCCTAGACAGCTCCAAGTCAGTAGGTCATGAGTTCAAGCCCCACTCTAAGACTTTAGCCTATAATCTGGACAAGACACTTCAATGCAGTACTGAGGGTGTGCTGCCTTTCGGGTGAGACATTAAACTGCTCTCTCAGGTAGACATAAAAATCCCATAGCACTATTTGAAGAGATAGGGAATTTGTCCTGGTCAATATTTATCCCTCAACCAAATTCACTAAAATTGATTATTTGGTCATTTATCTCATTGCTGTTTGTGGGACCTTGTGTGCAAATTGGTTGCCCCATTTTTTTTACATTACAACAGTGACTATATTTCAAAAGTACCTCATTAGTTGTGAAGTGCTTTGGGGCAACCTGAGGTTCTGAAATATGTTATATAAATGCAAGTTATTTCTATCTTACCATCAGAAATTGCATGGAAATATTCTCTTTAACCACTTGTCCCCATCTTTATTATTTTCAAACTCATTTGCATTGAACCAATATATTAGAAATAGGAAAAATGTAAATAGTAGCAATCTGAAATAAAACTGAAAATGCTGGAAACACACAGGTATGTCAGCATTTGAAAAGGAAGCAAAGTTCTGACAAAAATGTGAAGCATGCAAATGTTCCCCCCACCCCTCGCCAACACTATTATTTTTAAAAGTCAACCTGTGTCCTGTTATGAGCCATTAAGCATATGGGGCAGAACACATCACAAATAAATACTGTGCAATTCCAATTTGCTCATGTTTACCTCCTGTGTGAACTGCACATATTTAAGTTGGACCCAGAACTTTTTATGCCTCCAGTCTTTTTTTTTTAAGTATCTTTTACTTTCTCAATAGCAACTTTGCAGCAATCTTCAAAAATTGTACCTTGTGTTAAGACTACAAATACAGTTACGATACTTCAAAGGTAATTCATTGGCTGTGAAGCTCTTTGGGACTTCCTAATGATGTGAAAGGTGCTATATAAAAGGAAAGTTCTTTTTTGTTCCTTTTGGTTTTATAAAATTATAGTTAATATTAATAGCTTGAGGTAACAATTTAATTTAGCTATTTAAAAAAATGTTTATTTTGTTAAGATTCTTTGCATTATGTTGCCCTTTTGACTTGAGGTATGTCAACTGATTCCATTGTCAAGTATGGCAGGCCACGTAAGGTTTGACCACAGCCACTGCACATGCTTCGCTATTTCTGGTCAAAACGTCTTCCCTTGTATTTACTAAAACTACCCAGAGAAGCAGCATGTGTTTCGTTGCTGAATGGACCCACACAGTGTACCACCCAGAATCACTGGGCTATTAAGTGGGTGGGTGACACACTGCAGAGCCCTTCCGCCTCTGACACCCCTCCAGGAAGATACATCAACACTGGGCGCCCCCTGTGATGTAAACAAGGGGAAATTGAAGTTACTTCAAACCTTCCATTCTCGGCGTTCAACTGGGCCAGTCTCCGGGGTTTATACAGATCAACAGCTAGTACCTGCTCACCCCTCGATCGCCGCCATTTAGCGCCACCGCCTCAGCAGCGAGCGACGAGCGGGCGTCCCGGCTGTTTAAATGGTCGTGTGCGCGGGACAAAGTCAGCGCCTCAGCCAATCAGCGTCGCTCCGCGCAGGCTCCTCCTCCAGCAGCGCGCGGGAGCCGCACGCGGCACAGCGCGAGAGCTGACAGGTGCCAACCGACCCAGGGGCACACGACGGCCCGGCCCGGCCCTGACCCGGCCCGCGGGGAGCGAGGGCCCGACCCTGACCCGGCCCGGCCCGCGGGGAGCGAGGGCCCGACCCGGCCCCAAGGGGAGCGTGGGCCCGACCCGGCCCCAAGGGGAGCGAGGGCCCGGCCCTGACCCGGCCCGCGGGGAGCGAGGGCCCGGCCCTGACCCGGCCCGCGGGGAGCGAGGGCCCGACCCGGCCCCAAGGGGAGCGTGGGCCCGACCCCGGCCCCAAGGGGAGCGTGGGCCCGACCCTTGACCCGGCCCGCGGGGAGCGAGGGCCCGACCCCGGCCCCAAGGGGAGCGAGGGCCCGATCCCGGCCCGGCCCGCGGGGAGCGAGGGCCCGACCCCGGCCCCAAGGGGAGCGAGGGCCCGGCCCTGACCCGGCCCGCGGGGAGCGAGGGCCCGACCCTGACCCGGCCCGGCCCGCGGGGAGCGAGGGCCCGACCCTGACCCGGCCCGGCCCGCGGGGAGCGAGGGCTCGACCCGGCCCGCGGGGAGCGAGGACCCCGACCCCGGCCCGCGGGGAGCGAGGACCCCGGCCCGCGGGGAGTGAGGACCCTGACCCGGCCCGCGGGGAGCGAGGACCCCGGCCCGCGGGGAGTGAGGACCCTGACCCGGCCCGCGGGGAGCGAGGGCCCGACCCTGACCCGGCCCGGCCCGCGGGGAGCGAGGGCCCGACCCTGACCCGGCCCGGCCCGCGGGGAGCGAGGGCCCGACCCGGCCCCAAGGGGAGCGTGGGCCCGACCCCTGACCCGGCCCGCGGGGAGCGAGGGCCCGACCCCGGCCCCAAGGGGAGCGAGGGCCCGATCCCGGCCCGCGGAGAGCGAGGGCCCGACCCCTGACCCGGCCCGCGGGGAGCGAGGACCCCGGCCCGCGGAGAGCGAGGGCCCGACCCTGACCCCGGCCCGCGGGGAGCGAGGACCCCGGCCCGCGGGGAGCGAGGACCCCGGCCCGCGGGGAGCGAGGACCCCGACCCGCGGGGAGTGAGGACCCTGACCCGGCCCGCGGGGAGCGAGGGCCCGACCCCTGACCCGGCCCGCGGGGAGCGAGGACCCCTGACCCGGCCCGCGGGGAGCGAGGACCCCGGCCCGCGGGGAGCGAGGACCCGGCCCTGTCCTCGGTCGCTGCGGGTACGGCATCGCAGCTGAGACGTGAACTACACCCAAGGTTGGCTGCTGCCACTGTGGCTGTCAATACTGAACGCCGCGGCCGAGGAGCGCCCCACACACAGCGGGAAAGCAAGGCGCAAGTCCCGCGGGAGAAAAGCATTGTGGGTGTTGCAGCCGCTTGCTCCAGTGACAGGGCCCACAATCCTCATTCTCCAGCTGGTCTTCACACATTATCTCAACTGCTTACATTTTGTTTCAGTTTCAGTTGTGTCAGGGCATAAAGCAGCTTTAATACAACTTTGTTTTATTATTCCTTTCTAATTAAAACGTTACACAGGTTAATTTAAAAAAAAAACTTTACAATCACCATTTCCCCCAAATTATTGTAAGACGATCTACAACAAGCCTTGTACCTAGGTACAGGATTAGGTCATTTTACCCCTGAAGCCTGTTCCATCATTCAATGAGATCATGGCTGATCTGAGATCTAACTCCATATACCTGCCTATGGACTATATAACACCTTTGGTTAACAAAAATCTATCAATCTCAGATTTCAAATTAACAATTGATCTATCATCAATTGCTGTTTGCGAAGAGAATTCCAAACTTCTACCATCCTTTGTGCACAGAGGTGTTGCCTAATTTCACTCCTGAAAGGTCTGGCTCTAATTTTAGACTATGCCCCCTAGTCCTAGAATCTCCAACAGGCAGAAATAGTTTCTATCGCATCTGTTCCCCTTAATAGCTTGAAAATTTTGATCAAATCATCTGTTAACCTTCTAAATGCTATGGAATAAATCCCTAATTTCTGCAGTCTCTCCTCATAATTTAATTCTTGAAGTCCAGGTATCATTCTGGTAAATCTACACTGAACTCCTTCCAAGGCCAATATATCCTTCCTAAGGTGTGGTGACCAGAACTGCTCACAATACTCCAGATGTAATCTAACTAGGGCTTTGTATAGCTACAGCATAACTTCTACCCCCTTGTATTCTAGTTATCTAGATATAAAGACCAGCATTCCATTAGCCTTTTTGATTATTTTCTGTTCCTGTTCATGACATTTTAATGATCTATGTACCTGGACCCCAAGTCTCTTTGCGCCTTCACTGTTTTTAGCTTTTCATCATTAGGAAAGTACCCTGTTCTATCTTATTTAGGTCCAAAGTGGATGACCTCACAATTACTTACATTGAAATCTATTTGCCACAGTTTTGCCCATTCACTTAATCTATCGATATCCCTTTGTAATTTTATGCTTTCATCTACAATGCCGCCTATCTTTGTGTCATCGGCAAATATGAATATCTGGTTTTCTATACCATCACCTGAGTCGTTAATAAATATTGTGAATAGTTGAGGCCCCAATACAGATCACTGTGGGTTACCACTAGCCACATCCTGCCAATTAGAGTACCTACCAATTATCCCTACATTTTGTCACCAGCCAATTTCCTAACCAGGTCAATAATTTGCCTCAGTTCTGTGGGCTTCTACCTTAGTTACAGTTTCTTATGTGGCACTTTATCAAATGCCTCCTGGAAGTCCCTGTAAATGACATCCATAGACATTCCCCTGTCCATTAATTTAGTCACCTCCTCAAAAAATTCAATCATGTTTGTCAGGCATGACCTACCTTTCACAAATCCATTCTGGCTCTCTCTGATCAGCTGAAAATTTGCGAGGTGCTATCATCCTATCCTTAATTATAATTTCCCGACAATAGATGTTTGGCTAACTGTTCTATAATTCCCTGGTTTCCCTCTCGCCATTCTTAAATAGCAGAGTGACATGCAATCTAAAAGTACGGTTCCTGAATAGAGAAAACTTCCTTTAAAACCCTGGGATGGAAACCATCTGCTCCTGGGAATATGTCACTCTTTAGTGCCATTATTTTCTTCAATACTGTTATTTTACTTATGTTAATTTTATTGAGTCCCTGTCCCTGATTCAATATTAAGTTTCCTTGGGATTTCCAGCATGCTATCCTTTTCCTCTACTGTAAATACTGACCCGAAGTAATTATTCAACATGTCCACCATTTCCTTCTTATCATTGACAATATCACCTCCCCAGTTCCTACAAGCTGGCAAAAAGTCAATTGCGATTGGTGTATAACTCAACAATTCAATCACCTTTGTGAAATAATTTTTTTAGTTAGCCAATAATTTGAATTAAGCAACATAAATGGCATGTCAAATGCGAATTTAATGGAAAAACTAAATTACTGGATCATTTCTATTAAGCAACTTGAATTCAAAGTAGACTTTATATGAGATTTTCCCAGTCTGCTCCAGCAGATTTCATTTTAAAATCCAATATATTTTCATTTTTAAACTGATTAGCAAACAGTTCCATCATGCTGAAACTAACCATATAACATTGATCAAGTTATTCTGCATTTCTCTTTCTACAGTTTTCTAAGCTATCAATATCTCCTAAGTTGTAAATATATATAACAAATTCCTGTAACAGTATTTCAAAATTCACCTGGTTTCAGAGGAAGCAAACCAACTAATCAAACTCACCCAACACAAAGGCACAAATTGTGTACCTTTAAGATAAACACAATTTTAAAACAAACCCTAAACTTAACATATATTTTAAGTATTGATAACAATAGGTTAAGCTTATTAAATCCTTTGCTGAAAATGTCAATATTCTGAATCTATTATTCAATTATTATTGCAAAATTATGATATTCTGCTTACACACATTAAATTATGTCAGTATTTGAACAGATAAAGATAATGCAAGGCATGTGGCTGAAATTTAGTTTGTACCACTAAATGAAGGCTATGAGTAGATACTGTTTAGATGGGATATGGTAGGACACAGTGAGGATGAATTTGCCAATAAATTGCATAATCTAAAACCTTTTCATTTTCAAAAGTTTACAACAGTTTGCTTTGGTTTACAACAGTTTATCCTATGGGATTTAATTTCAGTCAAAGCTGGAGGGAATGCTTTACTTAGGTCTAGTTTTGACCAACTCCCCTGAAAGCATTTACAAAATCACCAGTTAGCTACCATTTGGTCTACATCCAAGTAGTCCTTTGTTGGTACCTTGAAAAAAATATCAGTCCAACATTTGTTTGTTTGATCAAGTCAGTTTAATTGGTGTAAACGGCTGAACGCACTGGATACAGCAAAGCCTATGGGCCCCGACAACATCCTGGCTGTCGTGCTCAAGACTTGTACTCCAGAACTAGCCGCGCCTCAAGCCAAGCTGCTCCAGTACAGCTATAACACTGGGAGCCTAGTGTCAACGACTAAGTGCAACACTGCCTTCAGTGTGCCAGTGCAGCCTTCGGTCGCCTGAGAAAGAGATTGTTTGACGACCAGGACCTCAAACCCGGCACCAAGCTCATGGTCTACAGAGCAGTAGTGGTACCCGCCTTCCTATATGGTTCCGAGACATGGACTATGTACAGCACGCACCTCGTACAGCACGCACCTCAAAGCACTGGAGAGGTACCACCAATGCTGCCTCCGCAAGATCCTGCAAATTTATTGGCAAGATAGGTGCACCAACGTTAGTGTTCTCGCTCTCAGGCCAACATCCACAGCATCGAAGCACTGATCATGCTCGACCAGCTCCACTGGACGGGCCACATCGTCCGCATGCCCGATATGAGACTCCCAAAACAAGCATTTGATCAAGTGTGACATCAAGGAGCCCTAGAAAAACTGAAGTCAATGGGAATCAGGGGGAAAACTCTCCACCAGCTGTAGTCTTACCTAGCACAATGGAAGAGGGTTGTGGTGGTTGGAGGTCAATCATCACAGCCTCAGGATATCGCTGCAGGAGTTCCTCAGAGCAGTGACCTAGGCCCAACCATCTTCAACTGCTTCATCAATGACCTTCCCTCCATCATAAGGTCAGAAGTGGGGATGTTCGCCGATGACTGCACAGTGTTCAGTGCCATTCGCAACTCCTTAGATAATGGAGCAGTCCGTGTCCGCACGCAGCAAGACCTGGACGACATTCAGGCTTGGGCTGATAAGTGGCAAGTAACATTCGCGCCACTCAAGTGCCAGGCAATGACTATCTCCAATATGCAAGAGTCTAACCACCATCCCTTCACATTCAATGGCATTACGATAGCCGAATCCCCCACCATCAACATCCTGAGGGTCACCAATGACTAGAAACTTAACTAGACCAGCCACACACATACTGTGTCAACAAGAGCAGGTCAGAGGCTGGATATTCTGTGACGAGTGTCTCACCTCCCTATTCCCCAAAGCCTTTCCACCATCTACAAGGAACAAGTCAGGAGTGTGATGGAATACTCTCCACTTGCCTGGATGAGTGCAGCTCCAAAACTCAAGAAGCTCAACACCATCCAGGACAAAGCAACCCACTTGATTGGCATCCCATCCACCACCTTCAACATTCACTCCCTTCATTACCGGCGCACCGTGGCTGCAGTGTGTACCATCTACAAGATGCGCTGCAGCAACTCGCCAAGGCTTTTTCGGAAGCACCTCCCAAACCCACGATCTTTAACACCTCGAAGGACAAGGGCAGCAGGCACATGGGAATACCAGCACCTCCAAGTTCTCCTGCAAGTCACACACTATCCTGACTTAGAAGTATATCACCGTTCCTTCATCGTCGCTGGATCAAAATCCTGGAACTCCCTCCCTAACAGCCCTGTTCGAGTACCTTCACCACAAGGATTGCAGCGGTTCAAGAAGGCGGCTCACCACCATCTTCTCAAGGGCAATTAGGGATGGGCAATAAATGCCAGCGACACCCATGAACTAATTTTAAAAAACTTAGCACCATCTACCAGACAAAAGATCCAAGTATTATATGAGCTCAGACTAAGCAGATCTGTATTTACTGTTGTAGAGAACCATATCCCATCCAAACAGCATCTGCTCACAGCCAAAGTTTAGTGAAAGATGAGCATTGGCCAAAATACAAATGCTTCAGTAGATGTGAAGCAAAGCAGCCAAAAGAAGAGGGAAGCCTATGTCTATTGCAAATTGAAATAAGTGAAAACCTTGTCATCAAGCTGTCTAGAGGTAGATCACAAGATAGGCTCAGACAAGGAAAGTTGTTCAATTCATTTTCATCTCATTATTCTGAAATACCAACTCTACTGTCTGTTTCTTAACTGAGGTCAAGATACTGATTTTTTTTGCTGACAATCTGTTCCAGCTGTTAGTTACCTCCTGTGTAAAGAAATGCATCCTAAAGTCTGTCCTAAATTTTTCCTTCATAGTCCTGAACCTGTACCATCATAGAATCAAAGAATGATGCAGCACAGGTAGCCATTCGGCCCATCATGCCTGTGCCAGCTCTTTAGTAGAGCTGTTCAACTAGCCCCACACCCCTGCTCTTTCCCCATAGCCCTGCAAATTTTTCCACTTCAAGTATTTATCCAATTCCCTTCTGAAAGTTATTGAATCTGCATCCACTACCCTTTCAGGCAGTGCATTCCAGATCACATCAACTTGCTGTGTAAAATAATGTTTCCTCATTTTGCCTCTGGTCTTTTGCCAATCACCTTAAATCTGGGTCCTCTGGTTACCGACCCTTCTGCTACCGGAAACAGTTGCTCCTTATTTACTCATCAAAATCGTTCATAATTTTGAACATCTCAAACAAATCTCCTCTTAACATTCACCGCTGTAAGGATAACAAGCCCAGTTTCTCTAGTCTGTCCACATAACTGAAGTACTGCATCCCTGGTACCATTCTAGTAAATAATTTTTGCACCCTCTCTAAAGCTTTGACATCCTTTCTAAAGTGTAGTGCCCAGAATGGAACACAATACTCCAATTGAGACCTAATCAATGTTTTATAAAGTGTTAGCACAACTTTCTTGCTTTTGTACTCTATTAATAACGCCAAGGATCCCATATGCTTTTTTTTTTAAAATAGGCCTTCTCAACATGTCCTGCCACCTTCAAAGATTTGTGATTATACCCCCAGATTTCTCTCTTCCTAAACTCCTTTATTGCTCCTACATTACAACAGTGACTACACTCCAAAATTACTACACATTGGCTGTAACGTACTTTGAGACATCCGGTGGTCGTGAAAGGCGCTATATAAATCCAAGTCTTTCTTTCTTTAAGATTGCCTACTAAAATATATCACTTCCCACTTCTCTGTTAAATTTCATATATCTGCCCATTTCACCACTCTATGTTCTGAAGTTTATTACTATTCTCCTTATTGTTTGCTACATTTCCGAGTTTCGTGTCATCTGCAAACTTTGAAATTATGCCCTAAATACCAAGCTCCAGGTCATTTATATCAAAAAGAGCAGTGTTCCCAATACCCCTGGGGAACACCACTGCACACTTCCCTCCAGTCTGAAAAACTTTCACCACTACTCTCTGCTTTCTGATCCTTAGCCATTTTTGTATCCATGTTGCCAAAGTCCTTTTAATCCTAATTTTGCTAACAAGTCTATTATGTGGCATTTTGTCAAATGACTTTTGAAAGTCCATATACACAACATCAACTCCACTACCCTCATCAACCCTCTCATTACTTCATCAAAGAACTCAATCAAGTTCGCCAAACATAATTTTCCTTTAACAAATCTGTACTGACTTTCATTTATTAGCCAATACTTTTTCAAATGCCAATTAATTTTGCTTGGATTACTGTCTCTAAAAGTTCCCCCACCACCGACATTAAGTTGACTGGCTTGTAGTTGCCACGTTTATCCCTTTCCCCTTTTTAAAACTCCCCCTTTTAACATTTGCAATTCTCTAGTCCTCTGGCACCATCCCATAATCCTGCTGCTTAGTGTGTCTAAAAGTAATATTTAGTGTTTACTTTTTTTCTATCCCATTAATTATCACCCATGCCTCTATGTGGTCCCCTCTGAACAATCTCTTTTTAAGTCCTAACAATAAGCTGTTCCTTATAGATGATCTCTAAAACATTAGGCTAGCAATTGCCCTGTGGCCCATCCGGGGCGCTAACCTTCCTGGCCCGGGTCAGTTAATGCCCGGGGCGTAAGTCCCGCCCGGGGCATGAAATTGCCCCTTTGTGACCCAGAAACGAGACGGAGCGCTGTCTCGGGCACTACGACACGTTTCGGGGGCGCTCCTGGGGTGGTAGTGCGGCACTGTGGTCAGTGCTACATGGCTGCTGATGCTCCACAACGCCCCTCCCCTTCATTTAAAGGGAAGGGTCGCAGAGTACTCTGCAGCCCCTTTGATGGGTATCACTGGGCCAACAGGGGCATTTTCGACTGGGTCAGCGGACCGGCGCACAAAATTGCTGCCCGGTCGAAACGAGGGCCAACATTGTCGGGCCAACGAGAGCATCGTCCTCCCCAGGCGGATGTTAGCACTCCGCAAAACCGGCCGATGTCCCACGGGGAGAAAAGGGGTCGGGCCGGTGAGGGGTCCACGCGCATGGTGATAACGTCATCTTCGTTGGGGCGCAAAATACGGGATGCAGCGCTAACTGCCAATCGCCCCCAAAATCTCACAGGCAATTTCAGTCGAGGCGCCACTGTTGCCCATCCCCGAGCGAAAAGGGATTTGCACCCCGTTAGCACCTACTGGCGGCGCTAAGAGGGCGCAATAAATGGGAAGTTTCGGCCCCTAGGAATCAGCCCCATTGTTCTGTCACCAGCACCTGGATTAGTCTCCTTATGTCTCAACGATCAAAACTGTATTTATTACTCCAAATGTGACCTGACCAGGGTATTGTATGGTATGACATCTGGGAATCATAATTGGCAATATGACCCAGCAGGGTTTGTTTATTGACATCTCAGGATGCCCATACTGGTATTGGATGTTATATCTAACTGTTCATTGTAGATGAAAAGTCACTCCTGTGATGTAAAGTGACTGAAAGGAGTGTGCAGACATTTATTATCTCTAATAAACAGGTATTCCTTGATCAATAGGAAATAACCAGAATCATTTTTGTCCCATCCAACAGAACTTTCTGCCAGGCCCATGTAATTAGAGGAATTGACAAGAAGGCATAAAGGAAGCAGATGCTCCACTTGAGACATGGACAGTCTAGAAAGTGCATCAGATAATTCCAGTCAAAAGTGTTGATAGCCACAAAGGTGATCCACAATCTCGGAGTGGTCAATCCGTTTGTGAGGATGAGTAGAGATTCGGACTTTGCTGCTGAGCAATGAAAGACACATTGTATTTGCAACAATAAAGACAGCTAGCTTGCAAATCAAAAAAACTTACACTCTTACATGTAAACTCTACTAATTATTGTGTTTCACGATTGTGTAGGCAAAAGCATGCACTTTCCAATATAAAGCCAACTTACATGAATGAGAACCCAAATAGATAAACTGGACTCAGCCCAGAGATCTTCATGCCAACCAGAAAGTGCTAAATTTTTAAAAATTAAGAAAAAGGATTCACATTCCAGTGTTAAATTAAACATTAATAAGAGATATTAGAACAGGTGACCAAAAATTAAGGAGCGTCTTAAAAGAGGACAGAGAGGCGGAGAGGCTTAGGGAGGGAATTCCAGAACTTTGAACATACTAGATGTCTGTTAAGTAATGACCAGTGGTATCTCAAACTCAAGATGTTCCCTGTTCATTTCGCCTAGAAACTGGACCAAAAACATAGGATCTACCCTAACCATCTATGCTAAGAGTATGCTAAACTTACATAAACTACTAGTAATGTTTCTAAAACCAGCAAATCTCAAGTACTTATCTAAGAAGGAAAGTTAGAGAAATATTTAATAATACAATTCTATCTGGTCACTATTGCAATACTAAAAGCAGACCACTAATGCAAATTCTGCAGTTACTGCATTGTGCACAAAAAAATATTTAGTGGAATTGCACCGAGTGCATGTGATGAGGACATTTTATGAGAACTCATCTCAAGGATTGAAGAAGACTTTAAAAAATGAAAAAAATTATAAATCTGAGAATGATCCTTACTCCAACGAGTAACTCGTAACTCTACACTAATCTGATGATTTAATTAGTGGTCTTCAGAATAACTATACATTTTATGAAGCCCCCTAACTATGTGATCCTTATGGTTGAATAAAATATAACATTCTCCTTGGCTAAACAACACTGCCCATTTTGTGGAAGTGATGAGAAACTGCAGTCAACCTAAAAATGCAGAATTAAGCTGGATTTTCGGGTCGTTTGCGACCGGGTTTTCACCGCGTTTTGATTCTCCGAAAAATGGGGCGGTCAGCTGTTTTGCGTCCGGGAGCGATCCTCAGGTCAGTTTTTGCGGCTCGCATCGTCAGTCACCAACCCGTACGCCACGAAACGCGCCCTGCGATGACAGCCAGGGAAAACAGAGCGGTGCAGTCCTTCCGGCAGCGGTGAGTTGGATAAACTGCAAAAAGGGTAAGTTAAAGTTTTTATCTTTTTATATTTTTGCAGTGATTTGTGTGGTAAGGGTGTTGGCAATGTTTTTGAAAGTTTTTGTGAATTTTTTTTCCCCTCCCAAGGCCTCTCTCAGAGCGCTCCCGGCCCCACACTAAAGTTGGCGAGGATCCCATTTTTGCGCTGCAAATCTAGTACAATGCCTCCCTTTGCGCTGCAGGGCCCAAATAATGAAAGTTGCTCCACAAAGCGCAAATATTAATCGGTCGGTAAATTTCCTGCCCGGTCTCCATTTTCACAGTGAAAACGGCAAAGCCGAAAATCCAGCCCAATAGTTCTACCAAGTATTAAAGCAGAACACACTTTCCCCAAGATAAGTTAAACATGGGTGTACCTCCTTATATTCTTCAGATCCCTGTACTAGTAGAGAGCTTATTTAATATTTTTGGAAATTGCCACCGGGTCTCTGTGGACTGGAGCAGATCTCAAAAATTGAAGAAATATTACGTGTGTGCTGTTCACAGGGTTGCCACAATAACATGCCTTCAAGTATGCACAAGGACAATACCTAATCCACACTGTAAAATCTTTAATTTTTGTACTATTAAAAAATGACTACATATGAATGTTTCCATACCATGATTAAATTTAAACTGCACATTTAGGTTGACCTTGTTTATATCTTGCATTTATAACTTACTTTGATATTCTCACTCACTGGATCTCTTTTGTTTTGGATTTCCATTTCGTCACCACTTAGTTTCTCAGTGACCACTTTTTTTTTCATTGCTTTTTGCGAGATTCCCCTTTCTGCTGTTTGTCTTTGGCTGCCTCTTTTTCTTGGTATTTTCATTGGCCCTTTCCTGATTCAGGCTCACACACATACAAAACTATTTTAAAATATCCTCCAAGACAATAACAATCCTACTATGACATCACAACGTTCAGCTCCAGTGACATCATGAATGAAGATTGCTGCCTATAATCCATTGAAGAATGAGATTAAGCCCTCTGTGACCAAAATAGAATGTTTATCCTGTTACATGTGTACACTGTGTATACATGTGTTTAAAAACGTGATGGTAATCCAATTCTAAAAATGTTTTCCAAGTGCTGTATTGAAAACTGAAAACAATGTTTAGAGACAGTTTATTTGCATCAGAGCCCAAGAGTTTGCCCAAATTAACTATTAGGTCTGTTTAAATAGTCAACTCAGTTTGTATGTAGCATTACATTGCTTATTGTGCTCAATAGAACATTGTCTCTGTTTATCCATCTAGGAATGATCTTATTTCTTCTGGACAGTAGTTTCACCTGTACAAACTGAAGAGACTTGGTCCACTTAAAGAAACTGTTGACATGGCTTGCAGGGGAAGAGTCAATATTTAACAGTTTCACACAGATTTTATGGCTTGAATTATAGATTTTTCAGACATCCCTCATGAGTCACAGCACCAATGGATGTTCGATAATTTTGCTATCTACAAGGGATGGTATGACAAAATAGCCAACAAATTAACTTTAATGGAGCTTAACTTGACAATGGCTAAGTGATGATCGCAAATAACATAAAATTGTAAGGATATTACAATTTGAAATGTCAAACTGATAAAGCTGGTATCATAAGAACATAAGTACATAAGAAATAAGAGCAGGAGTAGGCCATACGGCCCCTCGAGCCTGCTCCGCCATTTAATACGATCATGGCTGATCTGATCATGGACTCAGGTCCACTTCCCTGCCCGCTCCCCATAACCCCTTATTCCCTTATCGTTTAAGAAACTGTCTATTTCTGTCTTAAATTTATTAAATATCTCACCTTCTACAGCTCTCTGAGGCAGCGAATTCCATAGATTTACAACCCTCTGAGAAGAAATTTCTCCTCATCTCAGTTTTAAATGGGCAGTCCCTTATGCTAAGTTTATGCCCTCTAGTTCTAGTTTCCCCCATCAGTGGAAACATCCTCTCTGCATCCACCTTGTCAAGCCCCCTCATAATCTTATACGTTTCGATAAGATCAGCTCTCATTCTTCTGAATTCCGATGAGTAGAGGCCCAACCTACTCAACCTTTCCTCATAAGTCAACCCCCTCATCTCCGGAATCAACCTAGTGAACCTTCTCTGAACTGCCTCCAAAGCAAGTATATCCTTTCGTAAATATGGAAACCAAAACTGCACGCAGTGTTCCAGGTGTGGCCTCACCAATACCCTGTATAACTGTAGCAAGACTTCCCTGCTTTTATAGTCCATCCCATTTGCACTAAAGGCCAAGATTCCATTGGCCTTCCTGATCCTGTACCAATCTCTTCCACATTGTGTCTTTCAAATGGAAGATATTTTAAGATACATATACCTCTCAATAGCTCTGCAGTTAGAAGGAGGCTTTGACAGATAATGTCCATTAATTTGAGAAAACGCAAGAGATTGTGCAACAAGGCTAAGAGATGATATTAATATCAAGCTTGCTACCTGAAACATCGGTTAAATTCTTAGGATCAAAAGCAATAAAGTGATGCATAAAGGAGAAAAAGAGGCCATTTCTGCAGCCGTAGATGTGACTTCCAAATGGTTTCGTGCCTGCTTGGTGCCAGGGTCAAGGGTGTCACAGAGCGGACACAGGGCATCCTGTGGCGGGGGGGGGGGGTGGGGAAAGAGAGGAGGGTAAACAGCTAGAGGTCGTGGTCCATATCGGGACCAACGACATAGGTAAAATGAGGTCCTACAGGAAGAATTCAGGTGGTTGGAAGGAAATTAAAGGGTAGGACCTCAAAGGTAGTAATCTCCGGGTTACTACCGGTGCCACGCACTAATGAGTACAAGAATAGAAGGATAGAGAGGATGAACACATGGCTGGAAAGTTGGTGTAGGAGGGAGGGCTTTAAATTCTTGAGGCATTGGGACCACTTCTGGGGGAGATGAGACCTGTACAAACCGGACGGGTTGCACCTCAACAGCGCCGGGACCAATATCCTCGCGGGGAGTTTTGGTAGTGCTGTTGGGGAGAGTTTAAACTAGCTTGGCAGGGGGATGGGAAGCTGAGAACAAATTCAAAAGGGAAGGAAGTAAAGCAGAAATTGGATATCAAGAATCTAGAAAGCGAATCTGTAAGACAGAGGAAACAGAGTATGTTGTAAGCAAGGAGATCTTCCTGTGCTAAATGGTATATACTTTAATGCAAGGAGTACAGCGAATAAGGCGGATGAGCTAAGAGCACAGGTAGACATTTGGGAGTATGACATTATAGCCATTACAGAAACATGGCTGAAAGAGGGACAGGTTTGGCAGATCAATATTCCTAGCTACAGGATTTTTAGACAAGATAGAGAGGGGGATAAAAAGGCGGGGGGGGGGGGAGGAGGGCGGGGGGTTGTGGTACTGATTAAAGGAACTATTACAGCAGTGAGGAGGGATGATATGTTAGAGGGATCATCAAATGAGGTCATATGCGTCGAATTGAAAAATAACAAAGGGCGATCACACTGCTGGCCGTGTATTATAGACCCCCATAAAGTGGGAGGGAGATAGAGGAGCAAATATGTCGGCAAATTGCTGTGAGTCCAAAAACCATAGGGTAGTAATAGTAGGGGATTTTAACTATCCAAATATTGATTGGGACAAATTTAGTGTGAAGGGTATAGAAGGTGTGGAATTCTTAAAATGCATTCAAGAGAACTTTTTTAGTCAGTATGTAGCAAGCCCAACACGAGAGGGGGCGGTCTTGGATTTAGTTTTGGGGAATGAAGCTGGGCAGGTTGAAGGGGTATTAGTGGGAGAGCACTTGGGTGCCAGTGACCATAATTCAGTCAGATTCAGTTGGTTATGGATAAGGACAAGAATAGGCCTGGAATAAAAGTTCCGAATTGGGGAAAAGCTAATTTTGCTAACTTAAGGAGTGATTTGGCCATAGTGGACTGGAAACAGCTACTTGTGGGTACATCAGTGTCGGAACAGTGGGAGGCATTCAAGGAGGAGATCTGGAAGGCTCAGGCCAAACATTAAAGAAAAAGGCTGGGAAAGTAATTCTAGAGCCCCCTAGATATCTAAGGACTTACAGTAGAGGATTTTAAAAAAAGGGATGCTTATGTCATATACCAACAGCTAAATACTTTAGAATCTTTAGAGGAATATAGAAAGTTAAGAGGCAAAATTAAAATGGGTATTAGGAATGCTAAGAGAGAGCACGATAAATACTTGGCCAGTAAAATTAAGGAAAACCCCAAGATGTTCTATAAATATATTAAGAGTAAGAGGGTAATTAAAGAAAGGTTAGGGTCTATTAGAGACCATGAGGGTAATCTTTGTGTGGAGGAAGATGTTGGTAGGGTTCTTAATGAATACTTTGCATCTGTTTTCACAAAGGAAAGGGATAATGCAGATACTGCTATCAAGGAGGAGTGTGATATTCTGGATGAAATAAATATCGTGAGAGAGGAAGTATTAAGGGGTTTAGCAGCTTTGAAAGTAATTAAGTCCCCAGGCCCGGATGAAATGCATCCCAGGCTGTTGGGCGAAGTAAAAAAGGAAATAGCAGAGGCCTTGAGCATCATTTTTCAGTCCTCTTTGGATCAGGGCATGGTGCCGGAGGATTGGAGGACTGCTAATGTAGTAGTCTTCTTTAAGAAGGGTGAAAGGGATAGGCAGAGTAATTACAGGCCTGTCAGCCTAACCTCAGTGGTGGGAAAATTATTGGAAAAAATCCTGAAAGACAGGATAAATTTGCATTTGGAAAGACAAGGATTAATTAGGGACAGTCAGCACGGAATT
This sequence comes from Pristiophorus japonicus, assembly GCF_044704955.1. Classification (NCBI taxonomy): domain Eukaryota; kingdom Metazoa; phylum Chordata; class Chondrichthyes; family Pristiophoridae; genus Pristiophorus; species Pristiophorus japonicus. Next base: position 1,125,376 of record NC_091982.1, read on the forward strand.
GTTTAGAGAAGATCGTGTTTGACTAACCTGATTGAATTTTTTGAGGAGGTAACCAAGAGGGTCGATGAGGGTAGTGCGTACGATGTAGTATATATGGACTTTAGCAAGGCTTTTGCTAAGGTCCCACATGGTAGACTGTTCATGAAGGTTAAAGCCCAAGGGATACAGGTCAAAGTGGCAAGTTGGATCCAAAATTGGCTCGGAGGTAGGAAGCAAAGGGTAATGATTGATGGATGTTTTTGTGACTGGAAGGATGTTTCCAGTGGGGTTCCGCAGGGCTCAGTACTGGGTCCCTTGCTTTTTGTGGTATATATCAATGATCTAAATTTGAATATAGAGAGTATGATTAAGAAGTTTGCAGACGACACTAAAATTGGCTGTGTGGTTGATAATGAAGAGGAAAGTCATGGGCTGCAGGAGGATATCAATCTACTGGTCAGGTGGGCAGAGCAATGGCAAATGGAATTTAATTCAGAGAACTGTGAGGTGATGCACTTTGGGAGAGCTAATAAGGAAAGGGTATACACATTAAGTGGTAGGCCACTTAATAGTGTAGATGAACAAAGGGACCTTGGAGTGCTTGTCCACAGATCCCTGAAAGTAGCAGGCCAGGTGGATAAGGTGGTTAAGAAGGCATACGGAATGCTTGCCTTTACTGGCCAAGGCATAGAATATAAGAGCAGGGAGGATATGCTTAAATTGTATCATACTTTGGTACATCAGTCATTGAAGGTTGGCATGCAGGTACAGCAGGCGGTTAAGAAAGCAAATGGCATATTGGCCTTCATAGCGAGGGGATTTGAGTACAGGGGCAGGGAGGTGTTGCTACAGTTGTACAGGGCCTTGGTGAGGCCACACCTGGAGTATTGTGTACAGTTTTGGTCTCCTAACTTGAGGAAGGACATTCTTGCTATTGAGGGAGTGCAGCGAAGGTTCACCAGACTGATTCCTGGGATGGCGGGACTGACATATCAAGAAAGACTGGATCAACTGGGCTTGTATTCACTGGAGTTCAGAAGAATGAGAGGGGGCCTCATAGAAACGCTTAAAATTCTGACGGGTTTAGACAGGTTAGATGCAGGAAGAATGTTCCCAATGTTGGGGAAGTCCAGAACCAGGGGTCACAGTCTAAGGATAAGGGGTAAGCCATTTAGGACCGAGATGAGGAGAAACTTCTTCACCCAGAGAGTGGTGAACCTGTGGAATTCTCTACCACAGAAAGTTGTTGAGGCCAATTCACTAAATATATTCAAAAAGGAGTTAGATGTAGTCCTTACTACTAGGGGGATCAAGGTGTATGGTGAGAAAGCAGGAATGGGGTACTGAAGTTGAATGTTCAGCCATGAACTCATTGAATGGCGGTGCAGGCTCGAAGGGCCGAATGGCCTACTCCTGCATCTATTTTCTATGTTTCTATGTTACACATGGGCTGCACACGCGCGAAAGCCCAGAACAGGCGATCTGACAAGAATCTTCTTGACAGATCCTCCGCACGTGCAAGAAATGGACATTTGCTGGCGGAGAGTTGGGCTATTACCCAGCAAATGCCCATGAAACCGTTACGGTTGGTAAAAGCAGGCCTTACCAATGTGATGGTGAAAATAAATAATAATTTAAAAAAAAATCAATTTAAAGATTCAAAAACCTGTAAAATAAGTTTTAGTTTTGGCCCCTTGAACAGTGTTTCAATTTATTTTACAAATACTAAAAATTTTGTTTTAAATGTAATTGAATAGTATTTTCATTCATTCATTTTAATCATGTAATTTTTTAATTTTAGTGCTGTAAAAATGTGTTTTTTGGTTGATTCCTATTATGCTTATGGGGATTCCATATTTAACTAGAATCTTCGTAAGTATAATGGGAATCCCTTTTCTGAATGGTTGGGCTGGCTCACATGATCCCACGGCCACTTGCGAACCACATGTGCCCCTGGATCCAGGACCATCAGGCAGGTGCGTAGATTTATTGTGGTTCGGAGACATCGCTTGCGGGAAGTCTCCGACCACAAATTCATGTCCACTATTTTAGACTGCTTTTTCCTTTTAGTACACTTACTCTAACCGCCCACCCCCGCAACCCCTCCCCCCACCTTACTAATTTAAATCCTCCAATTCTTCTATTTAGCGTCTCTGTGGGAATATTGTAATCACTTTTAGTTTAGGTTAAGCCCATTCTGTCTATAGAGCTTTCTTCTGCCTTAGAACTTCAGTATCCTAGGAATCTGAAACTCTCCCTATCTTTCTAGCCACACATTGATGTATCTAATCTGTTTCTCCCAACTTGTTCTGCTACTGGAAGTAATTCTGCAATTAATACTCTCGAAATCTTGCACTTTAATCTAAACCTAACTCCTCAAAATATCACCAGAAGACCTCCAAGCTTTCCATTATCGGTGGTTTCTATATGACAGAGGAATTAGAGAGGAGCGAATGAGGAGAGGAGGGGGAAGAGAGGGGATGTGAGGAAAGAGGAGGGGGAATGAGGGGAGGGGAGAGAGACAGATTTCTTTTGGGGAGAGGAAAATAGTCACTTAATGTTATATTTATATATGGTTTTTCAATCTGTCACAATGTTACATTTACAGTGCCACCCACTCATACAACACCTTTGGAATGTTGATACCACTCAATGTTTCAATAGATAATATATCATTGACTGAGTGCATAGGGAAAGACAATGTTCCCTATTTGGAGAGTCTGTTACAAGGGATTATCAATTTAATATTGTGTCAGAGTTGGAGAGATTAGAAAACATTATGCAGAGGGTTGCTGGAGCATGAGATGCTTTGCCACAAAGAGTGATTGAGACAGAAAAACACACTTTTAACAGAATACTTGATAAGTATTTGAAGCAGAAGAATATACTGAGCTTTGGGAAGACAGTGGGAAAACTTCTTCACCCAGAGAGTGGTGAACCTGTGGAATTCTCTACCACAGAAAGTTGTTGAGGCCAATTCACTAAATATATTCAAAAAGGAGTTAGATGTAGTCCTTACTACTAGGGGGATCAAGGGGTATGGCGAGAAAGCAGAAATGGGGTACTGAAGTTGCATGTTCAGCCATGAACTCATTGAATGGCGGTGCAGGCTCGAAGGGCCGAATGGCCTACTCCTGCACCTATTTTCTATGTTTATATGTTTCTATGTTAGGCCACAGCTGGAGTATTGCGTGCAGTTTTGATCGCCATATTATAGGAAGAACGTGATTGCACTAGAGAGGGTGCAGAAGAAATTTAGTAGGATGCTGCCTGTAATGGAGAATCTTAGTTATGAGGACAGATTGGATAGGCTGGGTTTGTTCTCATTGGAACAGAGGAGGTTGAGAAGAGACCTCATTGAGGTGTGCAAAATATTGAGGGTCTGGACATAGTGGATTATAAAGGTCGATTTCCATTGGTGGAAGGGGGCATAGTTTTAAGGTGGTTGGTGGTAGGTTTAGAGGAGTTTTGAGCAGGGCGGGGGGTTCTTTACAGAGGGTTATGGGGATCTGGAACTCGCTGCCTGGAAGAGTGGTGGATGCAGAAACCCTCACCACTTTTAAGAGATGGTTGGATGGGCACTTAAAGTGCAGTAACCTGCAGGGTTACGGACCTAGAGCTGGTAATTGGGATTAGACTGGATGACCTTTTGTTGGACGGCAGAGATATAATGGTAAGTACTGCAGGGAATAGAATACGGCCAGCATGATCTCCTGGACTAGTTTCGATCGCCTGGATGGGTCGGAGAGGTATTTTCCCAAATTCTTTCTCCCTAAATTGGCCTGGATTTTTATCTGGTTTTTGCCTCTCCCAGGAGATCACATGGCTCCGGTTGGGGTGGAGTGTAGAATGTTTCAGTATAAGAGGTGTCACAGTTGTGTGAGGCGGACTGGTTGAGCCGGCTGCTTTTGCCTTTCCGTCATAGTTCATAGGTTTATATGTAACCTTCAGGGCTGCTGACCAAGGGCCGTGCAGCTCTTTGTCGTTCTGCGCTGTAGATTTCTATGTTTCTATGTAGTCTTATACCCTACAACTTCTGTCCAGCCTCATGTTCTGAAAGATGACCAATAGTAGGTAACCCAATATATATTTAGATCTATGGAGTTTCTCACATGGGGATGTACTCTGTCCCTGTACAAAGAATCTGCTGTGACTCTGCACTCCTGCTCGATGTTGGACATAAAGCATAACCTGAGCATCCGCGGTGGAATCTGCCTAAACAATACTGAATCGAGTCCAAACCAGTTTGTTTCCATACATCACCACAGATATCCAAATACACACTGCCCATTCATAGCTCTGTTTCTGAATAAACAAGAGCGATAACCATACAACTTGACTCTCCAGTTGATTTGCATTATAAGTATAATAAAGCTGTTTAAAGCTAAGCAAACTTTGACCTAAGAAAATTGTTCTTTAGTACCAAACAATATTTCCAGTGTAATGGAGAAAACCTTTCCAAGAATTTCCATTTTTCAAGTATGAGGACCCTGATCACCAGAAGTTTTTGCACTCTCCTTCCTAATGGTGGTATATAGAATAGAGGAGAGATAGCAACTGGCCAGCATTACTGGGTACTATTTGGGTCAGGGGGAAAGGAGGGTAACTAGAAGACGGATGTGGCTCACTTTCAAAGTATTTTATTGGCTGTGAAGTGCATTTGCAAGTCCTGAGGTGAAAAGTGCTATATGAACGCAAGTTCTTTGTTTCTTTCTTAAAACTTTTCCCTACTTCCTTTGTTGGTTCCTCCACCTAAGTTACTTGAACACGGTTATATGTGAGCATTTCAGCTCCAAAAGGTATTCAATTTTGCCTTACAGTACTGATGGCAAAATCTCTTTGAAACTAGCTGTTGATCAAGGGGTCGCAGCCAACCTTGTTGATCACCCCATGACATCTTTGAGGTTCTACAGCTACCTCTTTTAGAAGTGGTCATTATCATATTGCTGTTTCAGGCAGCTTGCTGTGTGCAAATTGGCTGCCACTTTTCCTATATTATAACAGTGACTACACTTAAAAGGCGGTTTGGGACTTCCTGAGGTCATGAAAGGCGTTATATAAATGCAAGTCTTTCTTTTTAAAATAGGTGCAGCACATCCTCAACTTGTTTTCCTAAGTTTTCTTTATATGGAGCTCTAATAGCTTCTGGCAAACTACAAAATCATAGCAACGTGTCCACAAAAACACAACGCACACCCCACAATATTATGTCAAAATCATTAACAGCGGATTCTTGAAGCTTGTGGCTAGTACAATATAATCCACCAGGGATAATGAATTGTCACTCACAAGAACCTGAGCAATTTAGCCAAAGTATAAATTCATTAAGACTGAGTCATAGAATCATCAAAAAATTACGACACAGAAGGAGGCCATTCGGCCCATCATGTCTGTGCAGTCCTCTCATTTGAAAATTACCTTGACGTATACATTCTACTCTCTATACATCTATTTGGATGTTTGTCAGGAGCACTAGATTCTTTCACTGTATAAGAATTTCCCATACTTCATCTGGAGAAGGAAAATCACAGAAGAATCTGCAATAATGGTAAAATAGGACCTTGTGTGAGAAAATGGAGCCTCTGTAGTGACCAAAGGAAATTGACTCAGGCCTATCCAAATGAACTTTGTAAAACATTTGAAAAGGAATCCTGGAAGAGAGAAAGCATGGAATGATCCACTTATCCAGAATCGAATCACAGCCTGCAACAGGAACAAATAAATAAGTGATAATCTCCAGTTTTGAATCTTATAATAGATAATCTAAATAAGAATGCACCTGAGAAATTCCTCAATGTGTGGCCAAAGCTGACCAAAATGAAGAATCTGTAGCATGCTTGAGGAAGACTGAAGGCCCCACCAATGCAAAAAGTGCAAAGCTTCTCTCTGTTTCGACAAAGCAACTATAAAAGGAGCAAAGTCTTTCAGAGTTCCAGACATTATGGCAATCCCTTTCATAACCAGGTTTGAAGGGAAGAACAGATCCTTCATCTAGGATTTTCCAGATCGTCAGGCTGCAGACTTTGTAGTTAGTGTAGTCTCAAGACCTAAACACTGCCCAACATCTCGGGGTCTCGACAGAAATAATTACGTCAATGAACAGTCAAGCTAATGCACCACCTGGTGTCCCACCAAACAGAAGTGGGTCAGATCGTCTGCTGTTCTCTTGAGGAGTGACTGAAGAACTCACACACCACCTGGTGTCTTACCAAGCATAAGTATGCAAGGTGACTGTCTGTTCCCTTAGGGAGTAATGAGAGAGAGGAGAGAGGAATATAAATGAAAGAAAAATAAGTAATTGAGTAGAGAGAAGGTTCATACTTGTCCTTGAGTAGTTGGACCTTGGTAGATATTTGAAGAAAAATAGTCAATTTCAAGTCCCAGATGAAATCATGATCCACCAAGCGACTGGCCCACCTGGGACTGGCAGTGGGGAGGGCCCAGTCAATTTTAAAAGCCGGGCATCATTAGCATGCTGCTGACCAATTTCTCGAGCAAAAGGACCTGGGAGTTGGCAGGAAATGGCTGCCCAGCCATTAAAATCAGGCGGCGAGTGGCCGTCACCAGAGACTAGTCCCCAGCACTATAGTAATTTTTCAGGAGTGGGGTCTGATGGGGATCACAATCAAGGGAGCGAGATTCTGACAGGGGAGGCCCAAGGTTTCCTTGTGGGGCCCGGAAGTGCAACCTATCGTAGGTTCTGGACCTTTTCTGGTCCTGGATCCACTTCCTGACAGCTTTGGTCTTGTGGTGAAGCCACCATTGCTCCCCCACTCAGGCCTCAGCTTAATATTATAGTCGGACCCCTATGACATAATCAAAGCCCAATCTGCCTATTTAAAGACGGACGCCACTGCGGATGTCTTGATGGGGTGGAAGCCAGTATGTACCCATTCTATTTTAACTGCTTCCCACCTGTTTTCCGCCAAGTGGGCAGGGGTTAAAATTCCCCCTTAAAGTCTATAATTCAAATTACCATTCGGGAGATGTTTCTTCCATTGAGGCAGAAATGAGCATTAAAACTGGCAGAAAGAGATAAAATGTAATTGCCAGTCAGTTCCCTTTTTGCACAGCTCTTTGTTTTCCATCTCAAGAAAGGTTTGGTTTCAAAAAATTTACTGCTGTTTGTTAAGGACTTGCTAATGAGCTTTCAAAGAAAGATATTGCAACTAATGACCAGGTATGGAATGGTTCACCCACTGCTGAAGGCTGCTGAGGGGGGCAGGTTCCACCTGGCACTAGGTGCCCATTCCATCAACTACGAACAATTTGACACAATTTACTAATTAGTTCTCTGGTTATTATTTCAACAGCATATCAATGACAGATGGCTCATGGTACTTTCGTCAGTTGCGCAGCACTTGCCTAAAGGGCAATTTAAACAGATGATAAGTAAACTATTGAAAAGCCCCAATGCGCTGCTTAGCTGTATACAGGTTGAAGCTCCCTTATCCAGAACTCCCTTATCCAGAACCACCGCTCGTCCAGAACCATTCCAGGCCACCAGGTGGAACATGCGCAGAACTCCGACTTGAACAAATTGAAGTCCTTCCTTACTGCTGACTCCCGCAATCGCTGGCCTGACCCCACGATCTACTCCCCCGCCGCCCCCCCCCCCACCATGATCTCTTTGCCGCACTCCCAGCCGCAAGCCAGCCAGGCCAATATTCCCTTGCTCAATACCTGTACCATCCAATTTAATATGACCAACCCTCATCCAGAAAAATCCCTTATCCGGAACAGGCCAGGACCTGAAGGTTCTGGATAAGGGAGGTTCAACCTGTATTTTGTTCTCCTTTATTGTTGTTTAACTAAATCAATACATAGAAACATAGAAAATAGGTGCAGGAGTAGGCCATTCGGCCCTTCGAGCCTGCACCGCCATTCAATAAGATCATGGCTGATCATTCACCTCAGTACCCCTTTCCTGCTTGCTCTCCATACCCCTTGATACCTTTAGCAGTCAGGGCCATATATAACTCCCTCTTGAATATATCTAACGAACTGGCATCAACAACTTTCTGTGGTAGAGAATTCCACAGGTTAACAACTCTGAGTGAAGAAGTTTCTCCTCATCTCGGTCTTAAATGGCTTACCCCTCATCCTTAGACTGTGACCCCCTGGTTCTGGACATGTACAAAAAAATGACAAAACAATATAAGAAATTAATTTAAATATATAATCTTCACAATAAATTCCACAAGCAGATGATGCCCTGCTGGAGGCACATTTGTGGAAACGCCAGGCAAGGTTACAGTAGGATGGCTGTAATACTTCTTCCTCCATCCTGTGATTAAATAGCTTTCCAACACTTGCTGTCAAAGCCCACACATGATTAGTGGCTATCTGTATGAGGAAATGACCATTGGCAAGGAAACACAACAGAAAAACCCACATAAAATAGCTGCACTACCAATGGATCTTTCCAATGACTAGGCCCGAGCAAAGCAGCTTACCACTGGGAAAAAGTTTGGAATTTAATTAATTTTGAAATAATGGCCAGAATTTTCCAGGGTGGTAGCAGGCATGATTGGTGACCGGTCGGGTGGGAAATTTGTTATTTTTGTCAGCGGGTCAGGACCGTTGTCATCCCGCCCCCATGCGCCTTTCCCCCAGGCACGTCTGGCAAGCGGACCAATTGAGATGATTAACAGCTAGTTGTCAGATCCATAACAGGCTTTTTTAAACTTACTTTTTAAATTTAACTGCATGGCCACAGCAGCCACACTGCTTGGGGACCACATCTGTCAACCTGAGGCGGGAGTTCAGTGGCCATTGCTCCAACTGATTACCTGACAACATCGAATGTACAGTAAAAGCTCCCACCTGACAGGTGATCACTTTCCTCGGGCAGAAGCTGTTACTCAGTCCATTTCCAGCACAGATTCTGCAGGCTGCAAGTCTTTCCAGCAAAGTCTCCATCCAGTCTCACCCCATTGGAAGAACTTCCTCACCATTAATAGAATGCTTCTGTCATCTGTACTTCACCTGCCATCTATTCCATCAACATGGATGCCGTTTATACTAGCTCACCTTGGTTCTCAGAATCAGACCACGATCAGCCCAAATATAAGAGCACCAGGCACAACAACCTTCTCCGCAATCACCTGATGCTGCACAGGACACAGGGCATCAGCACCCGATCACATTGCTGCCCGGGAGGCCAGGGATGGCCTAATGATGGCCAGATTTAGTTAACTTTACGCTGTACACCCTGGCTGCCACATGATGCACCAAGTTGGCGCCACCCCACACCATAAAGCATTCCTACAATGCCCAAGCCATTCCTTTCATACTCATCACCAATGAGGTGGGTACTATTATGTCTCACTATTCACTGCAACTCACTAAGCCACTTCCAAAGGTGCACACAAATCTGTTCAACAGACCGGAAAGCGTTGAAAATAAAGATTTGTTATGCATGACACCACATTAACAGAAACTTTACATAAACATTGGATCAAACACCCAAGTGGCTACTCTTATGTGTTGTTAGTTGGTATGATTACACTAGGATGAGGAGTGGCTACTGAGATGGGGATGTGATAATGTAGATAGAGAGAAGTGGGATAGGTGGTGTTGCAAGATATGTCGATGTGAGTAAGGATCTGTAGAAGTAGGGTAGGGTAGGGAAGGCAGAGCACAGCAGGATGAAGTTGAGTGTGGCTTTGTACGAACGTTTCCTGCTCTAATGAATCATGGAAACATTTACGACACTGCACCCAGGTCCTCCTGAACACTTATGCCTGCTAGTTATCTCCTCTGCAATCTGCAACCAGGCTGTTTTGGTCTCCTGGGGAGGTTTCTTCCGCCCATCGGAAGGGAAGAGAACCTCCCTGCGTGCTCTGCCTCCCTCCATAAGCATATGGTGGGAGTCATGGGAGAACCTGGGTGCACCCTCTGCCTTGTGCAGTCATTGTCAGTGTTTGCAGCACTCCCATGCTGTAGTACACCGACAGCACTATGTTAGATTAAACATCAAATCTAATGTGACCATGGTCCTTTAAAGGTCCCAGCTGAAAACGCGTCATGAATGACGTCACCAGACCCGCTCCGTTTAATTGGGCCGGGTGATGTGCTGAGTGGGCTTAATAGTTCGTATTCAGCAGCAGAAAGGACCTACCAGAGAGGTCGAGATCTGCCATGGTCACCACCCGCACCAAGGTAGACAAAATTCCGGCCAATGAGTTTCTTTATTATCAGCAGAGATCTTAGAAGCAATGGTTTCAAATATGTATTGTTGGAGCTCACGGAATCAGGAACGAGGCAAGGAATCCAAGATGGCTTTGTGCATAATTACACCACCTAATGTACTGGACTATATAGACCAAGAAAACCCCAGTTTCAATTCCTGGTTTGTGCAGTATTAAACAATCCAGGCCAGGGCAGTAGTAAAGCAATAGAACTAGCTTCCATATGCCAGGCTCAGGGAAGGGAGATCAGCCATAGTTCTTGCTCCTGTTTATAATCCAGTGACTCTTTGCGCCTGATTGTTATCCATGGTATAAAAATGGACATGTTTGCACAGGATCAAGCTCAGTTGTGAATTCTCACAAAACTGAATAGATTGTCTAAGCTCACATTTAAAGAATGGCCACATATGCAATATACCAAAAGGCTGTCAGATCCACGGAGTTAATGTCCTCAGGACAGGCTGGAAGAAAATTAAGTGGGAACAGAGTGTGGAAAGCAAAGCAACAGGTCTTTAAAACTCAGATCTGGTACTGGGTCCCTCTCAGAAAAAAATGAATTCAAAACTAGATAGGTTTCAGATTGTGACAATTTTAAAAAGATAGTGAAGTTCTCTTTTGATGGTAATTGCTTATAGTCATCAGTCAAATAGGATGAAATCCTGTTGTCCAAAACCCATTCATATTGTTCAGTAAAAGTGAGATATATTGATCAGTTTCTATTTAAAAGAAGGAAGAATCTTTTGTTAGAGGAAAGAAGATAGAATGTCTCAAAGTTAAATAATGAGATTGCCTGCTCTCTGGGACTATTCACTGGCACTTTAAACATCTGAACAGCGCCTGAGAGAATGTGATCCAGTTACTCTTTAATATTCTTTCAGTAAGCCTTAATTAAATGAAGTTGACTTTTTTCATGGGAAAACATTCAGCGGATTGAACAGGGTAACAGCTATTTACCAATCAATTGTTTACAGCCCCCATGCATCTACTCAAACTGCTCAGCTGCTCCCTTCCGGCATGATAGATCATTTGGTTATAGTGATCACTGGAGTATCTTCCCAAATCGATTGTAAGAACTGAATTCCATTGCAACTGGATTTAAATCCTGAAAGATGCACAGAAATGTTTTTCAATTAAGGGGCACTACCTTATTAACACTGCAGCATTGCCATAGGCATAGTTAGCATATTGGCAACAATAAACTATAGCAAAAAAAACACATTTAAGCTACTGATGTAAATACTGTACAATACATTTCTTAATGTGATACCCTTCACTCATCACCTCAGATTGCTCTCATCACTAATACCAGTAACAGAACTCTGATCATCATTACTTCATCATGTTGTTGTATAGCTCAAAATACTTTTTTTTTTACAGACGCAACCCTGTTATTGAAGGACAACGGCCACAAGTACAGCCTTTTTTTACTTAATGTAATATAAACACATACACACACACACCCATATAGATATTTAAAATGTCTGTCTCTAAGGATGATGATGTATATGCTAAAGCAGTTCAGTTACTTTACCATGCTGCAATAACGGGAGTAGCTGAAAAGACCAATTCTTGAGTGGCAGTTGTTGCCACAGATCATAGAATCTTGGAATCATATAGCACAAGAGGACATTCGGTCCATCATGCCTTTGCCAGCTCTTTGAAAGAGCTATCCAATTAGTTCCACTCCCCTGCTTCTTCCCCATAGCCCTACAGATGGTGCCAATGTAAATCGTGGGGCTAGATGATGAAGCCTGTGAAGTATTAACTCTTAAGGCTTAATGCGATTTAAGAACATAAGAACATAAGAATTGGGAACAGGAGTAGGCCATCTAGCCCCTCGAGCCTGCTCCACCATTCAATAAGATCATGGCTGATCTGGTCGTGGACTCAGCTCCACTTACCCCCCCATAACCCTTAATTCCCTTATTGCTTAAAAATCTATCTATTTTTGACTTGAAAACATTCAATGAGCCAGCCTCAACTGCTTCCTTGGGCAGAGAATTCCACAGATTCACAACCCTTTGGGAGAAGAAATTCCTTCTCAACTCGGTTTTAAATTGGCTCCTCCGTATTTTGAGGCTGTGCCCCCTAGTTCTAGTCTCCCCCACCAATGAAAACAACCTCTCTGCCTCTATCTTGTCTATCCCTTTCATTATTTTAAATGTTTCTATAAGATCACCCCTCATCCTTCTGAACTCCAACGAGTAAAGACCCAGTCTACTCAATCTATCATCATAAGTTAACCCCATCATTTCTCGAATCAGCCTAGTGAATCGTCTCTGTACCCCTTCCAAAGCTAGTATATCCTTCCTTAAGATGACCAAAACTGCACGCAGTACTCCAGGTGCGGCCTCACCAATACCCTGTACAGTTGCAGCAACACCTCCCTGCTTTTGTACTCCATCCCTTTCGCAATGAAGGCCAACATTCCATTCACCTTCCTGATTACCTGCTGCACCTGCAAACTAACCTTTTGGGATTCATGCACAATGAGTCACGCCCGGCAACCAAATTTTAATTTGATTTTATGTTTTAAAGTTTAATTTGTTTTAATTGCCGGTGCTTTTAGTGTCCCCCTCCCCTTTTATAGGGGGCACTGGAGAAAAAAAAGTGATTTTAGTGCCCAAATAAAAACAAACAAAAAAAAGAAAAACACACAAAAAAAAACACAAAAAATAAAAAAAAGGGCCTTGTAAATGTCTGGTGTGTCATCCAGGGCGGGTGGCACGGTTTAATGTTTATGTTTTTTCAGGTAAACTCCAAAAGAGTTTCATGCACAATGACCCCCAGGTCCCTCTGCACCACAGCATGTTGTAATTTCTCCCCATTCAAATAATATTCCCTTTTACTGTTTTTTTTCCCAAGGTGGATGACCTCACACTTTCCGACATTGTATTCCATCTGCCAAACCTTAGCCCATTCGCTTAACCTATCCAAATCTCCTTGTAGCCTCTCTGAGTCCTCTACACAACCCGCTTTCCCATTAATCTTAGTGTCATCTGCAAATTTTGTTGCACTACACTCTGTCCCCTCCTCTAGGTCATCTATGTATATTGTAAACAGTTGTGGTCCCAGCACTGATCCCTGTGGCACACCACTAACCACTGATTTCCAACCGGAAAAGGACCCATTTATCCCGACTCTCTGCTTTCTGTTCGCCAGCCAATTCTCTATCCATGCTAATACATTTCCTCTGACTCCGCGTACCTTTATCTTCTGCTTTCCTCTTTGCTCTCTTCTCTTTCATCTTCCTTAGCCACCTCTCCATCTTCTTTGGCTCCACAATGTAGCATAGTCCTCCAGTGTAGCCTGATGTTAGCCACATGTTCCCAAATTATGGTATCAATGTCAAAAGGTTTCAAGTCCATCTTACAAACATCTTTAAACCCAAGTTCTTCATACAAAAGATCCTTTAGAATACGCTCATCTTTGACCAAATATAAATGGCCAAGTCACCAGTGGCATCTGTGCTTGAGAAAAGTTATTAGACTTGGCAATTCAGATTCCTCGAGCGAAGGCTGGGTCATTGAATATATTTAAGGCGGAGATGGATTTTTGAGTGATAAGGGAATAAAGGTCTATGGGGAGCGGGCAGGGAAGTAGAGCTGAGTCCATGATCAGTTCAGCCATGATCTTATTGAATGGCGGAGCAGGTTTGAGGGGCCAAATGGCCTACTCTTGCTCCTAGTTATTATGTTCTTATGTTTGGTAACAGGAACATTGCCTTCCCATTTGATATTTAGTATACGACAGAGACAGTGGATGCATGAAGAGTTTAGGTGTCTGCTGAAGATGATCCATATCTTGCTGCTATATAGAAGCATGCTCAGAACGCTTGTTTGGTAGACCCGTGTCTTGGTATTCAATGTTAATTTCCTATTATTGCACGGTTGCTTCGTCAATTGGATGAATGCGGTTGCTGCCCTTCCGATGCGAACGTTTAACTCATCATTGTCGTTCATGAATGTATTATATACTAGCAGATCTCCCATCATGTTACTGATGGTAAGTCAGACAAAATGTTATTGTATAAGAAAGTGAGCATGTTGGTGAAGGTAACATTTGGGAGATGTTGGCTTTGTGATGGTTTGGCAAGTGGTATGAGAAGAATTTCTGAGACTGGCATGTGAGGTGTATGGAAAGGTAGTGAGACGTTGGGTGAGAAGGTATTGAGAATTTGGAGGGGAAGGGTACCGAGGTAGAGAGCAGTCGGGAAAGGTCATGCGTTCATAAATTAAATAAACAAAGTGGCAGCTCAGCTGGATGGCAGACACCCCAAAATGAATGAATTAAATAAATATAAATACAGCAGTTTTCTTGTTTTGTAGCCTGTGCTTCCTTTCCTGATTTCTGTTCCTGAACTGTTTGCGGTGTTAAGATTTTCAGTCTTCAGTTCTGTGGCTATCAGAGGTACTGCATTTGGGAGATGTCACCAAGTAGGAGAAGGTTAGTTTGCAGCATGACACACAAGCGTCATCATCGTTAACATTGGAATTCCCATTATAAATGTTCACATAGCAATTTTATATTAGAAAATGCTGACATAAAAGTATTGCTCAAAATTTGTGACACAATGAAGCACTAGCAATGTGGACAGAAATGTGTGAAGTCATTAGATTTATATATATTATGTTGAGACCCACGTACTCAAAAAGAGAAAGGACTGTAGAACATAAGAACATAAGAATTAGGAACAGGAGTAGGCCATCTAGCCCCTCGAGCCTGCTCCACCATTCAAAAAGATCATGGCTGATCTGGTCGTGGACTCAGCTCCACTTACCCTAATGATGAGACAGAACACCTCTTTCTTTGTACCAGTGACAATTCCAAACACTCGCTGCTCAGATAACGCATGAGCCAGATATAATACAGAACTCCCCTACAAGAGCTTGAACAATATCTTTCAAATGTACCCATTAAGCACCCTGTACATCATCAGTATGGTATTCCTCACATTCTGTATCTTTGTGGCTTCTCAGATATAGATTGCCATGTTAGTAACAGTTTGTGCTGTTTATGGACAAGATCTTTAACATGGTAACAGTCTTTATCCATCAACTAGCCCACATACAAGAACACGTTTCAGATATAAAAACAAACCTGAAATTTCTTTCTTTCCCTCTTTCAATTAATGTAAGTTTTTGAGCTTGTGTCAATAGCAAATGTGTTTTTCCATCAGAAAAAGTAATTCTCACCAAAAACAAGACCAATGACCAGGCCAGCCTCCCGAAACTGCAACTTATAAAGAATGTTGCAGCCCACGTGCTCTCCCTCACGAAGTTATTTTCCCCATAACCCCTCTCCTTGCCAAGCTCTATTGGTTTTCTGTACCCAACAATTCTATTATAAAATCCTCAATCTGGTGTTCATATTCTTCCATTGTTCATCTAACCCCATCTCTGCAATGTCATCCAGCTGAGCATTCCTATACCAATCCTCTGCTCTTCCAACATCACATTACTTTGTGTTCTCCACTCAATGACAGTTGATTCCTGCAGATACTATTGACCTACCCTCTTCAATGCAGTCCTAAAACCGTTTTCCCTCACCATCTCCAGCCCTACGCTGAAAACCCTCCCTAGCCCTTCTCTTTAATGGTACTTTCTTCCCCAGAACCTGTTTTTTCTGCTTTTTTCTCCTGTTTGGCTTGCATCTTTTTGTAAACCATTCAAAAACACTGTTCTCTACAAAGAACCCTATAAAAAGAGTGGTTATTAATGTATTTATAGACCATTGTAATTCAGTGTTGACACTGGTCTATTTAACATACTTGTACCAATACACTAGAGGAAAAATTGTACTTTTGGCAATGTGCTTTGATGGTATGCCAACACACGCCTTGTGTGATACTTTTAACTCATCATCTCAAACTGTGTCCACCACTACTTCCACAAATGATAGGCCTGTAACCATCATACATCACTCTCATGTGATAGCTCATAATGTACTCGGCATGCAGAACCCAATTTTGAATGGAAATAAAGTATCTATAATTGTACTACTTGGTGTTAATCCAGAGTATGGAAACGTCACATGCCCACCTTTATTTTTTACTCAAGTCCTGGTGCAAACACTGGTGGCACCTCACACAAACTTGCACTGTACTCAGAACATCTCATGGCTATCATAGACATACTTCAAAACTGTCAAGAATAGAGAATCCTGATAATATACATTGCACAGAATTTCAAAAACATGGGAGTTCACTGGTCACAAACACAATCCTTACACAACAGCACAATACCCGCTAACATATGCTTAGGGGTTGAAATTGGTTATGGCCGTTTTTGAGGCGGTGACACTGCCTGAGTGCTGATTTTAGCGGCAGGCGTTAGATGCAGCCTCAAAATGCCAAATTCAGTTTTCATGCCCAAAGATGAGAGAGCAGCGCTAATAACATAAGAAATAGAAGCAGGAGTAGGCCATTTGGCCCCTCGAGCATTGCACACTCATCCTCGAGCACCAACGGGGCAGGAGGCCTCTCATGACGGAAGGCTGCCAGCATGCGAGCTGGAAAAATGGGAAGAAACCTCTGCGACACCCACACTTTCCCAATGGTACAACTAGTAAATAAATGTTGAAATAAAGAAAAAAAAAACTTACCTTGATCACTGGGCAATTCCGCCCAAGGTCCGCTATGTTCACACTACTTTTTGCAGGCTGTACAAACGCCTGCCGGTAAGGCCACCTTAGAAACGCAATATCGTGACAGCACGCTGGATGACATCACCATGTGGGTGGCATTAAAGGGCACAGCATTACCTCTTGGCGCCTACACCAAAGACCAACTCAATTTTGACGGAGGTGTAAATGCCGCTTACCGACGACAGTAGGCCTTTGCCGCCCATTGCCGGCGTTACCAAGGGAATTTCAGCTCCTACACAAATTTGTCTACCGTACAAGGTGTTTTACATTACACTAAATTAGCACGCTATTAAATAAGCACAAGGAAAAGTTTCAAAGCAATAACCATCTAGTGTAGTTATACCATCTTGATGAGGTCAGGGCACTTAAGAGTATATTCAAGAAATGAGCAAAAATTGAAAATAATTTGTTTAATGAATATAGTCAATTCCACTTCAATATTCTGCTAGAACTCAGCAAGTGCCATGTTTAATATCCCATCTGAACTGGGTTGGCAGATTTTTTTTAAATTCATTTATGGGATGTGGGCATCGTTAGCAAGGCCAGCATTTATTGCCCATCACTAATTGCTCCAGAGAAGATGGTGGTGAGCTATCTCCTTGAACTGCTGCAGTCCCTGTGCTGAAGGTACTCCCAAAGTGCTGTTAGGAAGAGATTTCCAGGATTTTGACCCAGAAATGATGAAGGAACAGTGATATATTTCCAAGTTAGGATAGTGTGTGACTTCGAGGAAAACTTGGAAGTCATGGTGTTCCCATGCACCTGCTGCACTTGTCCTTCTAGGTGGGAGAGGTTGCGGGTTTGGGAGGTGCTGATCTTAGTTAGGGGTACAGATTGCCTCAGTGTTCCTAGGCTATGAAAGGGAAAATCTGTGAGGATTCCCACTCTTCACTATTTTATAGTGATCTCTGTTGTAAACTGTGCAGGCAGGAAATAGTTTACCAAAGATCACCATTTTGTCTCACACTTAAAAAATGGCTACTTGGCAAAGTACCAGATGGTGACCAGCACCCAGCAAGTGTCAATGCCTTCCGGTGAGGAGGGTGAAAATTGGATAGGACATTTGGTTTTTTTTAAAAAGCATTCTGTAAAAAGTTTTATTTTAAAATCCATTTAAAAATCAGTATTTTCAACACCTTGCATTGATCACCGTATTCATGATTCTGTTTTTTTTTATGGTTTTAAAAATAAATGTGAACACTAAAATCTAGTATTGTGATGTAGCCCATTATTACTGCTCTGTACATTAGAACTGCACAATCACCAATGATGATCAGGACTACAGAGACAGCATGTCAGCTTGGTATTCACTCTGTAAACACAGTGAGAACATATATATGCATATTGAACAAATGTAACTTGGGCTGTTGTCTGTAACTCCAGTTACAATAGTCTTGCTTATATGCAAATAGTCTAAATTATAAATTCTTGTTCCAACAAAATCTCTTTGGGCACTGAGCTACTTAAGAAAACTGTAGTGTTTAAATTTGCTAGCTGGTGATCTACACACAGAACCTATGACAATAGATCTTGCCTTCTTGTATGCAGATAGGTTAGCTTTTAAAAAAAGATGTATTCCATATTTTGAAGGTCACATACATACTGAAGAGATGGTAGCAAGTAGAAAATATCAAATAGTTATGAATTTGCAGGGATCTGTACTTTCCAAGTGAAACCATCAGAACAGAACAGCTCCCCTTATGGCCGAGTGGGTTCAAGGTATCGACACTCTTGTAAAAATACTACAGACCAGAAGGCTCAGGTTAGATTTCTTGTGCTGTAACATTTGTTATTACATGCCAATCAGTAACAAACGACAAAGTATTCAGCACTAAATAAATGTGCTCTTTACTACATCATTTTAATTCTATACTGCAGCTGTCAATCATACAAAGAACTGCCAGATCAGAGTGGATAGACTGGGAACACCGTGTCAATATTTTTCAATTCAATTATCATTCCACCTTCCTCCTCAAACAAAAAAAAACTTAATGCTCAAGAACACTCCATCAACTACAAAATTTTAAATAATAGCCTCTAATACATGAAATCCTTGTGAATTGTGCTGCGCCATGTTGTTAGGTTAGCAGACTTGCTGTGGTGTTAATGGCAGGCGCTTCTATAGAAACATAGAAAATAGGTGCAGGAGTAGGCCATTCAGCCCTTCGAGCCTGCACCACCATTCAATAAGATCATGGCTGATCATTCCCTCAGTATCCCTTTCCTGCTTTCTCTCCATACCCCATGATACCCTTAGCTGTAAGGACCATATCTAACTCCCTCTTGAATATATCCAATGACCGGGCATCAACAACTCTCTGCGGCAGGGAATTCCGCAGGTTAACAACTTTCGGAGTGAAGAAGTTTCTCCTCATCTCAGTCCTAAATGGCCTACCCCTTATCCTAAGACTAGCCCCTAGTTCTGGACTTCCCCAGAATCAGGAACATTCTTCCCGCATCTAACCTGTCCAGTCCCGTCAGAATCTTATACGTTTCTATGAGATCCCCTCTCATCCTTCTAAACTCCAGTGAATAAAGACCCAGTTGATCCCGTTTCTCCTCATAGGACAGTCCAGCCATCCCTGGAATTGGTCTGGTGAACCTTCGCTGCACTCCCTCAAAAGCAAGAACGTCCTTCCTCAGATTAGGAGACCAAAACTGAACACAATATTCCAGGTGAGGCCTCACCAAGGCACTGTACAACTGCAGTAAGACCTCCCTGCTCCTATACTCAAATCCCCTAGCTATGAAGGCCAACATACCATTTGCCTTCTTCACCCCGTGCTGTACCTGCATGCCAACTTTCAATGACTGATGTACCATGACACCCAGGTCTCGTTGCACCTCCCCTTTTCCTAATCTGCTGCCATTCAGATAATATTCAGCCTTCATGTTTTTGCCCCCAAAATGGATAACCTCACATTTATCCACATTATACTGCTTCTGCCATACATTTGCCCACTCACCTAACCTGTCCAAATCACCCTGCAGTCTCTTAGCGTCCCCCTCAGAGCTCACACTGCCACCCAGTTTAGTGTCATCTGCAAACTTGGAGATATTACACTCAATTCCTTCATCCAAATCATTGATGTATATTGTAAATAGCTGGGGTCCCAGCACTAAGCCCTGCGGCACTCCACTAGTCACTGCCTGCCATTCTGAAAAGGACCCGTTTATCCCGACTCTCTGCTTCCTGTCTGCCAACCAGTTCTCTATCCACGTCAGTACATTACCCCCAATACCATGCGCTTTGAATTTGCACACCAATCTCTTGTGCGGGACCTTGTCAAAAGCCTTTTCAAAGTCCAAATACACCACATCCCTTGTCCACTCTGCTAGTAACATCCTCAAAAAATTCCAGAAGATTCGTCAAGCATGATTTCTCTTTCATAAATCCATGCTGACTTGGACCGATTCTGTCACTGCTTTCCAAATGTGCTGCTATTTCATCCTTAATGATTGATTCCAACATTTTCCCCACGACTGATGTCAGGCTAACCGGTCTATAATTACCCGTTTTCTCTCTCCCTCCTTTTTTAAAAAGTGGTGTTACTTTAGCTACCCTCCAATCCATAGGAACTGATCCAGAGTCGATAGACTGTTGGAAAATGATCACCAATGCATCCACTATTTCTAGGGCCACTTCCTTAAGTACTCTGGGATGCAGACTATCAGGCCCCAGGGATTTATTGGCCTTCAATCCCATCAATTTCCCTCACACAATTTCCCGCCTAATAAGGATATCCTTCAGTTCCTCCTTCTCACTAGACCCACTGTCCCCTAGTACATTCGGAAGGTTATTTGTGTCTTCCTTCGTGAAGACAGAACCAAAGTATTTGTTCAACTGGTCTGCCATTTCTATGTTCCCCATTATAAATTCACCTGAATCTGACTGCAAAGGAGCTACATTTGTCTTCACTAATCTTTTTCTCTTCACATATTTATAGAAGCTTTTCCAGTCAGTTTTTATGTTCCCTGCAAGCTTCCTCTCGTACTCTATTTTCCCCCTCTTAATTAAACCCTTAGTCCTCCTCTGCTGAATTCTAAATTTCTCCCAGTCCTCAGGTTTGTTGCTCTTTCTGGCCAATTTATATGCCTCTTCCTTGGCTTTAACACTATCCTTAATTTCCCTTGTTAGCCACGGTTGAGCCACCTTCCTCGTTTTATTTTTACTCCAGACAGGGATGTACATGGATGAAGTTCATCCATGTGATCTTTAAATGTTTGCCATTGCTTATCCACCGTCAATCCTTTAATTATCCCTTGCCAGTCTATTCTAGCCAATTCACGCCTCATACCGTCAAAGTTACCTTTTCTTAAGTTCAGGACCCTAGTTTCCGAATTAACTGTGTCACTCTCCATCTTAATAAAGAATTCTACCATATTATGGTCACTCTTCCCCAAGGGGCCTCGCACAAGATTGCTCATTAGTCCCTTCTCATTACACATCACCCAGTCTAGGATGGCCAATAGACATATTGGTCTAGAAAACCATCCCTAATACACTCCAGGAAATCCTCCTCCACCATATTGCTACCAGTTTGGTTAGCCCAATCAATATGTAGATTAAAGTCACCCATGATAACTGCTGTACCTTTATTGCACACATCCCTTATTTCTTGTTTGATGCTGTCCCCAATCTTACTGCTACTGTTTGGTGGTCTGTACACAACTCCCACTAGCGTTTTCTGCCCTTTGGTATTCCGCAGCTCCACCCATACCGATTCCACATCATCCAAGCTAATGTCCCTCCTTACTATTGCATTAATTTCCTCTTTAACCAGCAACGCCACCCCGCCTCCTTTTCCCTCTGCCTATCCTTCCTAAATGTTGAATACCCCTGGGTGTTGAGTTCCCAGCCTTGGTCACCCTGGAGCCATGTCTCCGTGATGCCAATTACTTCATATCTGTTAACTGCTGTCTGCATAGTTAATTCGTCGACCTTATTCCGAATACTCCTCGCATTGAGGCACAGAGCCTTCAGACTTGTCTTTTTAACACCCTTTGTCCCTTTAGAATTTTGCTGTAATGTGACTCTTTTTGATTTTTGCCTTGGGTTTCTCTGCCCTCCGCTTTTCCTCATCTCCTTTCTATCTTTTGCTTCTGACTCCATTTTATTTCCCTCGGTTCCCATCCCCCTGCCATATTAGTTTAACTCCTCCCCAACAGCACTAGCAAACACCCCCCCCAGGACATTGGTTCCGATCCTGCCCAGATGCAGACCGTCCGGTTTGTACTGGTCCCACCTCCCCCAGAACCGGTTCCAATGTCCCAGGAATTTGAATCCCTCCCTTTTGCACCACTCCTCAAGCCACGTATTCATCTGAGCTATCCTGCGATTCCTACTCTGACTAGCACGTGGCACTGGTAGCAATCCTGAGATTACTACTTTTGAGGTCCTACTTTCTAATTTAGCTCCTCGCTCCCTAATTTCGTCTCGTAGGACCTCATCCCGTTTTTTACCTATATCGTTGGTACCAATGTGCACCACGACCAATGGCTGTTCACCCTCCCTTTTCAGAATGTCCTGCACCCGCTCCGAAACATCCTTGACCCTTGCACCAGGGAGGCAACATACCATCCTGGAGTCTCGGTTGCGGCCACAGAAATGCCCATCTATTCCCCTTACAATTGAATCCCCAATCACTATTGCTCTCCCACTCTTTTTCCTGCCCTCCTGTGCAGCAGAGCCACCCACGGTGCCATGAACCTGGCTGCTGCTGCCCTCCCCTGATGAGTCATCCCCCTCAACAGTATCCAAAGCGGTGTATCTGTTTTGCAGGGGGATGACCGCAGGGGACCCCTGCACTACCTTCCTTGCACTGCTCTTCCTGTTGGTCATCCATTTACTATCTGGCTGTGGACCCTTTACCTCCGGTGAGACCAACTCGCTAAACGTGCTACTCACGTCATTCTCAGCATCGTGGCTGCTCCAGAGTGAATCCACCCGCAGCTCCAGTTCCGCAATGCGGTCCGTCAGGAGCTGGAGGCGGATGCACTTCCCGCACACGTAGTCGTCAGGGACACCAAAGGCGTCCCTGACTTCCCACATAGTACAGGAGGAGCATAACACGTGTCTGAGCTCTCCTGCCATGACTTAACTCCTAGATTAAGTTAATTTGGCAACAACAATGCTAAATGTTACTTACTAATATAGAAAAGAAAAAGTAAAACTATTTACCAATCACCAGCCAATCACTTTCCCTCTTGGCTGTGATGTCACCCTTCGATTTCTTTCTTTTTTTTGCCTACTCTCCCCGCTGCAGCTGCACTGGCTGGCCTTTATCGGCCTCACCAACGCCTCGAACTCCCGCCTCTCCGACTGCCGCCGCATCTCGACGAACTCCTGCCTCACACGAACTCCCTGGACTGCCCGACTGCTGAGCCTTTATAGGCCGCTGCCTCTCGACGAACTCGCGCCTCACACGAGGCTCGTACTGTTGTTCTGGATTAAGTCTGGCTCACTATTTTACTGACGACTGGCAACAGTCTTTTCCTCTGCTCTGCGTTACGCCATTGCTGCCAAAAATCAAATCCATGCCTTTATTATCTCGAGACTTGACATCTCGAATGCCTGCCTAGTCAGCCTCCCTGCTTGCACCCTAAACAACTTCAGAATACTGCTGCCCATTTCCTTACCTGTTCATAGCCTCACACTTCCATTACCTTGATCATCACTAGGCTCCACTGGCTCCCTGTGCCCATACAAAAGATTTTCAAGAAACTTATCCTCGTCTTTAAATGCTTTCAGATTCACCCCACCTTAATGACCTCCTTCAAGCTTATTTCCACACTTTTGCTTCTTTGACACCATGTCCTTGTAACTCCCTCCCAAATCTCATTTGCCATACCTCCTCCCTCTGTCCATTCAAAGGCCTACTAAAGAATTTTCTATTGAACCATTCATCCCCATCCCTCATCTTCATTCTACCTATGTTTGTTCTTCCTGCTCAGTGTCCACTTCATTCATTGATCTGTGGAGCACTGGGATGCCTTGCCAACACGAGAAGTACTATATAAATGCAAATTATTGTTATTATGGCTATTATCATTCTTGATTGTGGACTAGCTGGATAGCTCCACTTGTATTATGGAGGTGTGGAACAGATTTGCAGGTCGCTCCACAAATGATTGTTCTACTTTTTTTCCGCAAGTGTCTCCAGTTTTTCCTAAAGTTCTTTCCATCCTCATTTCTTACGTTATAGGATCCGACACCCACTAGCCTTGATTTCCTTTCACTGTGGCTGAAGTCTGACAATAACTCCTTCTTCAAGTTTATCAAGTTCTTTGCAACCTGTATCACAGAGCCAAGCCTCTTTAGCCCCCTTGACAAATAGTTTCTATTTTACATCATTTACTAGCCTTGGTTTCAGAAGTTGGCTTCCTGTAGGGGAGAGTATCATGGTTTGTCTGTCAAATAGTTTTTGAGTTGGTGAGCTGTCCAGTATTTCACCACATGTATTGGACCAGTCAATAAAAGTAAATCAAGGGTCTGTGCCAGACTGTATTTTTGATAGGACTGCCTTTGAAATTTTAACAAAATTCTCTGCAATGCCATTTGACTGTAGATGCCTTGGTCAACTGGGGATGTAACTAAACTCGTTATTGTACAGTCGCTTTGAATTCCATTCTCTGATACAACCTAATTTGGAATGCCATGGCATTCAAAATGAGCTTTCATCTTTTCTTTTTCTCAATATTATTCAGTCCGTCAATTTCAAGGAAATCAGAATAATAGTCAGAACATAGGAGATAATCTCTTCTACTTGCTTCAAAAAAGATCACACCCTATTTTCTTATTTGATATTTGGTGATTTTCTTTCTGATTAGCTTCAAACTATTTGCATATATCACACATAGTTATCCATGTCCTTGTTCATCAAAGGCCAATTAGATAAATTCTGCACGTAATTTCTTCCCTCATTCTCATTGATATAGCTACCTTGCTTTCTAACTATCAATCCATCATGTATGCTTAGTTGACCTCTGATATTGAGTAGCTTGTTGAATCATGGTCCTTCGATCCTCAAATAGGAATAAGTATTGTAGCACAGCAATGTCTTTTTATCTCTTTTTCTGCTACCCTATATAAATGAATTGACACAACTTTCTTATTGTCAATCCTTCTGGCCAGGTGAGTTAGAGATACATTATTTAATACATCAACAAGATGCATCTTCTCATGCCTCTTGTAGGCACTATCAAAATCATATTTTTGAAGAAGTTATAAAGTTGATGAATGATGACAGTCAGTAGATAATGTATATCTTGATTTTCACAAACATTTGATAAAGTGCCACACAGAAGGCTGATAAGGTTGTGGCTTGTGGGATTTTTGATGTTATTTTGTCAATGATAGGAAGTATCTTCAGCACTGTTTCAACTTCAGTAGGATCTAGTTGGTCCACATTTTTCATTTCTCGTTCTTCGAACTTCCTATATCGTTCTTCAGTTTGATATCTTTTTGTTGGCATCATTTCATTTGGGTTTCTACTGTTCGATTAGAATTCTGTTCATGTTCACCACAAAGCTTATTCTGAAATTCTTCAGGACCATGCACAAACATTTGTATCTTCAAAATGGTGTTGAAACAGTAATTGAATTGTCATCTAATACAACATGTCAGGGGCAGGACTCTAGAACATGTCTGCACCTGCTCTCACCCCTTCACCCTCCTCTCACAATACCATGCAAATCTCTGCATTCACCATATCATTTTCTGCCACCTACAACATGATCCCCTCCCCACCAGGCACAGCTTCCCAACCCCCTCTCTTCTCCACCATCCAGAGGATCCATTCCCTTGTTCATTTATCTTTCAACCGGACTTCCAGCTCCCTTCATCTTGGGCTTTCCCTTGGAAGCATAGCAGATGCAAAGCATGTTCATTCATCTCTGTTAACTCCATTGTCTGGAGCTCCAAACAAGATGTTTGAGACAAGATGTGGACTTTTTGTAGTCTACCATGCTGTATTCACTATTCACAGTGCAAACTGGAAGATCACAGTGGTCACTTGAGGAAGCGTCTATTCTACCCGTAGGTATCAATTTGATCTTCCTCTTTTTCACCAGTCCAACAGCCCCTTTATTCCCACTTTGAACTCTCAGTATTTAGACTTCTATACTAGAGGTTGAACCTCTCTGGTCCGGCACCCTCAGGACTGGACCGGTGCCGAAACAGAGAATTTTCCGAACCACGGGAGATCAGTGCTAATGATCACTGAGTGAGGGAGGAGAGGCGGGGAATGTTGGTGATTGGCCATTTCTCGGTCTGTCTCAGGTCTGACACCCCTTCACTGTGCCGTCAAGTCCCACAATGAGGAAGCAGAGTGAGATGCTGAGCGTCACGGGAGCACTTAACAGTGAGCTCCAAGCCCAGGCCTGGGAAAGCGGCAGTTCTGCCATGGATGCCGAACCACGGATGTTTCCAGACCAGAGAGTCACAGACTTGAGGTGTTCAATCTGTATTCCAATCAAGCTCCATGCAAGCTTCAGGAACAGTATCAAGCTCCTAGGCACTCTACCGCCCTGTGGTCTGAATACTTAGTATAACAACTTCAAACCTAAGCCATCCCCCACATTTCCTTGGAAGCAGGGTGTGCTGGAGCTACATAGAGGGTCCATCAGCAACTGGGAGAATGGGGAAATAGTTTGACTTTCTGTCTGGCAGGGGTGGAGGGGTGCTTCACCCAGAATGTTGGCCTTGCTTTCCTCTTTTGGCTGCTGCTGGATCTGCTGTGCGACTCCAGTATTTTTTGTTTTATTTCGGGTTTCCCGCATTTACAGCTGTCTCCTTTTTATTTCTTCCAATTTTTTTGCTTTTATATACGTATCTTTCCGAAGCCTTTTCACCACCATACTTCATTATTTTCAAACTTTTTGCTCTTTTAATACCTTTTTATTGACTCACCAAAATAATCTTCATCCATCATCCACCAATTTTCACCTCTTGCCAGCTTTTCAAAATACCTTTTTACTGACCATCTAATTCATTAACTTCTCTCTGTGGTGGATTATTGACATCTACCTATTGTTCTCTTCCCCCCTGCCACTCAACAGGCTCAGTAATATGAAGAGCCTACATCCAAAGATATTAACCCATCTTTTTTTCTTTACAGATGCTGACAGACCTGCTATTTGCAGCGTTGGCAGTTTTTCTTTTTAATTCCACACAGCAGCCGGCAATTGTACAAACAACTACCCCGGTCAGAAGCAACAATCAGGGTATTTCCTGTGCTTCACTAATGATACAAAGTTTTAATTCAAAATCACTACATGTGCTGAGTTAGCTGATATCACCTCGGCCAGTAATTGCCACGTTACAATTGGTCCCCGCATCCTGAATTAACAGATTTTGAATCAAATACAAATGTTATTTCGAAAGATCCCATGGCCAAATGGTCTCCTGCCATAACACTGGAAAGGAAGAACACACCCAAAGTGCACTGCATCTATCAAGACCCAGAGGCACCTAAATTTCCTTTCCCCAGCCATTAACATGGCCAGCGGGAAACCTTGACACAGGCCAGTCCTCTGGCTGGGCCTAGGACTAGTAACAGAAACCAATATAGAGAACAGGAGCTGCATTCCTGGTCACTGGAAAGCAGTAACTAAAAGCGCCAAGATCAACTGGTGAAGTTAAAAAAATAACTTTACACTGGGACTGCTCTTCATCCTGCCTTCAAATCACTCAGTGAGGTTTGACCGAGTCTGGCACCAAGGAGCCCTAGTAAAACTGAAGTCAATGGAAATCAGGGGGGAAACTCTCCACTGGCTGGAGTCGCTGGAGTCATACCTAACACAAAGGAAGATGGTTGTGGTGGTTGGAGATCAATCTTCATAGCCCCAGAACATCGCTGCAGGAGTTCCTCAGGGCAGTGTCCTAGGCCCAACCATCTTCAGCTGCTTCATCAATGACCTTCCCTCCATCATAAGGTCAGAAGTGGAGGTGTTCGCTGATGACTGCACAATGTTCAGTGCCATTCGCAACTCCTAAGATAATGGAGCAGTCCATGCCTGATGCAGCAAGAGCTGTACGACATTCAGGCTTGGACTGAAAAGTAGCAGGTTACATTCACGCCATGTAAGTGCCAGGCAATGACTATCTCCAACAAGCGAGAGTTTAACCACTGCCCCTTGACATTCAACGGCATTACCATCACTGAATCCCCCACCATCAACATCCTGGGGTCATCATTGACCAGAAGCTTAACTGAACCAGCTACATAAATACTGTGGCAACAACAGCAGGTCAGAGGCTGGGTATTCTGCGGTGAGTGTCTCATCTCCTGACTCCCCAAAGCCTTTCCACCATCTACAAGGCACAAGTCAGGAGTGTGATGGAATACTCTCCACTTGCCTGGATGAGCGCAGCTCCAACAACCCTCAAGAAGCTCGACACCATCCAGGACAAAGCAGCCGCTTGATTGGCTCCCTACCACCACCTTAAACATTCACTCCCTCCACCACCGGCGCACCGTGGCTGCAGTGTGCACCATCTACAAGATGCACTGCAGCAACTCGCCAAGGCTACTTCGGCAGCACCTCCCAAACCCGCGACCTCTACCACCTAGAAGGACAAGGGCAGCAGGCACATAGGAACACCACCACCTCCACGTTCCCCTCCCAGTCACACACCATTCTAACTTGGAAGTATATCGCCGTTCTGTGTCAAAATCCTGGGATTCCCTCCCTAACAGCACTGTGGGTGTACCTTCACCACACGGACTGCAGCGGTTCAAGAAGGCGGCTCACCACCACCTTCTGAAGGGCAATTAGGGATGGGCAATAAATGCCGGACTTGTCAGCGACACCCACATCCCATGAACAATTTTTTTTTAAGTCCCTCTGGTCTAAGCCCCGAAAACCAGCTCCCAAGGCAATGTAAAGTGAGTAGAGGTCTGACATATAGATATCTACCCAATGTTTGCTGACTTTTGTTCCAGGGGATTAATCATTCCCTAGGGCAAGGGTTGGGAAAATCAGGTGATCACAAAGAAACAGTTTGCATTTATATGTTTCCCATTTTATGACTTTTGGACGTCCCAAACTGCTTTATAAGAACATAAGAAATAAGAGCTGGAGTATGCCATTTTGGCCCTTTGAGGCTGCTCTACCATTCAACAATATCACGGCTGATCTTCTACCTCAACGCCACCTTCCCGCACTATCCCCATATCCCTTCATTCCCTTAGTTCCCAAAAATGTATCAACCTCTGTCTTGAATATACTCAACGACTGAGCATCCACAACTCTCTGGGGTAGAGAATAACAAAGATTCACAACCCTTTGAGTGAAGAAATTTCTCCTCAACTCAGTCTTAAATGGCCGATGCCTTATTCTGAGACAATGACCACGTGTTCTAGATTCCCCAGCGAGGGGAAACATTTTCTCAGCATTAATCCTGTCAAGCCCCTTAAGAACTTTATTATGTTTCAATTAGATGACCTCTCATTCTTCTAAACTCTAGGGAATATAGGCCTA
Organism: Pristiophorus japonicus; assembly: GCF_044704955.1. Taxonomy (NCBI): domain Eukaryota; kingdom Metazoa; phylum Chordata; class Chondrichthyes; family Pristiophoridae; genus Pristiophorus; species Pristiophorus japonicus. Next base: position 1,154,676 of record NC_091982.1, read on the forward strand.
GTCTACTCAATCTCTCCTCGTAGGGCAATCCCCTCATCCCAGGAACCAGTCCAGTGAACCTTCATTGCAGTCCTCAATCAGACACGTATGTCTTTCCTTAGGTAATAGAACCAGAACTGTACACAGTACTCCAGGTGTGGCCTCGCCAATGCCCTGCATAACTGGAGTAAGACCTATTTACTCTTGTACTCTAATCCCTTCGTAACAAAAGCTAACATACCATTTGCTTTCCTAATTGCTTGCTGTACCTGCATGTTAACTTTCTGTGATTCATGAACAGGGACAGCCAGGTCCCTCTGAATGCAAACATTCTCTCACCGTTTAAAAAATATTCAGCTTTTTTGTTTTTCCTACCAAAGTGAATAACTTCACACTTCCCCACATTGTATTCCATTTGCCATGTACATAGCCAATGAAGTACTTTTGAAGTGTAGTCACTGTTGGTCTTCATAGCAAGGGGATTTGAGTACAGGGGCAGGGAGGTGTTGCTACAGTTGTACAGGGCCTTGGTGAGGCCACACCTGGAGTATTGTGTACAGTTTTGGTCTCCTAACCTGAGGAAGGACATTCTTGCTATTGAGGGAGTGCAGCGAAGGTTCACCAGACTGATTCCCGGGATGGCGGGACTGACCTATCAAGAAAGACTGGATCAACTGGGCTTGTATTCACTGGAGTTCAGAAGAATGAGAGGGGACCTCATAGAAACATTTAAAATTCTGACGGGGTTAGACAGGTTAGATGCAGGAAGAATGTTCCCAATGTTGGGGAAGTCCAGAACCAGAGGTCACAGTCTAAGGATAAGGGGTAAGCCATTTAGGACCGAGATGCGGAGGAACTTCTTCACCCAGAGAGTGGTGAACCTGTGGAATTCTCTACCACAGAAAGTAGTTGAGGCCAATTCACTAAATATATTCAAAAAGGAGTTAGATGAGGTCCTTACTACTAGGGGGATCAAGGGGTATGGCGAGAAAGCAGGAATGGGGTACTGAAGTTGAATGTTCAGCCATGAACTCATTGAATGGCGGTGCAGGCTAGAAGGGCTGAATGGCCTACTCCTGCACCTATTTTCTATGTTTCTATGTTTCTATAGGGAAATACAACACCCAAGGTATGCACAGTGAGGTCCCACAAACAGCAATGAAATAGATGACCAGATAATCTGTTTTAGTCTTCTGGTGCCCTGATAGCTACGCGGCCAGGCATTATGCCCCGGGCATGAAGGAAGCCAGCCACTTCTACAAATCCCACAGCTCTCTCATTCTCACTGCTGGCGTCCATCACTAACATAATGTACTGTTTTTCTCTGGCAAGCCTGGCATTGGTCAGCTATGCACTGCAGGCTGGGAGATGTATGTATTGTCCCCTGTAGCAGCCTGGAAGAGCCTGTGGTGACTTTGAGGACCACATACCACAGTACAGAAAGCTGCAGCTTCTGCTGCAAAAAGCTGAACAGGTCAGTGCCAGCCTACCCGATGAAGCACAGCCTCCTCCTGCACTGTTCATCAGTAATATCCAAGGAAGTATGTTTTGGCCTGTAGACTCTCTGGGCTGGGTAGACCTTCGACAAGCAGTGCCCCTCACCTGCTGTCTTCCAGCCTGCTGCTGCAGCTCCTCTTCCTCCAACTGTTCATCCATCCAAAGGAGTGAGGCAAAATCAGCACCCATGATAAATGCCCTATTCATAGTGCCACGCAGATTCTAATGACCCCAGTGCCTCCAAATGAGTGCCCCTTTAATCGCAACTTGCAGTCATGTCAGTCAGTTTGTGATGCCACTAAGGTTTACGCAGCGGCTTCTGACCCGCGCAGTTAAAATTGCATTGGGGTCGATATGACATCACCGGACCCCTATCTGAATGTAATTGGTGTGGATGCGTTTCTGACCGTAGTCAGCTACAGAGTAGAAATGGCAGACAGCGAATTTCCGGCGGGAGCAAGACAATAAGTCCATTACTCGATTTTAATGGCTCACCCACTCCGTTCCTGCCGAGCGGGTTCAGTTAAAACCAGGGCCTTGTTTCTGAGTACAATATTTCAAAGCAAACTTTCTGTGCATTTTTATATTAAGATGAAGTAGTTATAAAATTCTTCAACATCACAGCATATTTCTTCTCTTTACAGTATTCTAAATTAAAAAAGAGAAAAATACCTTCAGTACATACATACATCTCTTCACCAAAACACGAATCACGATCACAATCCCAAAGAATCAATTCATTGTCTAATACAGTAAAGCCCTTTAGCACTACCTTTAAAATTGCGACATACTGAGAAGGGTATAATCGTGAAGGTTGTATGAATTTGCAACCGTCACTAGAGGGACCCATGCACCAACTACACCATAAAAGATAACACAGTATATTAAAGCAAGTATCTACTGTCAGTTATCACAAGCAAAGATATTTTTGGCAAAATAGATTCACTGATAGTAATACAGGGGAAGGACATATGTAGGTTTACGTTTATGTTTCTCATCATTATCTCAAAACCAGCAGGAAGCTTTAATAGCATGGCAACCGCATCATTCCGATATCACTGACAAAAATAAACCCAACTGATCAATTAGGAAATCACCACCTGAATTGAGAATACCCTGATTATGCCATGAATCTGGATTGGGTTAAACACACAATCATTTTTTCTATGCCTCATCCCCATCTTGATAGCAAATTGTTGATAAACGTAGTCTCAAACAACAGTGCCATCTATAGACAGAGGGATTGTATCCCACAGAATGTCAATGTTCCTTCTACACTTCGTGTTAAGAGTCACACCTCTTGAATCTTTTGTCCTGTCTCTCACTTAGACTTCCCAATGTGACATTAGGGACTGGATTTATCTCCGGAAAAACACAAGAAATGTTCTTAAACTAACACATTATATTGCTGAGAAACCACCCAACTTTCCTTCGTGCACCTTCGTTATATATTTATTAACGCCCCAAGCACCGTTAGCACCCTAAGAGGCAGTCTGCTTCTGATGCACTGAGGCAGGTTGTGTCTCTCCCCATGTGACTCTCTCCAATTTCTGATGCTGCTGCTTCATAATGCAAACGAGCTCACAATTTAAAAGTCTCTTCAATTGAGGTATAGAGGGAGCAGAATTCTTAAAATGCATTCAGGAAAACTTTTTTTAGCCAGTATGTAGCAAGCCCAACAAGAGAGGGCGCCATTCTGGACTTAGTGTTAGGGACTGAAGCTGGGCAAGTGAAAGGGCCAACAGTGGCAAGGGAATTTTGGTGGTAGTGATCATAAATCAGTTAGATTTCGGGTAGTTATGGAAAAGGACAAAGATAAACCAGGAATAAAAGTTCTCAATTGGGGAAAAGCCAATTTTACTAAGCTGAGATCTGATTTAGCCAAAGTAGACTGGAAACAGCTACTTAAAGGTAAATCAGTGTCAGGGCAGTGGGGGGCATTCAAGGAGGAGATAGTGAGGGTTCAGAGCAAGTATGTTCCCTTAAAGGAAAAGGGTGGGACTAACAAATCTAGAGTTCCCTGGATGTCAAGGGGCATACAGGGTATGATAAAGAAAACGTGGGAAGCTTAAAATGACAGATACCGAGGGCTCAATACTGCAGAAACCCTAGAGTGGTATAAAAAGTGGAGGGGTGAAAATTTAAAAAAAAGGACATGAAAAAATATTGACAAGTAAAATAAAGGAAACCCAAAGATGTTTATAAGTCCATTAAGAGCAAGAGGATAACTAAAGAAAGAGTAGGACCTATTAGAGACCATAAAGATAACCGGTGTGTGGAGGAGGAAGACATGGGTATGGTTCTTAATGAATACTTTACGTCTGTTTTCACAAAAGAGAGGGGCGATGCAGACATTGCTATTAGGGGGGAGGAGTGTGAAATATTAGATGAAATAAACATAGTGAAGGAGAAACTATGAAGCGGTTTAGCAGCTTTGAAACTGGATAATTCCTCAGGCCTGGATGAAATGTATCCCAGGCTGTTAAGAGAAGCAAGAGAGGAAATAGCACAGGCTCTGACCATCATTTTCCAATCCTCTCTGGCTACAAGTGTGGTGCCGGAGGACTGGAGGACTGCTAACATTGTACCGTTGTTTAAAAAGGGAGAAAGAGATAGATCAAGTCATTACAGACCAGTCCGCCTAACTTTGGTAGTGGGAAAATTGTTGGAAAAAAATCTGAGGGACAGGATAAATCTTCATTTAGAAAGACATGGATTAATCAAGGGCAATCAACATGGATTTGTTAAGGGGAGGTCATGTCTGATTAACTTGATTGAATTTTTTGAGGAGGTAACAAGAGGGTCGATGAGGGTAGGGCGTTTGACGTGGATTTTAGCAAGGCTTTTGATAAGGTCCCACATAATAGACTGGTCACGAAAGTAAAAGCCCATGGGATCCAAGGGAAAGTGGCAGGTGGATCCAAATTGGCTCAGATGCAGGAAACAAACGTTAATGGTCAATGGATGTTTTTGTGACAGGAAGGCTGTTTCCAGTGAGGTTCCACAGGGCTCAGTACTAAGTCCCTTGCTTTTTGTAGTATATATCAATGATTTAGACTTGAATGTAGGGGGTATGATTATGAAGTTTGCAGATGATACAAAAATAGGCCGTGTGGTTGATAATGAAGAAGAAAGCTGCGGACTGCAGGAAGATATCAATGTACTGGTCAGGTGGGCAGAACAGTGGCAAATGGAATTCAATCCAGACAAGTGTGAGGTAATGCATTTGGGGAGATCTAACAAGACAAGGGACTATACAATAAATAGTAGGTCACTGAGAAGTGTAGAGGAACATAGGGACCTTGGAGTGTATTGTCCACAGATCCCTGAAGGTAGCAGGACAGATAGATAAAGTAGTTAAGAAGGCATACGGGATACTTGCCTTTATTAGCTGAGGCATGGAATACAATAGCAGGGAGGTTATGCTTGAATTGCATAAAACATTAGTTAGGCCACTGCTAGAGTACTGCGTGCAGTTCTGGTCACCACATTACAGTAAAGATGTGATTACACTAGAGAGGGTACAGTGGAGATTTACGAGGATGTTGCCTGGACTGGAGAATTTTAGCTATGAGGAGGCTGAGGGGAGACTTAATTGAGGTGTATAACATTATATGGGGTCTAGGTAGTGTGGATAGGAAGGAACTGTTTCCTTTAGCAGAGGGGTCAATAACCTGGGGAATAGATATAAAGTAATTTGTAGGAAGGTTTGGAGGGGATTTGAGGAGAATCTTTTTCACCCAGAGGGTGGTAGGGGTCTGAAACTCACTGTCTGAAAGTCTGGTAGAGGCAGAAATCCTCATAACATTTAAAAAGTACTTGGATATGCACCTGAAGTGCCGTAACCTACAAGGCTACGGACCAAGAGCTGGAAAGTGAGATTCGGCTGGATAGCTCTTTGTCGGCCGGCACAGACACAATGGGACAAAGGGATTCCTTCTGTGCTGTAAATTTCTATGAGTCGTTACTGTCTGTAATCGTGCAAAGGAAGGCCCAACTTTAGCTCCTGAGGGAAGGAGGCCCACAAAGGGCAGTATCCAAACCCATGGAAGGAGTTAGCCATGGCATTGAGTACCACCTCACCCTCGTTAAAGAATGCCTTCAATAGCAGCTCAGACAAATTTCTGATATTCCCTGAACCAGAAATCCCACCTCAACAGCAAGTGATTTTCCGTCCCACCTCCTCCTGCCTAAATGCAAACAAGTTAAATTGGTCTGTTTATACCGCCGATTATTCTACATTGTCAATGTTACCCCTCACTCTGCTGAGGACGTTCTACAAGCAGAACAAACAGTAAATTGTGCAATTTTAAAGGGGGTACAAGTGCAGAAAGACCTGGGGGTGTATGAACACAAGTCTTTGAAGGTGGCAGGACAGGTTGAGAAGCCTGTTAAAAAGACATATGCAATTAGGCAAGTAAGATATGCTAAACCTTTATAAAATGCTGGTTAGGCCCTGGCTGGCGTATTGTGTCCAATTCTGGGCAGCATACTTTAGGACGGATGTCAAGGCCTTAAGAGGGTGCAAAGGAGATTGACGAGAATTTACGACCAGGGTTGAAAGACTTGTTACATGGAGAGATTCGAGAAACTGGGGTTGTTCTCCTTAGAGCAGAGAATGTCAAGGGGAGATTTGATAGAGGTCTTCAAAATCATGAGGGGTTTCAATAGAGTAAATAAGGTGGAAATGGATTCCAATGGCAGAAGGGTTGACAACCAGAGGACATGGATTTAAGGTAATTGACAAAAGAACCAGAGGCGACATGAGGAAAAAAACATTATGCAGAGGGTGGTTATGATCTGGAATACACTGCCTGAAAGGGTGCTGGAAGCAGATTCAATAATAACTTTCAAAAGGGAATTGGATAAATACTTGAAGAGGGAAAATTTGCAGGGTCAGGGGGAAAAGAGCGGGGGAGTGGGACTAATTGGACAGCTCTTTCAAAGAACCGGCACAGGCATGATGGGTCGAATAACTTCCTTCTGTGTTGTATCATTCTATGATTCTAAGATAATCTCTAGCAGCTTACTTTGACTTAATAGCATCCTCTGACTTGCATTCTACTGACTTGGCTGTGTAGTTGAGCATTCTGCTTGTTGATTATTGCTCTATAGTAACTGGACGTAGCAAAGACCAAAGTCTATTAGAACTCTTAGATCTCTTTCAACTTTACCATTACCCATTCCAAAACCTGTCACAGAGTTTGCATTATCATCCACTTTTTTCTTCAAATGTGCAACATTTACACTTATCTGGACTGAATTCCATGTGTTGGTCTGGATGTCATAAGTGAGTTGGAACACTGCGGTATGTTTTCCTCTTTTTATAAAGTTAAATTCAAATGATTTTACTAAATAGATTATAAACCAAAACCAGTTTAGTACAAATATTTCTCTTTAACTTAATGCAAAAATTAAAATACAACTTGCTTTCATTTCAGCTCCAACCCTGGATTTTAATGCAGCCCAGACTGATGGCTTAAAAGTCTCTTCTCTCCCGCTTATAAAGAAACATTCTCAACGCAGTTGCTAATGGGCTCAAGACCAGACGCAAAACTGTTGACAGCCTTACTCAGAGCAAGTATAGATGGTTTGGGAAATGAAAAATATCACACTAGTCCCTCAACCACTGTCTGTCCCACCTGTGACAGGGACTGTGGTTCTCGTATTGGACTGTTCAGTCACCTAACAACTCATTTTTAGAGTGGAAGCAAGTCTTCCTCGATTCCGAGGGACTGCCGATGATGATGGGATTTCCTGTTCTAATAGGGGTTACCTTAGAGTAACAATTAATTGGATGGAATTGCTCTATATGTTGAAGAATCTGCTTAAGAGAAAGGTGCAGTGTAAAAGTAAGTTGGTGCTGCTATGATTGTGTGCTATGTGAGAGTAATTTTGTGAATTTGTTTTCACTAACAAGGTGCTTAGATTCACCTGAAGACCCAAACCTTTTGCTGAATCTACATCTTGCTCAAACTATACCTGACCTGCAAGTATGCTGGATGCGGATATTATTTACAAAAGTGGCAGCAAATGTGTTGGAATAACCACCCTCAAAAAAAGTCAAAACAATTTATTTTTATAGCAAAAAAAAAAATCAAGGATATACCCCAACATGTATTCTGTAGCAGTGCAGCAGCAGTTGCAGGAGTCTCACTAAGACTACGTAGAAGAGGCTTCAAATGTAGCATTGTGACATGTACTGTACACCAGCCGCCATTCATCAAACACAGATAAAGGTCATGGGTGCTATGATCCATCACATTTGACTTTTGAAATATTGAGCTGTTAAATGTTTAAGCATTTTACTCATTCCAAATAAAAAAAATGGAAGGATAGTGTGAGCCATAATCAAAACGTTTATTTCCGTGATTTAAAGGTTTAATACTAGAAGCTGTAAGCAAATACTAATCAACAGAGCCCTCTACTGTCTCATTTAAATCTGCAGAAGAGCCATATTAACACAGATTGTACAATGTTTGTGCCAACTGTTTGTATGTTTAACTCTGAAGCCCAGTCTTACCAGTCAGCTCCAATCAACTTGACTTAGTCGGGTGAATGGTGATAATATTTAGCAATGCTGATTGTATTATGCAGAAGCAAATCCCACTTTCAAAAGCCTCTTCAAAACTTACTTCTTTGCGTTAATACTTTGACGGTGGCTTTGATCGCCTCACCCAACTTCTTCCCGACTTTCTGCTTGGTGTCTACTGTTTCCCTCATAATCCACTTTGTGAAATTTTGATATGCAAAATTAAGTTGAAGCTGTTAATGATCCCATTTCCACGTCTTATTCCATGTGACTCATACCTCCGATCAGCCAATCACAGAATGGGTGTGGAAAGGTGTGTGGTCAGGCTGATTCCACTGTTCCAAAAATACCTGGTAATAAGATGGGCCATGAAGGGAGGACAATGAATAATTAAGCAGTTTGCCCGAGGTGAGAGAGGGAGAAAAGGGCCAACGACTTATATTTTGTACCTCCTCCTTCGGCATCAGTCTCTAACCACTCACCAACATTCAGAGTAAATTAATTGAGATAATCACCGAGCAAAAGTCACACACACATACCACTGTTTCATACAGTTCAGGATAAAAACCACCATAAAAAAACTTGTCTCTATTCGGATAACTGTAAAGAGCAGTCACAAGAGATCTCTGTAGCCCACCCTTCAAGAGGAACGTGAAATTGTGACAGTAGGAAGCAGCAACTGGGCTTCAAAAAGAAAGGTAGGGGGAAAGAAGAACTTCAGTTTCTATTTAAAGCGAGTATCTGCTGCAGTTGATTCTGAATTACTTATATACAAGAAAAGATCTGCAAACACAGTCCAATTCTCGTAAACAAGGTAATTATGCTATTAGAAACATAGAAAATAGGTGCAGGAGTAGGCCATTCGGCCCTTCTAGCCTGCACCGCCATTCAATGAGTTCATGGCTGAACATGCAACTTCAGTACCCCATTCCTGCTTTCTCGCCATACCCCTTGATCCCCCGAGTAGTAAGGACTTCATCTAACTCCCTTTTGAATATATTTAGTGAATTGGCCTCAACTACTTTCTGTGGTAGAGAATTCCACAGGTTCACCACTCTCTGGGTGAAGAAGTTTCTCCTCATCTCGGTCCTAAATGGCTTACCCCTTATCCTTAGACTGTGACCCCTGGTTCTGGACTTCCCCAACATTGGGAACATTCTTCCTGCATCTAACCTGTCTAAACCCGTCAGAATTTTAAACGTTTCTATGAGGTCCCCTCTCATTCTTCTGAACTCCAGTGAATACAAGCCCAGTTGATCCAGTCTTTCTTGATATGTCAGTTCCGCCATCCCGGGAATCAGTCTGGTGAACCTTCGCTGCACTCCCTCAATAGCAAGAATGTCCTTCCTCAATTTAAGAGTCCAAAACTGTGCACAATACTCCAGGTGTGGCCTCACCAAGGCCCTGTACACAAATCCCCTCGCTATGAAGGCCAACATGCCATTTGCTTTCTTAATCGCCTGCTGTACCTGCATGCCAACCTTCAATGACTGATGTACCATGACACCCAAGTCTCGTTGCACCTCCCCTTTTCCTAATCTGTCACCATTCAGATAATAGTCTGACTTTCTGTTTTTATCACCAAAGTGGATAACCTCACATTTATCCACATTATACTTCATCTGCCATGCATTTGCCCACTCACCTAACCTATCCAAGTCACTCTGCAGCCTCATAGCATCCTCCTCGCAGCTCACACTGCCACTCAACTTAGTGTCATCCGCAAATTTGGAGATACTACATTTAATCCCCTCGTCTAAATCATTAATGTACAGTGTAAACAGCTGGGGTCCCAGCACAGAACCTTGCGGTACCCCACTAGTCACTGCCTGCCATTCTGAAAAGTACCCATTTACTCCTACTCTTTGCTTCCTGTCTGATAACCAGTTCTCAATCCATGTCAGCACACTACCCCCAATCCCATGTGCTTTAACTTTGCACATTAATCTCTTGTGTGGGACCTTGTCGAAAGCCTTCTGAAAGTCCAAATATACCACATCAACTGGTTCTCCCTTGTCCACTCTACTGGAAACATCCTCAAAAAATTCCAGAAGATTTGTCAAGCATGATTTCCCTTTCACAAATCCATGCTGACTTGGACCTATCATGTCACCTCTTTCCAAATGCGCTTAATAATTGATTCCATCATTTTACCCACTACCGATGTCAGGCTGACCGGTCTATAATTCCCTGTTTTCTCTCTCCCTCCTTTTTTAAAAAGTGGGGTTACATTGGCTACCCTCCACTCGATAGGAACTGATCCAGAGTCAATGGAATGTTGGAAAATGACTGTCAATGCATCCGCTATTTCCAAGGCCACCTCCTTTACTCTGGGATGCAGTCCATCAGGCCCTGGGGATTTATCGGCCTTCAATCCCATCAATTTCCCCAACACAATTTCCCGACTAATAAGGATTTCCCTCATGTGCTCCTCTGACCCCTTTTATATCCGGAAGGTTGTTTGTGTCCTCCTTAGTGAATACTGAACCAAAGTACTTGTTCAATTGGTCTGCCATTTCTTTGTTCCCCGTTATGACTTCCCCTGATTCTGACTGCAGGGGACCTACGTTTGTCTTTACTAACCTTTTTCTCTTTACATACCTATAGAAACTTTTGCAATCCGCCTTAATGTTCCCTGCAAGCTTCTTCTCGTACTCCATTTTCCCTGCCCTAATCAAACCCTTTGTCCTCCTCTGCTGAGTTCTAAATTTCTCCCAGTCCCCAGGTTCGCTGCTATTTCTGGCCAATTTGTATGCCACTTCCTTGGCTTTAATACTATCTCTGATGTCCCTTGATAGCCACGGTTGAGCCACCTTCCCTTTTTTATTTTTACGCCAGACAGGAATGTACAATTGTTGTAATTCATCCATGCGGTCTCTCAATGTCTGCCATAACCCTTCCACAGTCAACCCCTTAAGTATCATTCGCCAATCTATCCTAGCCAATTCACGCCTCATACCTTCAAAGTTACCCTTTTTTAAGTTCTGGACCATGGTCTCTGAATTAACTGTTTCATTCTTCATCCTAATGCATAATTCCACCATATTATGGTCACTCTTCCCCAAGGGGCCTCGCACAATGAGATTGCTAATTAATCCTCTCTCATTACACAACACCCAGTCTAAGATGGCCTCCCCCCTAGTTGGTTCCTCGACATATTGGTCTAGAAAACCATCCCTTATGCACTCCAGGAAATCCTCCTCCACCGTATTGCTTCCAGTTTTGCTAGCCCAATCTATGTGCATATTAAAGTCACCCATTATAACTGCTGTACCTTTATTGCATGCACCCCTAATTTCCTGTTTGATGCCCTCCCCAACATCACTACTACTGTTTGGAGGTCTGTACACAACTCCCACTAACGTTTTTTGTCAGGTCAGGCACCAAAGAGTGCTGTATGTTCCTTGGCCGAACTTGGGAATCGCGCAGGGAGGGGTGACACCATACTACCATGTTTAATTTGTGTTGATTTTACCTGCTGTAAACCGCAACAACATAAGAACATAAGAATTAGGAACAGGAGTAGGCCATCTAGCCCCTCGAGCCTGCTCCACCATTCAACAAGATCATGGCTGATCTGGCCATGGACTCAGCTCCACTTACCCGCCCGCTCCCCGTAACCCTTAATTCCCTTATTGGTTAAAAATCTATCTATCTGTGACTTGAATACATTCAATGAGCTAACCTCAACTGCTTCCTTGGGCAGAGAATTCCACAGATTCACAACCCTCTGGGAGAAGAAATTCCTTCTCAACTCGGTTTTAAATTGGCTCCCCCGTATTTTGAGGCTGTGCCCCCTAGTTCTAGTCTCCCCGACCAGTGGAAACAACCTCTCTGCCTCTATCTTGTCTATCCCTTTCATTATTTTAAATGTTTCTATAAGATCACCCCTCATCCTTCTGAACTCCAACGAGTAAAGACCCAGTCCACTCAATCTACCCCTCATCTCCGGAATCAGCCTAGTGAATCGTCTCTGTACCCCCTCCAAAGCTAGTATATCCTTCCTTAAGTAAGGTGACCAAAACTGCACGCAGTACTCCAGGTGCGGCCTCACCAATACTCTATACAGTTGCAGCAGGACCTCCCTGCTTTTGTACTCCATCCCTTTCGCGAGTGTTGTAAGAGTGTTACTTAAAATGTTTTGACTCTGTACCTTTATTTTACTGAACTTAAAATGTGTTTAACTATGGACCTTTATGTCACTGAGAATGTGTTTTAACTACGTGCTTTTATTTTACTTTACTTAAACTGTGTTTGACTGTGTACCGTTATTTTACTGTGAAAACTGTGCTGTAACCGAATTGTAACGACTGTATCCGCCTGTAAATTGCATTGCATTTCAACGGGGGATGCAGGTTAATATTTAGACTAGTATAAATGCAGGGAAGGTTGACTCTCGGGAGCAGGAATTTTGCTTACCTTGATTGACACTCAAGAGTGTGGAGTATCAACAGGGGGGGGACTGAAGGGGGGCTGCAAAATTCACAAGAACACCCCCTGTGTTTGGGCTCATTTGAAAAGAAATTTAATTTGGGACTATCTACCGAAAAGTTTGGAACCCTAAAGTGCTTATGGAAGAAACTACGAACTTTAATAAAATTTTGGATTTTAAAAGACAAATTCAAGGCTGTGGGCGGGCCTAAAGGACTAACAGGAGACAACCTGTTTAAGTGAGATTACCTGGGTGTGAGGACTAACGTAACCTGTCTGGAGAAATGGGTGTTCGAGAATTCTTCTCTACAAGAGACATTAACATTACAAAATCACCCAGAGATAGCTACCCATCAACATGAGTCTGGAAAACCATTCCAGCATATACATCACAAAAAGGCCCAATCCAGCCTGTATGTGAAAACCTAAGCACAAAAGGACATTGCAATTACCAAACTAATATTTCCATCAGGAAACAGTTTTCGAACATCAACCCACCCAAGACATATTAACTTTTAACGAGCCCGCCAAAATATTACAAAGAAGAGTCAAGCCCGCCAAATTTAAATAAAGAATTCTGAACTGATTTGGCGCCAAGTTTAGAACCACTCAAAGCGTATAACTGGCCCCTGTCTCAACAGAGGGTATGACACACTTGGCTATACAACTGAGACCACGCTTGTGTCATCAAGATAAGGAGAGAACCAACGCAACAGTTGTAAACTAACTTCTCCAGCCTCGAAGTCCTGAAGTCCTGAAGGAAGGAAGAACATCACCATCGCGGCAGCAACCGACCACAATCAACGTGGTATCAACGAAAAACCACCGCGACCGACCAAACTCGGATCAAAACTCCAACGGGGAAAAACCGAAGAGTCGAGAAGTTTCCACTCTACAATCTAATCCTGACCGACCAACGGGTAAAACATCACCTAACGGACTGTAGAAACCTATTTCTAACGAAGAAAACCAGGTACTTACCCCATTGATCCAAAACGTGCCTTACCGCATCAGTGGACTCAACCCAACTGAAGATTGCGCAGCAAGACGTCTTCTCCGACGTTCGGGGTACGGCAAGCAGACCTTACCGCATCGAGCGAACCCCGAAACCGCGATCTAACGCTAACTGTTGAAAGGATTGGTAAGCATAGTCCCTGCCTGCCCTGGAGTCTAACCTAGCTAGAATTAGGTATTGGGAGGAGGGAGGTGTAATTCTACTGTAACCCCCTTTGAATATGTGATGTATTGTACTCTATTAGAGTCATTTTAAGCTATTGTAACCCCCTCTGAGTGTAAGGTACTGTTCTTTAATAAGTTTGAATAAGTTTTGACATTGTACTTTCTTATTAGAGTAATTCTAAGTTTGTAATTTCTTGACTGTAATAAAATCAAAGTTCTTTGTCACACCCCCCAAATAAATCCAGAGTCTAGAACCCAAGGGAGTGGGAGCGATTCGAACCGCTCAAGTTGGTCAGAAGGGAACCTGACCCCCTCAGAGAGACCCCCCCCTTACACATGTGGGTCAGGAGGAAGCTCTTGCTTCTGACTCCAGGGACGTTTCTTTGGAAACATCCTCTCTATCTCCAGCCCCATCGTTGAATCTGCCATCACCCCCCACACAGCAGCAGCGCTCGAGGTGCCCTGTTACAAGGCGGCTTGGAGTTGGTACAAGGGGAAAGGGAAGAGGTGGGGTTCAGACAAGGGGGGGGGTAAAGGAAAGGAGAGGCGTGACCCGCAGGTAGGGAGGGTGGGGTTTATTATTATCGTTATTTAAAAATGTGTTGACTGTTGGGTGGGTGTATGTTATATTTATAATTGTTTTTGAAAGTTTGTTGTTTTTATTGTTATTATCATTTCTTGTTATTTTAAAAATGTTCACTGTTGGGGTGGGAGTGGGGGGTACATGGATGTTTGTTGTTAAAAAAAAATTGTTTAAAACGTTTTATGCATTACATTTTTTAAATTTAACTTAACATTGTTGTGCAGTGTCTTCCAATAGCAGAAACATTAAGCATATACCAAGTTTGCAAACATTGGCAAGGCCAGCCCAGGAAAGGCAAAGATGAAACGTAATGTAACACAACTGTAACTATAAAGGTCACCAACGTAACGCAAAGCGTTCATTTACGAACTGCGGACACAACAGTCTTGCAGCTGTGTAACTACCACGGGGCTTTTCCTGCGGTCTAGGGTGGGGTGGGGGCATGGTTTCAATGCCAGCCTGATTGTCCACCCCGAGGTCCTCGTCCAACTCCTCGTCCTCCTCTTCCGCCTCTCCTGAGGTGGACCAGCAGTCCCATCTGACAATTCTTTTCCCCTCCTGATAGCTAAGTTATGCAACATGCGGCACACCACAATGAACAGAGCGACCTGCTCAGGGTGGTATTGTAAGTCGCGTCCTGAGTGGTCCAGGCATCAGTTTGGTTAGCCCAATCTATGTGCATATTAAAGTCACCCATTATAACTACTGCACCCTTGCATGCACCCCTAATTTCCTGTTTGATGCCCTCCCCAACATCACTAATACTGTTTGGAGGTCTGTACACAACTCCCACTAACGTTTTTGCCCTTTGGTGTTCTGCAGCTCTACCCATATAGGCCCCAAGTTTCCACATGATTTGCTCCTGATTTTTAGGAGCAACTGGTGTAGAACGGAGTATATTAGAAATCGGAATTCTCGTCATTTAGTTTGCTCCAGTTCTAGTCAGTTAGAACAGTTTCACTTTGGAACAGAATTTTTTTTTCCAAAAGGGGGCGTGTCCGGCCACTTTCGCCTGATTTCAAAGTTTCGTGAGTGAAAACTTACTCCAAACTAACTTAGAATGGAGTAAGTGAAGATTTTTGTACGCTCGAAAAAACCTTGTCTACACTTGAGAAAATCAGGCATAGGTTACAAATCAGGCGTAGGGAATGGTTGAGGGGGGGTGTTTAAAGGGAAATTTACAAACATTAAACACTTCAGTTTTACAAATAAAGAGCCATCATCAATAATAATTGATAAATACATCAATAAATCAACCAATAAATCAATCAAAAAAAATCAATAAGAAATAATTTATTTTAAAAAAAATCAATAAATAAAACATTTTCTACTTACTGACTGCAGCACCGGGAGCCCTCCAACAGCATGCTGGGATGCCCCCCCGACAGTGTGTCTCTGTCAGTGTCTCTATCTCTCTGTCTGTGTGTCTCTCATTCTCTGTCTGTCAGTGTCTGTGTTTCTGACAGCGAGGGGAGGGGGAGGAGGGGGGTAGAGGGAGCAGAGGGAGGGATGGGGGGAGAAGGGGGAGGGATTGGGGGAGAAGGGGGAGGGATGGGGGGAGAAGGGGGAGGGAT
The DNA here is from genome assembly GCF_044704955.1 of Pristiophorus japonicus. Lineage (NCBI taxonomy): Eukaryota > Metazoa > Chordata > Chondrichthyes > Pristiophoridae > Pristiophorus > Pristiophorus japonicus. Next base: position 1,170,451 of record NC_091982.1, read on the forward strand.
GGGGGGGAGAAGGGGGAGGGATGGGGGGGAGAAGGGGGAGGGATGGGGGGAGAAGGGGGAGGGATGGGGGGAGAAGGGGGAGGGATGGGGGGAGAAGGGGGATTATGGGGGGAGAAGGGGGAGGGATGGGGGGAGAAGGGGGAGGGATGGGGGGAGAAGGGGGAGGGATGGGGGGAGAAGGGGGAGGGATGGGGGGAGAAGGGGGAGGGATGGGGGGAGAAGGGGGAGGGATGGGGGTAGAAGGGGGAGGGATGGGGGGAGAAGGGGGAGGGATGGGGGGAGAAGGGGGAGGGATGGGGGGAGAAGAGGGAGGGATGGGGGAGAAGGGGGAGGGATGGGGGAGAAGGGGGAGGGATGGGGGAGAAGGGGGAGGGATGGGGGGAGAAGGGGGAGGGATGGGGGGAGAAGGGGGAGGGATGGGGGGAGAAGGGGGAGGGATGGGGGGAGAAGGGGGAGGGATGGGGGGAGAAGGGGGAGAGATGGGGGAGAAGGGGGAGAAGGGGAGGGGGAGAAGGGGGGGAAAGGAGATGGGGGGAAAGGAGATGGGGGGAAAGGAGATGGGGGGAAAGGAGATGGGGGGAAAGGAGATGGGGGGAAAGGAGATGGGGGGAAAGGAGATGGGGGGAAAGGAGATGGGGGGAAAGGAGATGGGGGGAAAGGAGATGGGGGGAAAGGAGATGGGGGGAAAGGAGATGGGGGGAAAGGAGATGGGGGGAAAGGAGATGGGGGGAGAGGAGATGGGGGGAGAGGAGATGGGGGGAAAGGAGATGGGGGGGAAAGGAGATGGGGGGGAAAGGAGATGGGGGGGAAAGGAGATGGGGGGGAAAGGAGATGGGGGGGAAAGGAGATGGGGGGGAAAGGAGATGGGGGGGAAAGGAGATGGGGGGGAAAGGAGATGGGGGGGAAAGGAGATGGGGGGAAAGGAGATGGGGGGAAAGGAGATGGGGGGGAAAGGAGATGGGGGGGAAAGGAGATGGGGGGGAAAGGAGATGGGGGGGAAAGGAGATGGGGGGGAAAGGAGATGGGGGGGAAAGGAGATGGGGGGGAAAGGAGATGGGGGGGAAAGGAGATGGGGGGGAAAGGAGATGGGGGGGAAAGGAGATGGGGGGGAAAGGAGATGGGGGGGAAAGGAGATGGGGGGGAAAGGAGATGGGGGGGAAAGGAGATGGGGGGGAAAGGAGATGGGGGGGAAAGGAGATGGGGGGGAAAGGAGATGGGGGGAAAGGAGATGGGGGGGAAAGGAGATGGGGGAGAAAGGAGATGGGGGGGAAAGGAGATGGGGGGGGAAAGGAGATGGGGGGGAAAGGAGATTGGGGGGAAAGGAGATGGGGGGGAAAGGAGATGGGGGGGGAAAGGAGATGGGGGGGGAAGGAGATGGGGGGGGAAGGAGATGGGGGGGAAGGAGATGGCGGGGGGAAGGAGATGGCGGGGGGAAGGAGATGGGGGGGAAAGGAGATGGGGGGGAAAGGAGATGGGGGGGAAAGGAGATGGGGGGGAAAGGAGATGGGGGGGGAAAGGAGATGGGGGGGGAAAGGAGATGGGGGGGGGAAAGGAGATGGGGGGGGGAAAGGAGATGGGGGGAAAGGAGATGGGGGGAGGAGAAGGAGATGGGGGGAAAGGAGATGGGGGGAAAGGAGATGGGGGGAAAGGAGATGGGGGGAAAGGAGATGGGGGGAAAGGAGATGGGGGGGAAGGAGATGGGGGGAAGGAGATGGGGGGAAAGGAAATGGGGGGAAAGGAGATGGGGGGGAAAGGAGATGGGGGGAAAGGAGATGGGGGGAAAGGAGATGGGGGGGAAAGGAGATGGGGGGGGAAAGGAGATGGGGGGGGAGGAGAAGGAGATGGGGGGGGAGGAGAAGGAGATGGGGGGGGAGGAGAAGGAGATGGGGGGGAGGAGAAGGAGATGGGGGGGGAGGAGAAGGAGATGGGGGGGGAGGAGAAGGAGATGGGGGGGGAGGAGAAGGAGATGGGGAAGGAGATTTGGGGGGGGGGGGAAGGAGATTGAGGGGGGAGGGAGGGGGAAGGAGAAGGGGGAGGGAAGCTGAACGGGCCGGGCCCGAGACTTCGGGCAGGGCCCGTCCCCAGCACCAGATTTACAGGTAGGTGGCGTTGGGTCGGGTCGGGGGGTGGTGGGAGGTCGGTTCGGGTCGGGGGGTGGTGGGAGGTCGGTTCGGGTCGGGGGGAGGGAGGGAGAGGGAGGTCAGGTCAACGGGAGGGAGGTCAGGTCGGATCCAGTCCGGGGGTGGGGAGGGAGCAGGTGTCGGGTCCGGTCCAGGGGCGGGGGGGGGGCGCGCAGGTGTCGGGTCCCGGGGGTGGTGGGGGGGGGAGCAGGTGTCGGGTCTGGTCCGGGGGAGGGAGCGGGGGGCGGGAAGCGGGAGTCGGGTCGGGAGGAAGCAGGAGCAGGCCGTGGGAGGAGCCTTATTCACGCAGCCCCAGTGAGGCCATTGGGCCAGGGCTAGGGGGCTGCGTGCTTCGGGCCCCTCCCACACAGTTCCGGGCGCCTGGAGCTACTGCACATGCGTGCCCACTGTAGCGCGCATGTGCAGAGGTCCCGGCACTGTTTTCAGCGCCGGGACCTGGCTCCGCCCCCTACAGCTCGTGCTGCGCTGCGCCGAGGGCCAGAGGACCTGCAGGGAGGTGGAGAATACGGAGGTTTTTTTTAGGCGCACTTTGTGGCGCGAAAAACGGGCGTCCAGGTCGGGACTGCGCCGTTCTAGGTACGGCTCGAAACTTGGGCCCATATAGATTCCACATCATCCAAGCTAATGTCCTTCCTAACTATTGCATTAATCTCCTCTTTAACCAGCAATGCTACCCCACCTCCTTTTCCTTTTATTCTATCCTTCCTTGATTAATTGATTTTGTTGCCCAGCTGGAAAAATAGTAAATCAGGGCATACAGGGAAATGTCATGAAAGACTTAGTCCTACTTCAAAAAAAAGTGACATTAATGCCGCAACAAACTTCCCCAGTAAGTACTCACACCCTTCAACTGGCAACTAACTTAAGCAAGTTACTGATCAAACGTTAATAGAAAACTTAAGCCTGGGGAGGAGGAAAAATAAGCCAGGGTCCCTGTATTTGATCATTATCCAGTGACTTCTGCTGGAAAAGTGTATGGGGGAGAAATTACCCATCGCCCCAAGTGGGGGCGGTAACCGGCTCGGGTAGGAAGTCCTGCCTCGGCCGCGATAGTGCGGTTACTGCCCCTCAGAGGTAGTGGAGAGCAATCTCCCGCGCTCCACTTCTTCTTGGAACGGGTTCCAGGGCGATGCTGGGCTCTACATGGATGTTCTGCGTAGCGCTGACAGTGTTAGACTCCCCTCCCCTTCAAGGCCTGGGGGGGGGGAGGGGGTGGGGGGTGGTGTGTGTCCGCTGTTCACTTTGCCAGGCCTTTGATGGCCTCCACTAGGCCAACAGGGCAGCGAGCCGGGCTACACAATAAGAACATAAGAAATAGGAGCAGGAGTAGGCCATTTGGCCCCTCAATCCTGCTCCTCCATTTAATAAGATCATAGCTGACCTGATCATGGACTCAGCTCCACTTCCCTCCCCGCTCCCCATAACCCACAATGGCAGCCCGGACCATGCAAGGGGAGAAGAAGTCGGGCCGACCTACAAGTCGGCAAAACCGCCAAGGTGCTCCCGACCTCCCCTTTAATTTCTGCCCTGTGAGTGGACGTTGGCCCAGTTCGCGACCTGCGAGGCTGACACTGCTCGCAGCAGCCTCACGGGACACAGGGCAATATTCACCACCGAGTGCAATATTTGCTGGTTGCGTGGCAGTGCGGTCCGCTACTGGTGGTGCGCAGCGCGCCCGTGGGCAGCGCCTCTACTGACTCCCGCGGGAGCCGGTAGTCACCCCCCCCACCGCGTGAAAAGTGTTTCGCACCCCATTAGCACCTCCCGGAGGTACTAACAGGCATTGCAAAAAGGGGCAATTTCAACCCCTTTGTCTCTGCACGTTGGCAAGATCAGAATCCAGCTCAGCTAGAACCCCAGTAAAGGTTGATGCTCTAACCTACCAACAAATATGTAGCTTGATGTTAGTCCATTTTTAGCTGACTTCCTATTTTTCTTTTAAAACTTCTTAAAGATCAAACTGCAGATTTTGATATTGCAGTTTAATGAAACAATATCACAGTGAATCAGACTGTTCACCACCAAAAGAATTGCTGACTGCCCAAGCTCACAGATGGAGAATGATGGCTTGAGAGAGGGATCAGAGGACAAGTGCCACTTGTAGAACAATACCCCATCATAAATCAGCAGCTTCAGGAGAGGATGGGAGGAAATTGAAAACACCAACAAGAAAATCACCCAATAATCAATTAAATTAGGATTCTCAGCCTACAAACAACATAAAAACATAATTTCCATCCAAATGCAAAATAATTAAGAGTTTTCATTTTGAATGAGGCAACAGATTATCGAAGTATTCAGCTAAAACATACTGACACATTGTTCCTCCCAGTGCTTACGAAGCTGTTGTCATTCGAACAATTGGGCAGGAAAAATGAGTTTGGGAAGTTCCAGACAGATATGTGCGGGATGGAGGGGAAATAAAATGTTGTTCACTTGATGTTGCTAATATATTTCATGTTGCTAAAAAGTCTAAAAATTACATAGAGCAGATATTGTTTCATTAAACTGCATTGTTAAACCCTATACTTTGGTTGCGATATTGGTGGCATTACCGCCCACTGCCGTCGAGCTTTGCTGCTGTTTTCTCTCCTCGCCATTTTCCACTTGGGCTGGAGCGGGTGGGAGGGGAGCACTGCCGGGAACCGCTCGCTGACGTCCTCTGGTGGCCGAGTCGCGTAAGTGGCCTCCCGCCCGCTGAGATGCCAGCTTGGTGCAAGCGGGGGAGGGAGCACTGCGTGGAGGCTGTTCTAACCCCGACGGTAGGTATGAAGAATGGGAAAAAAAGGTTAGTGAACGTATTTTTTTGTTAAAAATTTAACAGCAACTTATCTGGGTGAGGTCCCCTGTAGGTGTTCCGGTGGTTTTTTTTGTTTCCTATGATTTTTGTTTGCAGGTCTTCCACCCTCCCTGGGCCCAACTATATCCTCGGCAGCACTTGGGCGGCAAGAGCCTTTGCCGCCCAGATTGAGAGCACCTACCCACTGCCGCCCAGATTGACGGCGTAAGCTGTTGCTTGGCCGCCGGGCGATACTGCCACTTCTTTTGGAGAAATCTTCCCGGCAAAGTACCGCCCGGTCTCTCGGCGGCCATCGGCGGCCCTTTGGGCGGTCCTTGAGTGGGCCTTGGCTTCGACCGAGTTTGGGCCCTTTGTTCTTGAAGACGTTTTAAGAGGAAAAATAGCGAATGAGCTCAAAAGAGCCTCAATCAAACCACATATCTGCTGGTAGGTTAGTGCATCAACCTCAACTGGGGTTCGAATCCAGCGCTGGAACTCCAAGCACCTTAAACATAAAAATAATGCTCACTTACACATGGTAGTAAATTTTAACCCAACCCGCTCCCAGGTGGCTATTTAAATATTGCCATCTTCTTCTTAGGCAGTCCCCCAGAGTCGAGGATGACTTGCTTCCACACTAAAATGAGTTCTAAGGAGAGTGATGAGACCAATGAGGGATCTAGTCTCTGTCACAGGTGGGGCAGATGGTGGTTGGGGGGATGGGTGGGGTGCTTGATTTGTCATACGTATTAAAATATTACAAAGAGGCTGACTTCCTCAGATTCAATCTACTTCGCAAGTTTAACCCTGGTCAGACGGATTTCCCAGACCACAGGAAACCCGGCAGCTGAAGGGAGGCGAGGCAGCTCTGGAGAGAAGGCAAGTGTCTTTACAGCACTGCTTTTGGGCCATGATGTGCAGGAGTGCTTCCCGTCTTTCCGAGGAGGCGTTAAACCGAGGTCGTGTCTGCTCTCTTAGATGGACGTAAAAGGTCCCATGCCACTATTTCGAAGAAGAGCAGGGGACTTATCCCCGGTGACCTGGGCCAATATTTATCCCTTAATCAACATCACCAAAACAAATTATCTGCTCATTATCACATCGCTGTTTGTGGGAGCTTGCTGTATGAAAATTGGCTGCTGAGTTTCCCACATTACAACAGTGATTACACTCCAAAAGTACTTCATTGGCTATAAAGCGCTTCGAGACAACATGGTCGAAAAAGGCACTATGTAAATGTGAGTCTTTCTTTCTATGACTATCCAAGATTACATTCTTGCCTTGGATCGGACCCCATCCCCCATATAAAGAGCCCCCGATCGGGAATCATACCCCCCCACCCCACCATGCTCCCAGCAGCAGCTGCAGGCTCCCTATCTGGGGCTGTGGCCTGGTCCAGAGTGTTCCCTGCCCAACTGGATGCTCAGCCTGTCAATCAGGCTGACTACCAGGTGGGGATCCAGGTGAAGAAAAATCCGCATAAAACTCTACCGCATGCGAGGATTCCAAAACTCTGTCCCCCAAGCCCCGCCCCCGCCCCTGCCCCCGCAACCCGCCCCTGTCCCGATCAGGGTCTTGGTTTCCATCGCGGAACATCTGGGATCATGATTTCCACAGCAGTATCAATGTGAATTATAAAAGTTGGAACTGAACAATTTCTGAAACCTCAGTGCACGTGCCAATTCATATTGCAGTTCAAGAAATGTTTTTAAAGTATCAAAATCCTTAATCAACTGAAGGTACCAAAGTTGATAATGCAGCCGGCAAATGAAGAGTGAAAAAAAAAGGTGTATTTGTCTTGTTGAACAGATTAAGAGCACAGTCAAAATATAGGAGCTTGACAGGTTAAAGCCAAGGCTTCCAGCCTCATTAACACATTTAAAATGCTAACCCTTCTCCTGGGTTGTGGCATGGCTGCCCATCCCTTGTCCCTTGTCTCAGTAAAACCCAGAAGTTGGCAGATTGGAGTCCGCTGCCCATCATACTTTGATTTTTTTTGTTCATTTAACCCTCCACCTGCACCTACTCCCACTCACTCACTCATGTTAAAATCTCCTCCCCTCTCCCCGTGTAAATCAAAACCTAAACTAAATACTCTTTCCATATTCTCTTCCTTCCCTCAGATTCTCAGCGTACAACACAGGCTAATTTAGTACAACTTTATAAAGCAACACAAGTACCAAGTTTAGCTTGATTAATGTGTATTTTTTTGTTAAAGAGTAGGAAAATGAGTTTTCTAAATAACCTTTGGGATAAGTGCATCACCTGGTGTAATGCAGACCAGAGAGTCTCCAGTTTGATCCCCAGTCTTGCTGAGGTAGCTGGTTTCAGCCAGGGTAGCAGTTGGGGGACGCCAGTTGGCTTTAATGACATTATCAGACTTGGCTCAATGGTAGTGCTCTCACCCGAGTGGGTCCAAGCGACACTCCAGGGACATAAGCCCATAATCTAGGCCGACACTTCAGTGCAGTAGTGAGGGAGTACTGCATTGTCAAAGAAATATTAAACTGAGATCCTGTCTGCCCTCTCAGGTGAAAGATCCCATGGAACTTCATAAAGAGCAGGGGAGTTCCCCCTGTGTCCTGCTCAATAGTTATCTCGCAAACTACACCACCAAATACAGATGATCTGGTCATTTATCTTGTTGCTTTTTGTGGGATCTTGCTGTGTGCAAAGTGGCTGCCTATTTCCTACATTACAGCAATGACTTCACTTCAAAATCACTTCATTATCTGAGAGGCCATGATTGTGACGTCATGAAAGACGCTCTATTAATGCAAATCCATTCTTTCTTTTCCATTTTTCCTTTTTAAACTTATCCTATGCTCCTTTTATACTCATCTTATTCCATGTCAGTCAGAATCTATATTAAACACTACACTCTATTGCAGTTCTCCAAATGGCCAACAATGTCACTGTTGAGCACAACATTATTCTGTATTGCACATTACCGGCCACAAACTCATTTTTATAGTTGAGGATCAAAATAGGTTTCACATTTTACACAAAATTGCAAATTGGGATATTTGAATATTACTGTATAAAAACCAGACTTTCCTGAAACTGATCTGCCTTTTTCCAGCTCTGAAATGATTGATCCATAACTTTACATAAAAATTACACCGTTTACAAAATTCCAACTGTGTTCACTTTGAAGGCTTTCCATACAAACACGTGGGCACATTCTATTAACCCATTAGATTCTGAAGTTCCCATCTCTTTTCAGATCAAGAATTGAGACGAGTGCACAAGAAATGTATATGTTATTCCAGCAGAATAACACTATCATTATTCCTGCTCTAAATTTCCTTCACTTGTTCTTTCTAAATTGCAATTATGCTGGTCTACAAACTCTTCCTCCTACCTGCATGTTCACATTGTTGAAAATTAGTCTCACTGCAAAATCTCCTATCCTAACACATTCTTTCCCGTGAGCTAAAAACTGGAATCCTTTACTTCCTCTGCCTTCCCTTACACCTATAATGTACAGGCTTTAAAAATCAACATGGTGTCATCTAATTATTTCTTGATTTACCTTATCTTCTCTCTGCAGTTTTCGCCCTTGGTGATGTCCTGCACTATCTGCCTTGGTCTTCACCATGTCTCAATTAAAAAAATGATTGGAACTCTGAAGCCTAAAAATATTATGTTTATTTCAGTCCTGAAAGAAAGAGTTAACTACTTAAAGTCTTTAGATGGACTTTTCGATTATGGATGGACGTTTTAAGCATTAGAGAATAGGTGAAAAACTGCTGTAAAATAATTAAGATGTGAAATTCCTACCTTCATTAATTTTAGCAAAAAGATCAACACAAATATTACATTAACATCGCTTTATATTCATGTCAACTTTTTGCAAGATAGAAATTTCACCCATAAGTTTTGACCTCAAACCTCACTGACTCTCCAGCCTGTTAATCATGTGAATAAGAAGCAGCATGAGAATGAAACTATATGTATGGTTTCCAGGTATTGCCCCACATCTAGTGAAAGGCTTTAACATCTCATCCCACTTTCATTGTTTGAACGCACAGATTTAAATTTCCAGCTACCACCAGGAAAATAATGTCTCCTCTCATGCTAACTTTTTCTGCTGCACAGACAGCAGCAACCAGAAATTGAGAACATAATGCAAAGGTACTCACTATTTCTAGTCAAGGATCATAACCTGAGCAATATCTTGCTTACAGATCTACCATAAAACAAGCATGTTTGTTAAATTTCTTAACTATTGTTTTTCTCTCTCTCACACTACTTCTCCATTGATAGCCTGTGTTAAACAGCAAGAACATGATATTCTTTTCATCGACAAACAAATAAAGAATCCGATCTCTTTGCGTTTCCGAAGGCTTCAGGAACCCAACTTTAAATGAGCTCCCTGAACAGAGATGGCAGACAAGAAAAGCAAGAAACAATTCAATGGGATGAAGGCACAAAGATGCATTAAAACTGGAAAGCAGCGCTATGAAGAAGCACATCTTTGTTTGGGTGTCACTGTCCCACACTCCCAGCATCGCCAGCATCAACGCAAAGTGCATTCTTTCTCTTATCCTGGTTCCAACAACTGTTAAATTCACAGACGACTAGACATGCTCACAGATGAGGGCCACAGGTAAAGGGGAAAATGCCACAAGTGGCCCCAGGCCAGATGAGAAATATCACTAGCATGTAACATGTGAAGGAAACTTAATCGGGTCAGCTTCGGTCAGTGGCAGCACTCACACCTCCAAGTTAGAAAGTTTGGGGTTTAATGCTGACTCCAGGGACATCAGCACATAATCTAAGCAGATATTACTGAGGGAGTGCTGCATTGATGGAGGTGCCATCTTTTCAATGAGAACTTAAACCAAAATCCTATCTGTATATTCAGAGGGCCGTAAAAGATGCCACAGCAATAATCAAAGAAGAGCAGATGTCCTGGCAACATTTATCTCTCAACCAATACCACAAAAGCAAATTAACTGGTCATTTGTCTGATAGTTATGCACAAATTGGCTGCTTGTTTTTGCCTATATAAAAGTGACTGCACTTCAAAATAATTCATCAGTTGTGAAGCTCTTTGGAATTTCTCGAGGATGTGAAAGGTGCTATATGAATGCAAGCTCTTTCTGCCTATTGAGCTGCAGCCATTGCACCATCAGACATCTTCCTTCAGTTGGAAGGCCAGGGTCATCGGGCTGTGAGCACCTATGTCACAAATGCCAATCTTTGATAAGACAGCTGATGGCAGAGAATTGATGAAATACTACCAGCCTTATCACAATTAATTTAGTGCACTTTAAAAAAGTGTTAAAATAGTAGGGACAGGCAAAATTCTTTTTTTTAAATTGTCAGATAACTAACTGGATTGCTCTTTGAAAGAGCCAGCGCAGACTCGATGGGCCGAATGGCCTCCTCCTGTGCTATACTATTCTATGATTCCGTAAGTCTGTATTATGGACAAGATGTTGTACTTACTTTCTAGAATATTTTTTCTGAACTTGGCAGTATATGCCAGAACACCCAGGTTGTACAAATTTGGGTAATGTATAACTTTGTGTTAATGGTCAAATCAGAACATTATATCTTTATTTTAAGATATACTAAAAACTCCTGTCTTCTCTCCCTCAAAGAGAGCATTTCTCATGCTTGAACATCAGAAAAGAGAGGTGCTATATTCTACCTGTAATTCTGTTGTATGACAGTTGGCATCAGTCACTATTTACTGCATATTGTGATGCCAGCCATCGTTTTAAGAATCAAGAAAATTAAAATGGCTACAATAAAAAGAATGACGAGACTGGTTTACTAAAGTTTACATGGTTTTGCTTTGTGGGCTGATCAATCTTGCAAATTTCAGCCCAAAAACCAGCTGAGACTCACATGTATACTGAATGGAGTTAAGAGAGATTAAAAAAAGTACTGAAATGGCTGGAAAAGTACGGCAGGTCTGACAGCATCTGAAGGAGGACAAACAGGTTCAAGTTTCAGGTGTTAGATTCTTTGGCAGAACTTTTCTAACACAGGCTCCCCGCCCAAAATGTTAAACAAACTTTCTCCTTCAGATGCTGATGGAACTGCAACATTTCACGTGTTTATATACTTTAAATAGTTTCTTTACTGACAATGTGCTGAAAGGACTCCTGAAATAGTAAAGAACCTGCCCAATATGAGGCGGTGTATATTCAGGTCAAATATTGCTATCAGCCTTGTCACCCTTTCACTTACACTCTCTCTACAGAGCTGTAGGAAAGGTCCAGAGTAAAAGTTTGATTTTAGATTAAAACTACTGAATATTACTAATAAGAAACAGCCAGTGATGAGTTTATGGATCTAATTCAATTCTTGGTGCTGGTTAATATTTATTAATTGGCTCTCCCAGTTTATGATGTCACCAGGGCCAAAGGAATTAATACAATCTAGTAATTTACTGCCAACTATCTGATATTCGGCATACAGTGTAAATCCCTCATCATCTAATACTCAATGCACACTTCGCCATCCTGCCATTGAGCTGCTCACTCACACGCTTCAACCTGTGACCTTGGTGAGCCAGTACAGTAAAACAAAAATGGAAGGTTCCTCTTTAGGGTATGGCGATGTGGGCTCAACAGTCCTGCCCTTTGTACAGTACACTCCCTGCCAGAAAGATAACATCGTCCCTGCCCAGCGAATCTCATTTGTCCCCGATCCATTCATTCCACTCTCCCACTTACGCGATTCGGGCCCTCTTAGCACCAACTTTTTTTTTTAAAGATTGACTGTATTGATTCGGAGTTTATCTGATCGATGCCCGGGGATCGCAGTATGTTATTCGCCTTCACTAACGCTGAAGCCATATATTAAATTTGGGGGAGGGGGGGGGGGGGTAAACCAAAGGACATTCTCACAACTTTGTACAATCTGAATGAGGGATTTCTCCAACACTACCTAACATTATTCTGAACTATGAAGTTACCCTATGTTGTGGCTTTAAAAAATCAGCAATGTTTTTTTAAACGAGGCCGAAGTTGGTCCAATTGGGATTAAAATAAAATTGGTGCCGGGTGCTGGGTTGGGAGTGAGCAGTCAAACTTGGGAGAGTTGCTCCTTTGGCTGGTGCTGCGAGCAGGGGCACGGATTGCGCTCGGGTGTTAGTGGCAGAGACAGGCGGAGTTCGCGATGTGTGTGTGTGTGTGAGCCGAGGCTGCCTGGGGATCGCACCCCTGCGCTGCGCTGCGCTGCGCTCCCGGCCAACTGCGCTACATCTATTGCCCAGTCTCTCGCTCTCTCTCTCCGTGCAATCCCCAAACCATCATCACCATTAGAAACAAAGCAACCCCGACCTCTCTCTCCCCCCACAAGCACCAAACCCCCGGTACAGTCTTACCTTCGGGGCCTGTGACTTACTGAAGCTCTCACCGGCCCCCCCACCACCCGCTCCCCACTCCTGACCGGGCTGGCTTGGCGATCTCGGGCGGCCAGATAGATTTGTCGGGGGGGATTGGTGAAGAAATTGAGATTTCCCCGGCGTGTCTTTGCGCAGCCACGCCGCCGCCCTGTAACACAATTTCCGTCATCTGTATCAACAACCTCCTCCACCCTTAAAAGGGCAATGTCCCTTGTCGCCCAGACCCCGGGCCACTCTCAGATCGGCGTCTTGTCATCACTTTTTCTTGAAAAGAAACGCTGCCCTCTCAACGAGGTGCAGTCCTGGCGGTTTGCATTTGTTTTGTTGCAAAATCCCACCTCGTGGGTTCATCATTTTTAACTGGAGTGGTCTGACCGAGTGGGGCCCATAAACTGTTTAAAAAAAATAATTGAGGTTGTTATTTTAAGTAGCATTCATTAAAATCAGTAATGCTGTAAGTTTTTTAAAAAGGCAAAACATCTTACATTTCCTGGCCGGTCACCATATTTTCGTAAACGGGGGAGAGAGGGGGGTGGGGGAGGTTTGTGGGGCAGAGGATCCCAGGCACTCGAGTGTCTTCCATTCCTTTCCCGGAGATCGCGAATAGCTCAGGATGGTCAATCTTTTTTTTAAACAATAAAATCACACCTTAATCACCAACTTCTGCAGAGCTGCAGACAAGTTTTACAGAACCCCGCGCATGGAAGGCAGTGCTCCATTTTTAAGTCCCGAGATATCTATCCTCCCCGCGTTCGGAACTTCACTCTTGCTAACTCACATGCTCGCATTCACCATCTTGTGTCGCACTATACTTAGTTCTGCAGATAATTTACAGGCACTGAGCCGCCAGGTGTTCTGCACAGTACGTTCAGCATCCGTGTAACATGAACATTTTCGGATCATGGGCAGCCAGTCACTAAATAAACTACTGGTTCATAACTCATCAAAGTTTGCAATCCAATGCCGGCCAGTATGACATCCTAGTCATTCATTCTGCAAAATAAATGAGAAAGCTGGTCGAAGTGCCAAGGTAAGACCGAGAAAGGTAAAGGGGTTTCCACAGCGTGAAGGTCCTGGGAAAGAATAATTTAAGAGTAGAATACTGGTAGATCCTGCCAAAATAATTGCATGCAATTTAAAATCTATCTACGTTTAACTGCTGAATATTAAAAAATGACCAGCACATTCGTTCATTAGCAGGTCACCTCCGATGGCCCACAACCTGTGTGTGATGTAACACATATCGGTAGTTATGGTTTTCTTTCTCTCACACTTGATACAAAAATGTATAAAAACCATCACTGAAACACACTTCTTACAGATTTCCATGTATAACAGAGCAGCAGTCTAAAAGTTGAAAGATGTTTCCAGATGAACGAGTTTTATAATAATTTATTTTATTTTCAGAGTTTCATAGGTGTGATTGTCATGTAAAACTTTACCCATGAGAATCACCGTTTTAAAACTGAACATCTTTATTGTAACAATTGTGTTAGAATTGCCATTCTGCTGTCATTTTACATTCATCCAGTAGTTACCATTTCAATGGTTCTCACAAATAAAATTACAGACCCACCTCTATGATTTTACGTCCATTAATTTTAATGGCATAAAAATGATGAAGAACAGCCCACAATGTCCTGATATAAGCTGCCAGCCGGTGAGACTCCCTGACATGAAGGACAGTTCTGTAATATTGTCCCTATAATGTGTCTCAGGAACCAGCTGTGGACCACTTCCCCACAGCAGTGGCTCTTAGCACATGTGACTCTGTTGTGACTCTGGGCCTTCATCCACAGCCTGCATTGGGAAATTGCTGGAAGTGGATATTTAAAATAAGACAGGAAGAGAAATAGTGGGATTGCGGACCTTGCCAAAAAGTTACTGATTAACTGGATCCCATTTCTAGGTAGCTTGCAAATTGAATTCTTAACTCTTTTCCTAAAGTAGTCAGAGCTCACATCCAGCTCTGCACCTAGTGTCTTTGGGAGCTTGGAGAAGAGCTTCCAAATTAAAATGTTTCAAGACAACAGTGGCAGTTAGTTCATTGATCAGTTAAAGTTAGATATAATTGATTAAGTCTATCCTGAGAAAAATGGATCCTAGAAAGAAGTTTTCCTCTTCAAAAGGAACTTCAAAAGCCCATCTTATCCTCATCTGATGCTCTAACATACACTTCCGCAAGGGTTGCTAGATTTTAATCAGGAGTTCATTGGTTGATTTTTCTTTTTCCTTAACCCAGGGACACTGGGGCATATTATAATACCCCTACCAACATCATGGAGATCAGGTAACTAAGTACAGAGAGGGGATTAAACCTGAGACTTTCTTGGTCTATATACTGCAGTTACCTATTGAATACATTTGCTTAGGCATTGGCAAGAGATTCCTGCTTTCTTTTTAATCTGTTAGTGCTCTTCATTTAATTAACTATCTTCTATATTGATAAAATGAATATCAAAAAGGGACAAGAAAAAGAGGGAGAGAATCACAGACTGAGAGATGAAAAATTAGAAGTGCAGAGAAATGGAGTGAAAATGAAAGAGGCTGATAGAAAATCACGAACAGCCAAACAGAAAGATTTTCCGTGCAAAAAAGATGGGGGAAAGAGGATTAGAAACAGACAGAAGGTGAGAGTCACAGAGAGAAAAGGAGATAGGAAGGTAAGTGACAATGGCAAAGAATGAGAGAAAATCACAAATAGTTCAACAAAGTGAGTCAGAGAGAGTGAGGGACAGAGAGAGATACAGAAACATTGATTAGATCCACAGAAAGTTGGAGTCACAGAGAGAGAGAAATAATCACGCAGACAAACACAACGTTAAAATGAGATTGAGAGAAACAAAAAACATTACAATCAAATAGAAATAATGAGAAAACAAAATAATTGGGAGAGTAAATTCAGAGGCAGTCAGAGAGAAAGAAAGAAGAGGAAAGTGAGAGAAAAACTCAAATAGAAGGAATCAAAGGAAAGAACAACAGGGATGAGAATCAAAGACAAAAAAAGTTAAAAGAGAAGAGAGTGAGAGAAAGCAACATAGAGAGGGAGGAAGAAAAAGGAACACAGACAGAGGGAGGGAGAGGAAGGAACACACATTGCGAGAAGGATCACAAAAGGCAAAAGACAGTTAGAATTCAAGAGAGAAATGGGAGGAGTGTGACAGAGAGAAGAGAGGCGCACACACAGTAAAAGGATCATAGACAGTCAAACATAAAGTTAGACCCAGACTCAGAGAGAACCAACAGGCGGACAGATTGACAGACAGAAACTTGTATCCCTGTTGGCCCCCCAAGTGTCATCACTGTTCCGCTGCTATGTTTCTAACACACTCAGACTTGTCACACTGTTGCTTCTAACATGTAGCGCAGGCATGTCTAATTGGGGTCAGAGTACTAAACTGGGACGTCAGGGGCAGAGCCGAGCTGAATAATTTATAGTGTTGGAGAAATGCACAATATATTCATTCTAGCTTAAAACATATCGGCTGAATTGTAACTTAAAATACTCCAAAATGAACATTTCCCATTACTTCAATTGAGTAGTGTAGTTAAAAACCTTACTGGAGGGTAAAATCTACGTAGAATCAAATTTAACACGATTACTGAAGAAGATTGGCATTGCCCTTTTAAATCCAGGATCTGACCCCTTTAAACTTCGTTTAAAATGGCCATATCCCTTTTCAAAAGGGAACTTGTCAACTTCACATCATGTCAAACAGCTCTGTTGTTGTTGTTGCTGCTGTGGTGATGGCTTTTTTTTGCAACAAAGCCACTAAAGTACTAAAAATTGAGTAGGTTGGTTTTCAGTTTACAAAATTATTGTAAAATGTATATTTATTTCCATATATTAGAAGCTTCAGGTCATCACCCTTCATGGAAGAAGAGCATCTAATTTGGTGGGACCTTAATTACCATTCAAATCAGTTTTGACATCACAACAAGACACAAATTTTATACATGCTTGACTGTTAGAATACGTACCTGTGAATACAAGCGTGATCCATGTTTAATCTGCAAACCATACTTCACCACATATATATGTATATAGGCAAAGTGACCAACCAACTTAAAATAATAAAATAAGCTGCATTTATTCCACCCTTGCCCCACAACACTTTAAAAAGGAGATCTTTCAGATCTAAACTATATACACTTTAGAGGGAGATGAATGTTTCAATTGTTTCACTTTTTGGTCAACAAGATCCTATTTACGTCGAAAATGAATCTCATCCACTGGCTCTGATAGAAATTTGGAAATGTTAATAGTGCTGGAGGAAGAGGGCTCCATTTTGTGCAAACTGCACTAAATAATTATGGCTAAAGCCAAAATGAGCCAATAGATATAAGTTGTAATTTTGCTTGGCTTATTAATATTACACTGTGCAAACTAGATCAAAATCTGAAATGCACTCAGTGGGAGACCTAACGGCCTGTTCATGCTGCCAAATGTAGACACACACATTCAGTGGGAGGGAGCGTAGGGAACACAGCTATGTTCCATATCTCCCCAGAGGAGGGACAGTGGCAACTGGGTTGAAAATTCAAATTGTTACATAAGCATTTTTTAATTACCCATTTTTAGGCTTTTAAACTTTAAAATATTTTGGGGGCTAAATTCGATACCCAAAATGGGCACGGGAAGCGCAATGTGCAACCTGTCCGTGCCCGCTCAGTCCGATGCAGGCAGCACGCAAACTTCGTCTGCCCAATGTTTCACGCACCTCTGCTGGTCCAGCACAGCCCGGGACCGGCCTTATCAATGTAAAGTTTCATGCTGTGAATGTGCCATACAACCCCTTAAAGGGGTCACACACCCCAAAAAAAGAGGGAACATTGGTGCTGTCTGCTAATTTAAATAATTTTAGCATGCAACCCAGTGCTAAACTCGCTGTTGAGTGGCTGCATGCCTGAACAGGGGGATAATTTTGTGACAGGCGAGTACCAGTTAAAGCTAGCCTGCACTACTTAAAGCCAGCCTGCATCTCTTAAAAGGGGCATACATTCTGGCTGGAGCAGCTGCTGGAAGTGACTAGGGAAGAGAGTCTGACCTGGAAGAACACGGAATTATAGCACAACAAGGGTGAGAGCGTACTCCAAGGTTCTCAGATGCTGCTCTGGAGGCCTTGGTGGAGGAGATGAACAGGAGGAGACAGGTTCTCTATCCTCAGGGGGCCAGGAAGCCCTCCAAACAAATTCTGCAAAGGCAGTGGGAGTAGGTAGCCATGGCGGTCAATGCCAGAAGTCAAGCACCGAGGACCTGGATGCAATGCTGCAAAAAGTTCAGTGATCTCACATGAATGGTCAATGTTAGTGAATTCATCTTCAAACGCCTCATCTCACCAACTGCACCATTAGCATCACATACTGCCCAATGCACTACACCCCCATCACTCACCTACCAACACTTATGATCAAACAGAACTCATACATAATATGCATATGCTTCATCTCACCGTCACACACTTAGCAGTGTTGCAAGCCTCACACCCACAGCTCACAGTTTGCACACACAGTAAGCTATTCAACCATGACAGGCATATCATGCAAAGACACTGACACACTTACCTCTCTCCTGCAGGACAAGTTGGCGCACAAGGAATCAGCAGGTGCTAACCAATGGGGGATAGGCATGCCTGTGTGACCTTACCCCGATGGGGTGGGGGACGGTGGTCGCCATCATTGGAGCGGCCATCGCTGAGCCGATGACCAGTGGCGGGGCTGCAACAATCAAAGATAAAGGTATCCTCATACCTAATCCTCCTTCTCACATCCCACTTCCCCCTCACCCACAATCTCTTCTGATTTAAAGCTGCAGATGGTGCAATCATGCAGCTCTTGCTTTCCCCGCCTCTCTCACCACAAGGACATAGATAGACCAGGAATAAAGGTTCTCAATTGGGGGGAAAGCCAATTTTACTACGCTGAGAGCTGATTTAGCCAAGGTTGACAGAAAACAGCTACTGGAAGGTAAATCCAGGGCAGTGGGAGGCATTCAAGGAGGAGATAGTGAGGGTTCAGAGCAAGTATGTTCCCTTAATGAAAAAGGGTGGGACTAACAAATCTAGAGCCCCTTGGAGGTCAAGGGGCATACAGGGTAGGATAAAGAAAAAAAGGGAGGCTTATGACAGATACCGAGGGCTCAATACTGGAGAAACCCAAGAGGGGTACAAAAAGTGTAGAGGTGAAATTAAAAAGGAAATTAGGAAAGCAAAGAGCATGAAAAAATGTTGGCAAGTAAAATCAGGGAAAACCAAAAGATGTTTTACAAATACATTAGGAGCAAAGAAAGAGTAGGGCCTATTAGAGGTCATCTTTGTGTGGAGGCGGAAGAAATGGGTATGGTTCTCAATGAATACTCTGCGTCTGTTTTCATAAAGGTGAAGGGCGATGCAGATATTTCAATCAGGGAGGAGGAGTGTGAAATATTAGATGATATAAACATAGTGAAAGAGGAAGTATAAAGAGGTTTAGCAGCTTTGAAAGTGGATAAATCCCCAGGTCCGGATGAAATGTGTCATGTATCTTACATTATTATATATAACTGTATCCTGACATGCTATACATGACTGTAATAAGATATGACCTGTAACCACCAGCATACCTTACCACCAGGGGTGCACTTGCAAGAGACAGGTATATAAGCACAGGTCTCAGGCAAGTGCAGCATTCCAGAGCTGTGAAATAAAGGTGCAGGTCCAGAGTGACCTTGACTTCACTACATGCCTCGTGTGAATCTGTACTGAGGGGACAGGACTTTACAGTGGCGACGGGTTACGGGATTACAGAATCCACAGAATGGCGAACAACGGATCAGATGAGAAATACAATGCAGGAGACAATTGGGAGGACTTTATAGAAAGGCTCCAGCAAAGCTTTGTAACCAAAGACTGGTTAGGCGACGATAAGGCAGACAAGAGAAGAGCCCATCTCTTGACCAGCTGTGGCTCGAAAACATACGCTTTAATGAAGGATCTGTTGGCACCCGAGAAACCAGCAAGCAAGTCGTTTGAAGAATTGAGCACACTGGTAAGAGACCACCTGAAGCCAGCGAGCAGCCTACACATGGCCAGACACAGGTTCTACAACTACAGACGCTGTGTGGGCCAGAGCATACCCGACTTCGTGGTGGAACTTCAGAGGTTGGCTAGTTTATGTGAGTTCTCCGATGAACTGAGGAGAGAAATGCTGAGAGACTTTTTCATTGAAGGAATAGGCCACACAGGCATATTCCGAAAGCTCATAGAGACCAAGAACCTGACCTGAGAGGCAGCAGCACTGGTTGCACAGACATTCTTGGTAGGGGAAGAAGAAACGAGGTTGATTTACAATGCAGGTACGACAACTAACAAAATATTGGAACAAGAAGTTCACAGCACTAAACAAGCTGCTACCCCCACACACAACCAGGAGAACAGGCTCTCGACAGGAGGCAGAAGCCATTAAGGGCCACAGGAATGGCCGTTCACACCTCATCAACCCACAATGCGAGCAATCAACTATATACTGAGAGAAGCTCAAGAGAGATCAGCCAGACGCAGCTCATTCTTTGGGAACACTTTGAACAATGGAACAGGTCTGTGCTGGAGGTGTGGGGGTGGGCACTCATCAAGGGGATGTCAATTTCAGCAGGCTGTTTGCAGAAATTGTGAATATACAGGGCATTTGGCCTGCATGTGCAAAAGAACGGCAGCTCGGCTGGTATACGAATCAGATGGGTCAGAAAGCGGACCAGACGACGGTGGGGACAGTACCCAGGACACCGATGTACAGCGGGTCAACACGATCAATGGCCGCTGCTCCTACAACAGGACGCCTCCTATAATGATGAGGGTCCTACTCAACAGGATATCTGTCAACATGGAACTGGATACGGGAGCGAGTCAATCTCTCATGGGCGCTCAACAATTTGAACAACTGTGGTCGCATAAAAGAGACAGACCAAAACTCACAAGGGTCGACACCACACTAAGGACCTATACCAAAGAAATCGTACCAGTCCTCGGCAGCGCCATGCTCTCTGTCACACACAAAGGGACAGTGAACCGACTTCCCCTGTGGATTGTCCCCGGAGACCCCCCAGCACTGCTGGGGAGAAGCTGGCTGGCAAAACTAAACTGGAAATGGGATGATGTCCATATAATGTCATCAGAGGAACGGACCTCTTGCTCAACAGTTATAAAGCGATTTGAACATCTCTTTCAGCCAGGTGTGGGCACTTTCAAAGGGGCCAAAGTCAAATTCTACATCACACGGGATGCTAGACTGGTCCATCACAAGGCCAGAGCTGTACCCTATGTGATGAGGGAAAAGATTGAATACGAACTAGACAGGCTTCTGCGGGAAGGCATTATATCACCTGTGGAATTTAGCGACTGGGCAAGTCCCATCGTCCCAGTCATGAAGCCTGATGGATCCGTACGAATCTGTGGGGACTACAAATCTACCATAAACAGAGTCTCCCTACAGGACCAGTACCCGCTGCCCAGAGCGGAGGACTTATTTGCCACACTGGCTGGAGGTAAACTTTTCTCAAAATTAGACCTCACATCTGCGTATATGATGCAAGAATTGACCGAGGAATCCAAGCTACTCACCACCATCAACACACATCGAGGCCTTTTCATGTACAATCGATGCCCATTCGGCATCAGGTCGGCAGCTGCCATATTCCAGCGCAACATGGAGAGTCTGCTCAAGTCCATCCCGGGGACGGTTGTATTTCAAGACGACATACTTATCACGGGCAGGGACACCGACTCCCATCTCCGTAATTTGGAGGAAGTACTAAAGCGGTTGGATCGGGTAGGCCTACGAGTCAAGAAATCCAAGTGCCTGTTTCTCGCACCCGAGGTTGAATTTTTGAGCAGAAGGATTGCCGCTGATGGAATCCGCCCAACAGAATCCAAAACAGAAGCAATTCGCCTGGCACCCAGGCCCCGGAATGTCTCAGAACTGCGCGCCTTTCTCGGGCTACTCAATTACTTTGGGAACTTTATGCAGAACTTAAGCACGCTGCTGGAGCCTCTCCACGTGCTACTCAGAAAGGGGTGCGATTGGTTTTGGAGGGACGCCCAGGAACGCGCCTTCAACAAGGCACGCAACCTTCAGTGTTCCAACAGTGTTTTGACTTTCTTTGACCCAGGTAAAAAGCTAGTTCTCACATGCGATGCGTCAGCGTATGGGGTCGGGTGCGTTTTGCAACATGTCAATAGTGCGGGGAAATTACAACCCATAGTTTATGCCTCCAGGTCACTTTCACGGGCGGAGCACGGGTACGGAATGGTAGAGAAGGAGGCGCTCGCGTGCGTGTACGGTGTCAAAAAGATGCACCAATACCTTTTCGGGGCCAAGTTCGCATTAGAAACCGACCACAAGCCCCTCACGTCCCTCCTATCCGAGAGCAAGGCAATAAACGGCAATGCCTCGGCGCGAATTCAACGGTGAGCACTCATGCTGGCGTCCTACGACTATACCATAAGGCACAGACCAGGCACAGACAACTGTGCCGATGCGCTCAGCAAGCTACCCCTGGCGACCACGGAAGGATCTGACGAACAGGACTGTGGGATAGTCATGGCAATCAATGCCTTTGAGTCCACAGGTTCGCCCATGACGGCTCGCCAAATCAGAGCCTGGACGGCCAGCGACCCCACGTTATCCTTAGTAAAAAGATGTGTCCTAACCGGTGACTGGGCAGAGGCTCGCGATGCCTGCCCCGAGTAATTAAAACCCTTTCACAGGCGCATGCATGAGCTATCACTACAAGCAGACTGCCTGATGTGGGGCAGCCGAGTAGTCATGTCTCTGCGAGGCAGAGAGGCATTTGTCCGGGAGCTCCACCGCGAGCACCCGGGGATCGTTCTCATGAAGGCCATAGCCAGATCCCACGTCTGGTGGCCTGGTATTGACGTGGACTTGGAGCTCTGCGTCCGAAGATGCACCATTTGTGCCCAACTCAGCAATGCCCCCAGGGAGGCTCCACTGAGCCCCTGGCTCTGGCCTACCAAACCGTGGTCGCGGGTGCCCGTAGACTATGCAGACCCATTCATGGGCAAAATGTTCCTCGTAGTTGTAGATGCATTTTCAAAGTGGATCGAATGCACCATTTTAAACTCGAGCACAACCTCCACCATTGTGGATAGCCTCGTAACCATGTTTGCAACGCACGGAATCCCTGACATATTGGTCAGTGACAATGGTCCGTGCTTCACCAGCGCAGAATTCCAAGACTTTATAATTGACCACGACATAAATCACGTCAAGATGGCACCGTTCAAGCCGGCCTTCAACGACCAGGCGGAGAGAGCAGTGCAAATCATTAAACAAGGCATGCTTAAAATCCAAGGTCCCACGCTGCAGGGTCGCCTGTCGCGACTGCTGCTGGCATACAGATCTCGTCCGCACTCACTGACTGGGATCCCCCCCCGCGCAACTGTTGATGAAAAGGACTTTAAAAACAAGGCTCTCATTAATCCTCCCAGACATGCACGAAATCGTTGAGGCAAAGCGCCGTAAGCTGACCGAGTACCATGACAGAAATTCGAGCGGGAGATGGAATGAGATAGGGGACAAAGTGTTTGTACTAAACTATGGCAGGGGTCCCAAATGGCTTGCAGGGACAGTAATGGGCAAGGAAGGAAACAGGCTACTGGTAGTACAAATGGACAATGGCAAAAGCAGATTTACCAACAACACTGCGGAACCAGAGGCAGATTACAATGTGGAACTCGCACCACACCTGGTGGACAGACAGAGGGAACAACCTGAGGAAAGGGCAATCCCAACAGACAGCCCAGGCGAGTCAACAACAATCACACCAATCGAAACAGACAGCCCAGGCGAGACACCAGCAACCACACCCAAAGAAAAACAGACATCAAGGCAAACAACTGAACTATAACTCAGACGCTCCACGCGAGAGCGTAGACCACCTGAGAGACTGAACCTATAAAGACAATAAGACCTTGGGGGAGGGTGATGTCATGTATCTTACATTATTATATATAACCGTATCCTAACATGCTATACATGACTGTAATAAGATATGACCTGTAACCACCAGCATACCTTACCACCAGGGGTGCACTTGCAAGAGACAGGTATATAAGGACAGGTCTCAGGCAAGTGCAGCATTCCAGAGCTGTGAAATAAAAGGTGCAGGTCCAGAGTGACCTTGACTTCACGACATGCCTCGTGTGAGTCTGTACTGAGGGGACAGGACTTTACAAAATGTATCC